>NC_134601.1:54288887-54619512 GCF_037038515.1 Microtus pennsylvanicus
CAGCTGGGGTGTTGGGGACACAGCCCCGCCGCTCCTTATTACTACAAAGTAAGCCGGAACTGGGATTTGTATATAAAATAATATTGTTCTAAAAATAAAATAAAAAGAATAAGTATGGAGAGCAAGATATTAAATTTTAAAATATACATGGAATGTACTAATTATAGTTAATTCCATGCCTAGTATGGAATATTAAATATTTGTCTTTTTTCTCTTCACAGAAGAGAACTGGCAGAGCTCATGAATGTGGATGAACAGAAGGTGAAGGTCAGTCAGCCTGCGTATTTAGTTTACCAGAGTGCTGATCTCAGAGTTGCCTCCGGACATGGATGACTTTGCCCTAGGCACATGAAACTACTTTATTTTTTCCTTGTGTCTTATGCTGGGGGAAAAGATCTGGAATATGAGACCTTGGCAAATGGAAAATGGAAAAGGAAAACTTTAGCTAATGTTTACTCCGTGCGGGGCAGTCAATTGTGATCCTAAAATAAAAGCAAAACCAAATATATAGCATCTACACCTCTGTCTGTCTGTCTCTCTCATGTATGTATAAATGTGTATATATACGTGTGTGTATATAGTATCTATGTTGCATAAATATTTTGCGTGTGTGTGTGTGTGTGTGTGGCATAATTAACATTTGATTCCGTGTAACACAAAAGAGTGCTTCACAGGGGTCTCCTGGTGAGTATCATTTTGAAACTCAGGGTGACTTGGAAATGATCATGTGGCTGTAGGGAATATCTTGGTTGTAAAACAGAACATGTGCACTTGGTAAAAGAATGAATGAATGACAAACTAAAGGGGAAATGGGATAATTGAGCCATGAAATATTTTTTCATAAACTAAAGCATTTTCCTATCATGTGAGACAAATGTGGAAAGAGAACTTAAAGCTCAAGAGGGTAAATTTCTTTGTTTCTTTTAGAAGGTTTTGAAAAGGTGATTCAGACAGTGGTGGTTCTACATTTAGTTTCTGGTGTTATTATATCTCATATCCAGGAAAAATATTTCCCCAAGTTCCCACTAGGGCAGAGGAGTCAGTTCTTGAATACAAAGGGAGTTCATGACCACCAGGAATACAGGAGACTGTTTCTAAGGACAATTTTGAAAGAATAACTGTAAGCCTGTGCACATAGAGCTTGGTACATGACTCTAATTGGGTGTGCAGAATAAAGGGTTTGGTATTGTGTGTAATGAATTTTTCTTTGTTTTTCTGGTAGTGACATACAAACCAGGAACTATGAAATTGTAGGCAGGTCATTGGCCATGAAATGGCTAGTAGCTTCAGCCATACAAAGCATGTGAGCACTTAAAAACTGCATTGTGGGTTCAAAAGAGATTCATAGGGTCAAATGAGAGCAGCAACTGCTAAATATGTTAATCGAACCCTTCTCTCCCTCGGATTTCAGGACTGGTTTAACAACAAGAGAGCTAAACTTAGGAAGAACCAGAGGGCAATACTGAGAAAAAAGCATTCCCCTGCTATCAACGACAACCTTGATATGAAGACTCTGGTGGAGACCAAGAACATCTTCATTCTCCAGGAGCAAGTGGGAGATGGGCTCT
Source organism: Microtus pennsylvanicus (assembly GCF_037038515.1). Lineage (NCBI taxonomy): Eukaryota > Metazoa > Chordata > Mammalia > Rodentia > Cricetidae > Microtus > Microtus pennsylvanicus. The sequence goes on from NC_134601.1 coordinate 54,290,456, forward strand.
TCTGGTGTCGCAGGAAGTTTGTCGCCCATACTGGCCAGGACATTCCTATCTTTCTCTCCTTATATTAGCAATAAAGCACAGTTTATCCATTTACAACTTGTGTGTGCCCTCCACAGAAAAGGATGTGTTTTATTACAATTTGTACAGAAGTCAGCTCAGAGCAGGTGAGGGATAGAAACACATACCGGTCATTGGAATGCATAGCAGCCACTGGAACACATAGCAGTCACTGGAACACATAACGTTCACTGGAACACACAGCAGTCACTGGAACACATAATGGTCACTGGAACACACAGTGGTCACTGGAACACATGGTGGTCACTGGAACATATAGCAGACACTAAAACACATAGTGGTCACTGGAAATCACAGCGGTCACTGGAACACATAGCAGCCAGAAAAACACATAGTGGTCACTGGAACACTTAGGGGTTATTGGAACACATAGCAGCCAGAAAAACACATAGTGGTCACTGGATCACACAGTGGTCACTAGAACACATAGCAGTCACTGGGACACACAGTGTTCACTGGAACACACAATGGTCCTTGGAACACACAGCAGTCACTGGAACACATAGTGGACACTGGAACACACAGTGGTCACTAGAACACATAGCAGTCACTGGGACACACAGTGTTCACTGGAACACATAGCGGTCACAGGAACACACAGCTGTCAGTGCAACACATAGCAGTCACTGGAACACATAGAGGTCACTGGAACACATAGTGGTTATTGGAACACATAGCAGTCACTGGAACACATAGTGGTTATTGGAACGCACAGTAATCACTGGAACACATAGTGGTCGCTGGAACACACAGTGGTCACTGGAACACACTGCAGTCACTGGAAAACATAGTGGACACTGGAACAAACAGTGGTCACTAGAACACATAGCAGTCACTGGGACACACAGTGTTCACTGGAACACATACCAGTCATCGAACACATAGCTGTCACATGTCCCTGGCAGAACAAGGGAAGGCTGTGCCTCAGCAGCATTCATGGACAGTACTTCTCTAGCTTCATGTTCTGCTGCACCCTCCTAGGTGCCTATACAGAACTCTCCTGAGACTTGTATGATAAGACAACTAGCCTACCAATTCTGGCATGGTGTCTGTGGAGAGGGTCTTGGGGGAAGGGGGTGTGAGCAGCATCAGGAGACCATGGACATGAGCACTGGGCAGTGGCAGCTGCAACTGTGTGTGTCTAAGCAGCTAACATTCCTGACAAAACAGATATGTCCAGGAAAAATATGGAACCAGAAACTCAGAGGAAGGGAAGGGCTGGTTGGTGGTTACTACCTTTGCCCACCCCTGTGGGGCAGGCAGGTAAGGAAAGTACACAGTATAATCTCTCCCATTTTTAATTGCTATTCTGACCCTTTTCCAGCAAATTCTCATTTTGTCATTTTTCAGAGAGAACGGTTTAGAAGTGACCTCATCTTGTCAAAACATCAAAGGTTGTTTTAAGGACCTACTAGTGTTGTTATGCAATGGCTGGTGATATACATGGGAGGCCTGCCCTTTTCTAAAGAGAAAGTGGGGGAGAGTTTGAGGGCAGGGACTAAGAGGAGTCAGGGGTCTCAAGAGAATAAGTCAAAGGCAATGAATCTATGTGGACTTTAGAGTAACAAGGGCCAAGAGACAGCACTTGATTACCAAAGGCAGGTAAGTTTTCAACCGAGGCAGGGTCATGATTACAGTGGACAGATGTGTGTAGACCTATTTACTGCACCTGCATCCAGTGTTTCCAGAAGTGAAACACATAGAAAGCTCAAAATTAGCCTCAGTCTATACAGATAGCTGGGCTTGAGAGCTATAAGGGTATATCCAGTGAACAGGTAAAGGCCAGCCTTGTCAGAGTGCCAAGACTTATGAGGGGATGAAGCAGCAAGCCTGGCTGAAGCCCTGACTAGTATCATGTAGCCATGCATGAGAATGATGCCTTCATACACTCATCTTATGCATGGGGAGAATAAAACAGAGAGGTCAAGTGACGTTTCCAAAATCACACAGCAAGCTGAGAAGGAAACACAGCAGGAGGCCTGTAAGAAACCGTGTCTGAAAAGAATGTGGACTCTCAGAGAAGATGGCTGACACCAGGAGAACATGGCTCATTGAATCAACTAAGCATAGCTGACATGGACTCACGGATACCAAAACAGCAAGCATAGGACCTGCAAGGGTCTGTAATAGATCCTCTGTGTGAATGTTGTGGGTGTTAGCTTATTGTTCTTGATGGGGCTCCTATGAGTGGGAAACTGTTTGACCTGCTTTGGGAATGGTTTCCTTTTGTTGGGCTGTCTTGTCCATCATCTGCATGACGGATTTGCCTAGTCTTATTATATCTTGTTTTATTCTGTCTGGCTCTTCTGTCTTAGAGGCCTGCTCTTCTCTGAAGAGGAAATGGAGGATAGCTGATCTGGGGGACACAGGACATCAACGAGTTAGGGAGTGGAGGAAGGAGAATCTGTGGTCATGAGGTACTGTATGAGAGAAGAATCTATTTTCAATAAAACATATTCAATGTGGATTGCACCTGAAGGGTGATACTAAGAGCTGCCCTTCCTCTCCACATCCATGAAGCATACACATACATGAACTCACACCAACAATGTGTATCCGTGCACAGGACCATGTGACTACACATAAAAATGATGTCTCACATCCAATAATGTATTCAGTTTTCAAGTTCAGTTTTCTTTCAGGTGCCTTCCAGCTTTCCACTATTTATAGTGGTATCTGCTTCTCTAATGTACCCCATGCCTGAATGATCTTCTGGCTTCTTTTGCATGACTAAAATTTCATGGAGTTCAGAGATTAAACAGCAGAGACTTGCTCCTCGGAAAAGGCCTCCCAGGAATTTTCTGTGTATCCTCTCTTCTGAACTTGACCAATCTCCGTGGTGGACACTGTCCTGGAACATTTTTCCTGCTCAGTCCCTCTTCTTGCCCTGAGGCTTAAATGGAGATTTAGAAGATTTAGTTCTGTTAATCAAGAGAAAAAACAGGGATAAGCAGGAGACAAGGAAACTACGGGAACTATAGGATGCAGGAGGAAAAGAGAACAAGATTCCTAAAATCATGTCCCAGGCCACCTTCACACCTGTGAAAGTCACAGTGAGAGACAGAGAACACTGGCAATCCAGGAAAACTTGGGCAGGGTGATCTGCTCCCCAGGAAGCCCATGCCACAAGGCAGAAGGTAACTTCTCGGATGACAGTGACCCCTAACTGAAGCTGTTGGGACAAGGACCTGTATATCAGCATTGGCAGTCCCCCTACCATCTCCAAGCTGTTCTCCTTATAAAACTGGGTTCACTGCACTGGGGTACACCCTAGTGCACAGGGTACTCATGGGAATGTGTGGGACACACCCTCCCATGGTCATATGCCTGAACTGCAGCAGGACAAAGATAGGAAAACTAGGCTTTGGAGTTCAGCAACATTGGCAGCTTCTCTTCCTGTTTAGGATTCCCATCCATGGAGTCAGAGGGGACGACAAGGGCTCAGAGTCACTAGAAGTGGGAAAAGGCGCTGGACATTCAGAACCCGGCCCAGCCCATGTACAGGATCTCCATTTAGTTCCACTCATCTGTAAGTACAGTCTCAGGCTGGCAGGCTCCAATGGGGGCTGTGGAAGGAATACTGCAGAGAGGAAAGTGTTCTTTGATGCTGTACCTGAGGACATCACTGTTTGCTGTGTGGTTCACGTAATGTGCCATATGACTGGGGAGGAAGGGCATGACTAAAACAGGAAATCCCCTGAGGCTGTCTGGCTCCAAGCAGGAGATTTGTATTTGTTCTTCTTGGCCTTGTTGTAGCACATCTGGTCCTCCTGGGGGAGACAAATGCCTCTGGCTTCAGCTCTTATTCCTGTTTCTGTGGGTGCCATGCAGTCAGATGTCCTGTTACAGGCCTCCTGCACATTTGCTCCAGGCTCAGCCACTTCATGTGGCCGGCTACTCTTGGAAGTTCTGTATAGATGCAGCAGGATGTACGGGCCTGAAAGCAGCCATCACCAAAATCAGGTTGTAGTTTAGCTTTTCTTTGGTTCAGGGCCCATACTTGGGGACAACTGCTGCAGGACATGTTTGGGGTGACCTTAAGGTGGGGAAATCAAATGAACATGCAGGTTGGGTCTTGGAGCTGGCCAGAGGGAGTTGGAGAAACTTCCCCAGACGGGAGAGCAGCTGCTGGTACTTGAACCCTCCAACAAGGGGCCATGGAGGCCAGTTTTGCTCCAAGACTGGTGGTACCTGAACCCTGTGCTTCTAGACATTCCATTTATTTTTGCAAAAGCACATTTCATGGGCTCATATACATTCATGTCAGAGATTGAATTTCCAATTTGTTTGAGTTGCATGCTGCCTTGAGAGGCCGTTTCTAGTCTGGGTTAGGATGTGATTTTGAACTTCCTGAAAACTTTAGTACTCCACCCCTCTCATAATAGCTGTGAGAGGGGGAACACCAAGGACTCCTTCCTGAACCCGAACTGTCTGTTCTATTATTGGACATGATTGCCACTGCCCCCTGCACAAACTAATCTCATCACAGCCTCCCTCACACATTGACTTGTACAGCGTGAACGTTAGATAAAGGAGTCAGTCCAGAGATGATAGTGGGATGGACTCAACTAGCTCCAAACTACACACAATGCTTGTAAAAGTGGACAGAGTGAAAAGCACTCAGCAGGAAAATTAATCTTTTTTTTAATCTTTTTTTTATTGAGAAATGAGAAAAAAACAAGTTTCCACCTCCTCCCAGCCTCCCATTTCCCTCCCCCTCCTCCCACCCTTCTCCCCCTCCTCCCACCCTTCTCCCCCTCCCCCCACTCCTTTCCCCGTCCCTTTCCAGTCCAAAGAGCAGTCAGGGTTCCCTGCCCTGTGGTAAGTCCTAGGTCCTCCCCCCTCCGTCCATATCTAGGAAGGTGAACATCCAAACTGGGTAGGCTCCCACAAAGCCAGCACATTACGTAGGATCAAAACCCCTTGCCATTGTCCTTGGCGTCTCATCAGCTCTCATTGTTCGCCATGTTCAGAGAGTCCATTTTTATCCCATGCTTTTTCAGTCACAGTCCAGCTGGCCTTGGTGAGCTCCCAATACGTCAGCTCTGCTGTTTCAGTGGGTTGGTGCACCCCTCGTGGTCCTGACTTCCTTGCTCATGTACTCCCTCCTTCTACTCCACATTGGGACCTTGGGACCTCAGTCCAGTGCTCCAGTGTGGGTCTCTGTCTCTATCTCCATCCATCACCAGATGAAGGTTCTATGATGATATGCAAGATATTCGTCAGTATTGCTATAGGATAGGGTCATTTGAGGTTGCCTATCACCAGCTCCCCAAGGAATTAACTGGGGACCTCGGCTTGGGCACCTGGGAGCATTTCTAGGTTCAAATCTCTTGCCAACCCTAAGGTGGCTCCCTTAACTAAGAATTGTGCTTCTGTGCTCCCCTATCCAACCTTCCTTTATCCCAATCCTCCTTTTTCTCCAAGTTCCCCACTTCCTCCCCTTCTGCCTTTTCTCTCCCCAACTCCCCTTACCCCCATCCCACCCCACCCCCAAGATCTCAGTTTTCTCTCCGGCAGCTTTGTCTACTTCCCATAGCCAAGAGGATAGCTATATGTTTTTCCTTTGGTTCACCTTCTTACTTAGCTTCTTTAGGATCACCAATTGTAGGCTCCGTGTCCCTTATTTATGGCTAGAAACCATTTATGAGTGAGTACATCCCATTTTCATCTTTTTGGGTCTGGGTTACCTCACTCAGGATAGTGATTTCTATTTCCATCCATTTGCATGCAAAATTCGAGAAGTCATTGTTTTTTACCGCAGCATAGTACTCTAATGTGTAGATATTCCACACTTTCTTCATCCATTCTTCCATTGAAGGGCATCTAGGTTGTTTCCAGGTTCTGGCTATTACAAATAATACTGCTATGAACATAGTTGAACAAATGCTCTTGTCATATGATAGGGCATCTCTTGGGTATATTCCCAGGAGTGTTATTGCTGGGTCCAGGGGTAGGTTGATCCCAAATTTCCTGAGAAACCGAAACACTGATTTCCAAAGTGGTTGCACAAGATTGCATTCCCACCAGCAATGGATGAGGGTACCCCGTCCTCCACAGCCTCTCCAGCAAAGGCTATCATTGGAGTTTTTTATTTTAGCCATTCTGACAGGTGTAAGATGATATCTCAAAGTTGTTTTGATTTGCATTTCCCTGATCGCTAAGGAGGTTGAGCATGACCTTAAGTGTCTTTTGGCCATTTGAACTTCCCCTGCTGAGAATTCTTGTTCAGATCAGTGCCCCATTTTTGAATTGGGTTAATTAGCATTTTAAAGTCTAGTTTCCTGAGTTCTCTATATATTTTGGAGATCAGACCTTTGTCTGTTTTGGGGTTGGTGAAGATCTCTTCCCAGTCAGTAGGTTGCCTTTTTGTCTTGGTGACAGTGTCCTTTGCTTTACAGAAGCTTCTCAGTTTCAGGAGGTCCCATTTATTCAATGTTGCCCTTAATGTCTGAGCTATTGGGGTTACACATAGGAAGCGATCTCCTGTGCCCATCTGATGTAGGGTGCTTCCCACTTTCTCTTCTATCAGGTTCAATGTGTTCTGACTGATAGTGAGGTCTTTAATCCATTTGGACTTGAGTTTTGTGCATGGTGATAGATATGGGTCTATTTTCATTCTTCTACAGGTTGACGTCCAGTTATGCCAGCACCATTTGTTGAAGATGTTTTCTTTCTTTCATTGTATACTTTTGCCTCCTTTATCAAAAATGAAGTGTTCATAGGTTTGTGGGTTAAAATTCAGGTCTTCTATATGATTCCATTGGTCGACTTCTCTGTTTTTATACCAGTACCACACTGTTTTCATCACTGTAGCTCTGTAATAGAGTTTGAAGTCAGGGATGGTAATGCCTCCAGACAATCCTTTATTGTATAGGATTGTTTTGGCTATCCTGGGTTTTTTGTTTTTCCATATAAAGTTGATTATTGTCCTCTCAAGATCTGTGAAGAATTTTGATGGGACCTTAATGGGGATTGCATTGAATCTATAAATTGCCTTTGGTAGAATTGCCATTTTTACTATGTTGATCCTCCCAATCCAAGAGCAAGGGAGGTTCTTCCATTTTCTGGTATACTCCTCAGTTTCTTTCTTCAATTCCTTAAAGTTCTTGTCAAATAGCTCTTTCACTTCCTTGGTTAGAGTTACCCCAAGATATTTTATGCTGTTTGTGGCTATCGTGAAAGGTGAAGCTTCTCTGATTTCCCTCTCTGCTTCCATATCCTTTGTGTATAAGAGTGCGACTGATTTTTTGGAGTTGATCTTGTATCCTTCCACATTACTAAAGCTGTTTATCAGCTGTAAAAGTTCTTTGGTGGAGTTTTGGGGGTCGCTTATGTACACTATCATATCATCTGCAAATAACGAAAGTTTAACTTCTTCCTTTCCAATTCGAATCCCCTTGATCCCATTATGTTGTCTTATTGCTATTGCTAGAACTTCAAGCACTATATTGAAGAGGTATGGCGAGAGTGGACAGCCTTGTCGTGTTCCTGAGTTTAATGGGATGGCTTTGAGTTTCTCTCCATTTAATTTGATGTTAGCTGTCGGCTTGCTGTATATAGCTTTTATTATATTTAGGTATGACCCTTGTATGCCTAATCTCTCCAATACTTTTATCATAAAGGGATGTTGAATTTTGTCAAATGCTTTTTCAGCATCTAATGAGATGATCATATGGTCTTTTTCTCTAGTTTATTTATATGATGGATTACATTGATAGATTTTCGTATGTTGAACCAACCCTGCATCCCTGGGATGAAGCCTACTTGATCATAATGGATAATTTTTCTAATGTGTTCTTGGATTCGGTTTGCCAGTATTTTGTTGAGGATTTTTGCATCGATGTTCATGAGTGAGATTGGTCTATAATTCTCTTTCTTGGTTGAGTCTTTGTGCAGTTTTGGTATCAGAGTAACTGTAGCTTCATAAAAGGAATTTGGCAGTGCCTCTTCTGTTTCTATATTGTGAAATACATTAAGGAGTATAGGTATTAGGTCTTCTTGGAAGTTCTGGTAGAATTCCGCATTGAAACCATCTGGTCCTGGGCTTTTTTTGGTAGGGAGGTTTTTGATAACCTCTTCTAATTCTTCGCGACTAACAGGTCTATTTAGATTGTTAACCTGGTCCTGATTTAACTTTGGTAAATGATATTTATCTAAGAAAGTATCCATTTCCTTTACATTTTCCAGTTTTGTGGCATACAGGCTTTTGTAGTAAGATCTAATGATTCTCTGAATTTCCTCTGTGTCTGTGGTTATGTCCCCCTTTTCATTTCTGATCTTATTAATTTGCAAATTCTCTCTCTGCCGTTTGATTAGTTTGGATAGGGGTTTGTCAATCTTGTTGATTTTCTCCAGGAACCAGCTTTTTGTTTCATTGATTCTTTGGATTGTTCTCTGTGTTTCTATTTTATTGATTTCAGCCCTCAGTTTGATTATTTCCAGTCTCCTACTCCTCCTAGGTGAGTCTGATTCTTTTTTTTCTAGAGCTTTCAGGTGGGCTGTTAAGTCTCCAATGTGAGCTTTCTCTGTTTTCTTTAAGTGGGCACTTAGTGCTATGAACTTTCCTCTTAGGACTGATATCATAGTGTCCCATAAGTTTGAGTATGTTGTTTCTTTATTTTCATTGAATTCCAGGAAGACTTTAATTTCTTTCTTTATTTCTTCCTTAATCCAGGTATGGTTCAGTAGTTGGCTGTTCAGTTTCCATGACTTTGTAGGCTTTCCGGGGGTAGCATTGTTGTTGAATTCTAACTTTAATCCATGGTGATCTGATAAGACACAGGTGGTTACTAATATTTTTTTGTAACTGTGGATGTTTGCTTTGTTACCGACTATGTGGTCGATTTTCGAGAAGGTTCCATGAGCTGCAGAGAAGAAGGTGTATTCTTTCCTATTTGGGTGGAATGTTCTATAGATGTCTGTTAATTCCATTTGCTTCATTACCTCCTTTAATTCTCTTATTTCTCTGTTAGGTTTCTGTCTGATTGACCTGTCCATTGGTGAGAGAGGAGTGTTGAAGTCTCCTACTATTATTGTGTGCGGTTTGATGGCTGCCTTGAATTTTAGCAATGTTTCTTTAATGTACGTGGGTGCTTTTATATTAGGGGCATAGATGTTCAGGATTGAGACTTCATCCTGATGAACTGTTCCTGTTATGAATATAAAATGCCCCTCTCCATCTCTTCTGATTGATTTAAGTTTGAAGTCAACTTTGTTAGAGATTAGTATGGCCACACCTACTTGTTTCTTAGGTCCATTTGCTTGATAGGCCTTTTCCCAACCCTTTACTCTGAGTAGCTGCCTGTCTTTGTGGTTGAGGTGTGTTTCTTGTAAACAGCAGAATGTTGGATCCTGTTTTCTTATCCATTCTCTTAGCCTGTGCCTTTTTATAGGTGAGTTGAGTCCATTGACATTAAGTGATATTAATGACCAGTGGTTGTTAACTCCGGTCATTTTTTTTTAGTCGTAGAGTTTGTGTGTTTCCCTTCTTTGGTTTGTGTTGATGAAGGGTCTCTAGATGTCTGAGTCATTGTGGTCATTGTTGGACTCCTTGGTTATTGATTTTCCTTCTATTACTTTCTGTAAGGCTGGATTTGTGGCTGCATATTGTTTGAATTTGTTTTTATCCTGGAAAATTTTATTTTCTCCATTTATAGTGAACGAAAGTTTGGCTGGGTATAGTAGTCTGGGCTTGCATCCATGGTCTCTCAGTTTCTAGTACATCTATCCAGGACCTTCTGGCTTTCATGGTTTCCATGGAAAAGTCAGGTGTAAGTCTGATAGGTTTACCTTTGTAAGTAATTTGGCCTTTTTCCTTTGCTGCTCTTAATATTTTTTCCTTATTCTGTATGCTTTGTGTTTTGATAATTATATGGCGAGGGGATGTTTTTTTTTTTTGATCCACCCTATTCGGTGTTTTGTATGCTTCTTGCACCTTCATAGGTATATCTTTCTTTAGGTTGGGAAAGTTTTCTTCTATAATTTTATTAAATATATTTTCTGGACCATTGAGCTGCACTTCTTCTCCTTCTTCTACTCCTATTATTCTTAGGTTTGGTCTTTTTATTGTGTCCCATATTTCCTGAATGTTTTTTGATGAGAGTTTGTTGGACTTGCTGTTTTCTTTGATCATAGTGTTTATTTTCTCTATGGTATCTTCAGAATCTGAGAGTCTTTCTTCTATCTCTTGTTTTCTGCTGGTTATGCTTGTTTCTGTAGTCTCTATTCGTTTACCTAGATTTTCCATGTCCAGCCGGCCCTCTGTTTGTGTTTTCTTCTTTGCCTCCATTTCAGTTTTCAAGTCTTGAACTGTTTCCATTATCTGTTTGTTTTTCCTTGGTTTCCTAGGGTATCATTCATTGATTTATTCAATTCTTCAAACTTTCTGTTATATTTCTCATCCATTTCTATAAGGGCGTTTTTACATGCTGTTTAAGGGCGTCAATCACTTTCATGAAGTCAATCTTTTCTCCTTCTTGATTAAGGTGTTCATGTCCTTCCATTGTGAGGTCGCTGGTTTCTGGTGGCTTCATGTTGCTTTTCAGTTTGTTGGGCGAATTTTTGCCTTGGCGTCTGCCCATCTCTTCTTCCAAATGCTCCCTTATGGATCTTTTACCGGATCAGGTCTCCTTGCCTGCCCAACGCGGCCTCCCCAATGTTGGCTCTCCTGGCACCAAGGGATCAGGTCTCCGTGCCCAACACTGGCTCGTCTAGCGGGGAGAGATAAGCCATCCGAGCTGGTTGGGCAGCTCTCAAACAAAGTGCCTACCCTGCTTGGCGCAGGCAGGCCACAGAAACAAAGGAACTGGAGCCCACCCGGGTGCCCCGAGGACTGGGACCTAGCACCCAGACAGGCTAGGCTGGGCGATGCCACGCGCCGAAAGTGGGCGGTGGGGCCAAAGTGGGGGGGGCTCTGGACGGAAGCTGGGTGGGCCAGGAAGAAAGAGGCAGTACCCAGGGAATAGAGGCCCTGCAGAGAGCCCAATAAGGATGGGAGGCCAAGGAACCCCCAAATCCCCGTCCCCGGCTGGCGCCGCTGGCCAGAAACTCACCCCAACGCTGGTTCTCCTGGGGCCGAGAGATCAGGCCTCCGTGCTGGTTGGGCAGCTCGCAAACAAAGCGCCTAACCTGCTGGCTGCAGGCAGACCACAGAAACAAAGGAACTGCAGCTCGCCCGGGCGCCCCGAGGACTGGGACCCAGCGCCCAGACAGGCTAGGCTGGGCGATGCCACGCGCCGAAAGTGGGCGGTGGGGCCAAAGTGGGGGGGGCTCTGGACGGAAGCTGGGTGGGCCAGGAAGAAAGAGGCAGTACCCAGGGAATAGAGGCCCTGCAGAGAGCCCAGGAAGGACAGGAGGCCAAGGAACCCCGAGCTCCCCGTCCCTGGCTGGTGCCGCGGGCCAGAAACTCACCCCAATGCTGGTTCTCCTGGGAACGAGAGATCAGGCCTCCGTGCTGGTTGGGCAGCTCGCAAACAAAGCGCCTAACCTGCTTGGTGCAGGCAGGCCACAGAAACAAAGGAACTGGAGCCCGCCCAGGCGCCCCGAGGACTGGGACCCAGCGCCCAATGCCACGTGCCGAAAGAGGGCAGTGGGGCCGAAGTGGGGAGGGCTCTGGACGGAAGCTGGGTGGGGCAGGAAGAAAGAGGCAGTACCCAGGGAATAGAGGCCCTGAGAGAGCCCAAGAAAGACAGGAGGCCAAGGAACCGCCAAGCTCCCCGTCCCCGGCTGGCGCTACGGGCCAGAAACTCACTTCAACGCTGAAAATTAATTCTTATATTACACACTCCAGGCCCTTTCTTAAGCTGATGGCTGCTTCGGGGTCCGTTTTATATTCCTGCAGTCCATGTCCTAAATAACCATGCAATGGACAGGTGGAGACTTATATCATCCAGGACCCAGAGGGAACCACATACCTCCCTAGTAATAACTGGGCAACTGTGTGCAATATCGAGTTGCTATACAGATGACTATTTCACGCATGCTTCTAGATTTCCAAGATCAAACCATTTATGGGTTTCTATATATTAGGGGGCCACTGTCGGAAGTGGCTTTGAGCTGGCAAGATCAAATGGGAAGGAAGGTAACCTGCTGGAATTCTGATCCCTAGAATCTAGGCAGGCCCTATGCTTTGCTGCTGTGTGGGTTTTGACAAAGCTTGGGGCTGGGGCAGGTACAGCCCCTGTGAACATCAGAAAAATCGATGATACTTTTCCTTGATACCTTCTTTAACGTTTGAAACCTGTGCCTGCCAATGGCAATATTTCAACTTTCTTGAGGGACTAGACATTAAATCAGGACCTGGTGCAAACGAGGCAAGCTCTGTCATGCAGCACATGAATTGTAGTGTGGAGTAGCATTATTAGTCATTACTATTTTATTATTGTTGCTGGTTATTGGGATGACACTTCCCAGTGTGGAGAGAAGAGGACAGTATTCATGGGCTGATTTTTCCTCCACCCTGTAAATCCTGGGGATGAATTTCAGGTCTGCTGTCTTGGTGACAAGCACCTTGACCTTATGGGATAATTTGTTTTAATTGTCATCTTAAGACAAAGTACAATAACCTGGGAAGTGAGTCTCAATGAGAGATTATCTACACTGGATGATCTGAGGAAAATTGTCTGAGTTAGTTGTTATAAAGGATCTGGCCCACCTTGGAGACACCATTCCCTAACTAGGGCATCTTGAACTGTATACAACTGAATAAATTTCTATCAGCGAAGCCAATTAGTAACCATGAATGCACTCCCCTCTCTCCACACCTGAATATGAAAGTAATGTGTCCAGCTATTTTACAATCCTGCTGCCTCAATTTCCTTGCTAGAATGGTCTGTGATGTGGAATGTTGAGCTGAAATAATACAAAAGAATTGAATTACCTTCTGAACTTCCACAGCAGCCATGTCCCTGTCCAGATTCATACATCACAACCATGGTGCACTGGGCACCTGCTGATGGTGGCAGGAGCTGGAAGGATCCTGGTACACAAAGACCCATGGATGAAAATCTGTTGCCTAGAATTGTCAATCAAGGCCTTCTTTTTGAAATCTTATGTTATTTTTCATAATGTGTATGAGTCTGTACATGAATGCATGCAGGGGCCTGTATAAGCCAGAGGAGGGTATCCTCTTCCCTGGAGCTGGAGTTACAGGAAGATGCAATGTAGGGTTAAGCCAGCCCCTTAGGGGGCACGCTTGCCTCTGGTGAAAGTTTACTTATAAATCGGGCACGTGGGAGCCCGCACACTCCTTCTACTTCCTATGCTCTGCGGGAACGTTGGTCCTGTAAGTCTATTTCTTCATTAAAGCTGTATATATTCTTTACAATCTGCCTGCATTCATTTACGCCGCTACAATGCAAGACACCATAGGTTCTGAAAAATGTACCATGAAAGAGCATGACTGGTCTATAGCTGTTGCAAGAAGGCCACTTGTGTGTCTCCTGACTGTTCAGCCCAGAAATAATCATGCATAAACCATATTATTTGCAATGCCGTGTGTCCAATAGCCTAAGCGTATTTGTGGCTAACTCATATCCTTATCTAACCCAATCTCTATTAATCTGTGTATCGCCACGTGGCTTTGGTTTAACAGCTAAAGTTCTGGCATCCCTCTCATAGGAGCTACATAGCTTCTCTCTGGCTTCCCTCTTCTTTTTCCCAGCATTCAGTTTAGTTTTCCAAACCTAGCTCTGTTCCCAGTAACTTCTATAGGCCCATATAGCTCCTTTTTAACGACATAGAGAGGGGAATCCCACATCATCACATATTTGCTGTGCCATCTTTCTATGCCCTTATCCTGGGATTTGTTTGGCCCCAAGAGATGTGTGTTGGTTTGGAATGTTTTGTGGTGGGAATGACAGTCATGGGATAAGAACATAGATCCCAATGGGGGTCATCTCCTTATGTGTATATTAGACACATATGTGCCCTCCTCTCCTGGAATGTGAAGCTGCAGGTGCTCTCTCTGGCCTCACACCAGGAACTAATTAGGAACAGTGAGCCCCTCCCTCACTGTTCTTAAGTCTCTACAGCAGAATCTTCCTCTGCATTTGTAGGGCTATGATCCACAGGCCTACTTTGTGTAGCCAGACCCTGTCAGTTTCTCAGGACTATACTAAGAGCCTGACTGCAATCTGTGGTAGTATCCCAGGCAGTCTTTCTCACCAGCTCCACCTCACAAACACCCCAATGAATCTACGTTCCTTCTAGGTCCTGTATATGTCCCTAATACAGCATCTACCTTGGTGCTTATAATCCCAGCACCAGAGTTCCCAGTTCCTCTTTGAGTAGAAGGATGTTGTCTCAAGGTTTCTGTCACTTTGACAAAACACCATGAAAAATGGAAGTTGAGGAAGAAGGCTTTTATTTTATGTACACTTCAGCATTGCTGTTCATCACTCATGGAAGCAGAACAGGAAATCAAACAGGGAAGGTTCGCAGAAAGCAGGATCTTATGAGGAGGCTATGGAGGAGAGCTGCTTACTGGCTTGCTTCCCATGGCTTACTAAGTCTGCTTCCTTATAGAACCCAGGACAACCAGCCCAGGAATGGCACCTTATACTGTAAGCTGGGCTCTTGCCTTTTGATGAATAATTGAGAAAATGAATTTGAGTTGGACCTCATGAAGGCATTTCCTCAACTGGGGCTTCTTCCTCTCTGATGACTCTAGCCTGTGTCTAGATGACACACAAAACACCCAGTACACATGTTATCTGTACTCTGGACACTCTTGCTCTGGGGATTCACATCCTCCATCTCTTTGCAGTGCCTCTACAATCAACAAAACTTCCTAATACAAGGTTGTACTACAACCAGTTTATCTGTGCCTCCTCTGTCACACCAAACTTCTAGATGTGTTTCCTCGGTACACGGCCCTGTTTACCCATCTTCTCTATTACAAAGTACAGATTCCCCCCTTACCGGTACTCAGTTTAGAAAGAGGCTTTAACACATCCTGCTGCACCCCCTTTTCTAGAGTCTGCCGTATCTACAAGCAGTCACAGCATCAAAAGCAGCTCACACCTTGGCCACTTTCTCACAGGTCATGTGTTCTAACCCAGGACATACACCACCATGCTAATGCCACCGTAATTTGTCCTCTCTGCTGGAACTCAGGCATAATCCTCTCTTTAGGCTTTCCACACTGCCTCTCCTCCATTCTACCTCGGGCTTACACAGCCCATTGCTCCCTGAATGCTCTGAAGTCTGCATCCTATTTCTTCCACTAACCTGGCCTGGTGCATCTACTGAGAATCCTTCTCCTCTCCTGCCTGAACTGGGAGGATCGATCAATATGCCTCTTGTGCATCTCAGGCTAGGTGTGGGAGCAAAGAGGAAGCCTCTTTCTAATGGGAGTAAAAAGGCCTCTTGTGTTTCCTTTGAAACAGTAGGACCTGTGTCAGGAGGACTCCTAGTACCATAACTGTGCCATTGAAAGGAGGGACAGTGAACAGACCTGGGGGCAGCCTAGGTGACTGGTCAGTCTACCCTCAGATGAATGCTCAGAAAGTAGTCTTTTGTATTTGTTGTAGTACAAGGGTGAACTTGTAGATTTGGGGGAAACTCTGTTTTTGTTGTGAACAGTCTTCTCACTGGGGACTTGTCCTGTTTCTGTTCTTAGGTGTTTGTTCCCACAGGGTCGAGTTAAAGTGAGGATGGTACAATGTGACAACAGACAAGAATTATGTCTGTGCGAGGATTGCCATCGGTCTTGAGAAACTTTTGTGACTTGTGGAGTAGTAAAGATGACTCAGGGTTTGTTCCCTTCCTTTTATCTTCTGTTAAATATTTTCTCAATAATAGACATCCCCCCCTTCTGACCCCCAAAAAGGGCATGAAATATTTTGAATACACATCTCTTTATTGCTGAAGGGATAAGGTGTCACAGCCATCAGAAGGTGTCAGTGACACCTGAAGATCCTGTATTCATCTGGTGCCTGGACAGGATGATGCTTCAGGACTCCTACAAAAGCTTTACTGCAAGGTGTCCTGGCCATCAGCAGATGCACACTGGAGAATCTGAGACTGCTGATGTTTTCTGTATTGGGCTCTTCTTTTCTTAAACCAGCTCTGCAATAACATGGTGAAAGAGATGGCTTTAGTGTATTCAACAGTCAGTATCACAAGTGGCTAAAACAACTCTGTGTAACAGTAAATGCCAGTGAGGCTTTAGATTGAACAAACTTTTGTAACCAAGGACACACAAAACCCTTAGCAACCCCAGCCCTGGAAGTCGGAATTCAGAACAACCGGAAAAGGGAAATTCATTAGGGAGAACATTTCCTCTCTTATGTCGTTTCAAGGAAATGGGAAATATGACTCTAAGAAAGAGATCGGGCATCAGTAAATCAGGGTATGGAGAAGACCAGATATCAAAAGGTTTTCAGGGATTACAATCTACACACTCTCTGCCAAGGACAAGGTAACTCATCATGCCCTTGAATTATTTGGTTTATTTGAACTACTGCTTAGAATAAAGTTATCTCCTCTGACTCTTTGGAAAGTCACACCCCACTACATCAATTCATGCCTATGTAATCCTCATGATATATGCCTATAATAGAAAGGATGGGAGAGCTCATATTTGGCCTTGAATCAATGTTAACAAAGGCACAACACGTCCCAATTCTGGTTCTGATTAAATAGGTGCAGTAATAGCTGAAATAATTGCCATAGATTCCTCAAATTTGATTGTTTTAGATGATCCCAAGATTTCTGATCTAAGTTGAAGAGCCAGAAAGCTGAATGTATTACTAATTTCTTTTTCTGTATGACCCTGTACTGTTTTATCCATGAAAGGTCTACAAAAATGCAGGGCCCTTGCTGGGTGACTGTGGAGGTTTCTGTGGCCTCCCATAGAGGCCTCTTATCTCCTATGCACAAGAAAGGAAGCTGCAAGAAAGTGGATGTGTCATTACCTGGATAAGTCTGGTTTTCAGCAGGCTTCCTGGAAATTGGTTTAAGGTCGTAGAGGAAACTGAAGATGAGGTGGTGGTAATTGGCTGCCATTGCGCTGGAGTGCATACATGAGTAACTGCTTTTTAAATAAGTAGAGGAGAAAGGACTGGGGGATGATGAGGAAAAGAAGGTGGAAATGGTAAATGAGGGGACAAGAATAGTCGATAGAAAGAAGAAAGAAAGCAGAAGATAAGAGAAGGGCAGGAGGAAAAGAAAGGGAGAGAGAAAAGCTCAAAGGAAGAAAAGAAAGAAGATATAGATCATTACATTGTTAATAGTCTCTGGTGACCGGACTTCTATACCTTAGTTTCAGCATTAACTGGAACATTGATTCTTGTCCTGCTCAGACTAACAGTGGCACCCGGCCACTTCACCTGCAAGGCCAACTTCCTCAAACAGAAAATAAACTCATTTAAGTTACTGGTCCCTAGAAACAACTATGCCCTCCTAGAACAGGACAAGTCAATGATTTGACTCAAGCCCTCTGACCTAGTCGGAAATGTGACAGTTTAATCCAGTGAAGAGGTTCCTCCATCTTCTATTCTTGTTGAGGCCATTTCAGGTAGAAATAGACTTTGATCTCTGTCATGGAGAATCCCACGGGAAATTAATTAATTCTATTCTAGGGACCAAAGATCAGGGATATTCTATCTAACTTAGCTGTGGTTAAACTTCCTGTTTGTATGAACCCCTCCTCCAGCTAGCTGCTATCTTAGCTTCAGTAAACAGCTTGATTCAAACTGCTTACTTCTGCACAGGCATCTGCATCTGCTGAGCTAGATGTTAGGACATCTAGGTTTTAAGATGCCCTTACAACCCCCATGTTCTGGACACCTGCGGCCACGCCTACGTTCCCAGATACCTGGGTGTCTTCCTTTTCAGCTGGAATAAAGACTTTCTATTAGCTATAGACCGTGTGAGTGGTCATCTCTGCTCACAACTATGGAGTGCTCTATCCTAATTGGAATGTGTTCATAACATCCTTCCTTCAAGCCTCAGGAAACATAGCAGAAGAGCAAGCAGAAAGCTGGAAGATCCAAAGGTGCTGGATGACTCTAAAGGAACAAAATCTATTTTCTGTCCAAAAGGCCAAAAATCAAAATGAAATCAATGCAATTCAACAATACACTCTCTTGTGCAGCCTTGGAAAGACACCTCAATCCTAACTCCTACTGACGCTCCTCAAAGGGGCCCTTATCACGAAGGACAAGGGGTGCTGTGAGATTCACCACTTAGGATAATGGGATACCTGCTTCCTACCTCCCCTTAACTGTCAGAAAACAATCTCCTTCTTTCCCAGGCTCTTCCTCCACCTCTTCCTCCTCCTCGTCCTCCTCCTCCTCCTCTTCCTCCTCCTCCTCCTCTTCCTCCTCCTCCACCTTCTCCTCTTCCCTGTTATTGTCCTCCCCTTTTTCTCCCTCCAGCATTTTCCCCTTCTCTTCCAGTACTTCTGAATCTAATCTGGCATATTTTTCTTTATCAAAACACGTAATTTCTCTGCAGTAAACCGCTATACTCCCATGATTTTAGCTCATCATTTATCGATGGACAGCTTCGTATTGCTCCAGCACCTTAAGCAGGTATGGTGATTACAAGGAATCACACTTGCCAAAAGAGTGTGAAAAGTCACAGCCTATCCACAGCTCAAAGAAACAAACAAACAAACATCCTTCCCAAATTGACTTGGGAGAGCTAATACTACTCCAAGGGAGGCCTGCACAGAGATGTAATTTTGTCATCTATAGGATTAGGGAAATGAGCCAATTCAGACAATTCATTCAGATATCTTGGGACTCCCTGCTTCCATCATGTAGGTAATAAGGGTAGGTCACTGTCACCTATGGACTTTTGCCCTGGCCCTCTTCCATGCCCTCTAAAGTTTTCTGGGCTCAGGACAAAAGCCATGGTCTCAATGAGAGTTGAAGCTTGATAGTGATCCCCTACTTTTTGCCAACATGAAGAGCATCCTGGTCTCCGTTCTTATACCAGGAGATCCAACGTTTTTAGGCAGAATCTCCAGACAGCAATGTGATCTGTAACAATGTGGAGAGCAGTTAACAAAACCGCCTCTTCCTTAATACATAGCCAGCTATGGAAATACAGTCAGAGTTACCTGTTAGATGTCACCATCCTCACAGGCTCCTAGGGAATAAGGGTCCATTATATTGGAAATCATTAAACTGCACATCTTTGTGTCCATGCCATTTCGCTCCCTCTGTGCCCCTTCTATTATGTGGATGTATAGTCTAAAGAAGACCAACAGTGGACGAGAAGCAATGAGGGGAACTCAAACATACCAACACGATGCCTCCATGAACTGAAACAAAGCCCCAGTGTGTTTGGTGGAGGCCACTTGTTGGTTCTCACCTGTCCAGTTAGCTTAGCCCCGAAACAATCACAAAGCATCTATATTAATTAATTCACTGCTGGCATATTAGCTCTAGCTAATCTAGCTAGTTCTGCAGTGTATCAGCCTCTAGAGCTGCACTGCATCAGCCCCTAGAGCTGCAGTAAATGAGCCTCTCTGGAGCTGCAATGCATTAGCCTCTCTCTGGTGCTGCAGTTCATCAGCATCTAGAGCTGTAGTGCATAGGCCACTAGAGTGATAGTGCATCAGCCTCTATATATGAAGTACATCAGTATCTCTAGAGCTGATATTCCTCATCCTCTAGAGCTGTACTGCATCATCTTCTCTGGAGCTGCAGTGCATCAGCCTCTAGAGGTGCACTGCATCAGCTTCTCTAAAGCTGCAGAGCATCAGCTTCTTTGGAACTGCAGTGTATTAGACTCTAGAGTTGTAGTGCATAGGCCTCAAGAGGTGCAGTATATCATCCTCTCTGGAGCTCCAGTGCATCAGCCTCTCTGAAGTTGCAGTACACCTGTCTCTCTAGAGATGCAGTGCATCATCAGTCTCTCTAGACCTGCAGTACAAATGGCTCTGGAGTGATAGTCCATCAGTCTCTCTAGAGCTGCAGTACAAATGGCTCTGGAGTGATAGTCCATCAGTCTCTCTAGAGATCCAGTGCATCATCAGTCTCTCTAAAGCTGGAGTACAAATGGCTCTGGAGTGATAGTCCATCAGTCTCTCTAAAGATCCAGTGCATCATCAGTCTCTCTAAAGCTGGAGTACAAATGGCTCTGGAGTGATAGTCCATCAGCCTCTCTAGAGATGCAGTGCATCATCAGTCTCACTGGAGCTGCAGTACAAATGGCTCTGGAGTGATAGTCAATCAGCCTCTCTAGAGATGCAGTGCATCATCAGTCTCTCTAGAGCTGCAGTACAAATGGCGAACATGAAGGTTCAACTTTGCTGCTGTCTACATTGGCTTTCCACAAACTTACAAAGGTGGAAGGCCAACCAATTGCACTTGTGAGTGTCTTCCCACATGACTCTTGGACAAATAAACACAGGTTAGTTATGAAACACTGAATATCTCTCTGGCCTCACTTAATCCACACTTATCACTAAGTGTTTATTTGTTGAAATTGAGCCCTGTTTTTCTCCTACTGCTTGCTACATCAATTAGATGTCCCCAAGGTCACTTAGAGTCTACTACAACAGTACACATAAGTTCCCTGAAATGACCTGAGTGTCCGGACTTCAGTATTAATCTCTGTACACATACCAGTAAACATTTATGTTTTCCTATATGCATGACCATATAATACTCAATGCTGTCTATATATATGATGTTCCCATACTGATTATAAGTGTTCTGTGAATCTCAAATGGCTGAAAGACATTTGAGGAAATGTTTAACATCCTTAGTCATCTGAGAAATGCAAACCAAAACAACTCTAAGATTCTATCTTACACCTATAAGAATGGCCATGATCAAAACACAGATGACAACTTATGCTGGGGAGGATGTGGGGTAAACTGAACACTCCTGCATTGGTGGTGGGAGTGTAAACTTGTACAGCTCCTTTGAAAATAAGTATGGCGATTTCACAGAAAATTAGGAAACAATCCACCTCCACACCCAGCAATAGTACTGTTGGTTATAAAGCCCCAAATACTCAATCACACCACAAGAACATCAGCTCACATATGTTCATAGCAGCATTATTCATAAGAGCCAGAGCCTGTAAACAACCTAGATGGCCATCAGTCAAAGAATGGATGAAAAACTGTACATGTGCACAACAGTAAAAAAAATAATAATGACATCTTGAAATTTGCAGGCAAATGGATAGATCAAGAAAACACCATATTGAGTGATGTAACTCAGAAAGAGAAAGACAAATAGAATATTTACTCACTCATAAGTGGTTTCAACACATAAAGCAAAGCAAACCGGCAACCCCGGGAAACCGAGGCAACAAAGAGCACCCTGAGACAGGCATAAATAGATCTACTTAGGAAGTAGGAAAAGACAAGATCTCCTAAGTAAACTGGGAGTGTGGGGGTCACAGGACAGTGAGACTGGGAGAAGTGAAAAAGGGAAGGGAGCAGAGAAAAATATAAAGCTCAATAAAGACAATTAAATAAAATAAAAATGCTAAAAAATTGTGTGCATTTTTTTTTCAATTAAGAGACTACGGTGTCTCCAATAATGGGAAAAGACACTTAATGGCTGCCCGTTCCATTTTAACTCTGGAAAACTTCAAGAGTCAGTGCTCAGTTACTATTATAACCCAGACAAGGACACCTCTCACCCACTCTCACTGTTCATAGTAGATACAAGAACATGGACCATGACCTGAAGCACAGTTCCCTGCCCAAAGCCTTTTCAGACATACTAACTCGCACTCTGGATTCTCCCAGGAACAAGCGCTTTGCAAGATCCTTCCTGTGAGAAGAAGATGGAAGGTGGAGTTGTTAGGGAAATGCAGCATCTCACCTTGGCAGGATGAAAGTCATTTCTGGAGATGAATCACACCCAACACAAAACTATATAGAGATGGTGAGCTCTAAAGTGTGAAAGCGGCTTTTCATTGATCTCCATTTTAATGCAAAAAATAACCACATTAATCAGCACCAGGTTCATATGCTATACTAGTAGAGGGATTGCTTAGAAACCACTAGGTCTTGAATTCAATTCCCATTATAAAACGGGGGCCATGAAGAAGAAGAGGATAGGAAGGAGGAGGAAAAAACAAAAGGAAATCTTAAAGAACAAATTGAGAGGCACCAACCAGTTTCTAGATTCAACACTGCATGTGTGTGTGTGTGTGTGTGTGTGAGAGAGAGAGAGAGAGAGAGAGAGAGAGAGAGAGAGAGAGAGAGAGAGAGAGAGAGAGAGAGAGGGGGGAGAGTAGGTTGGCTTTGACTTCTCAAACATCCTTCCCATACCCAGCAACTAAACAAAGACCTCGTGCTTGGGCTCAAAGCAGATAGGACCCATAGTGTGAAGAACACACCTCCTAATTAGATGCTGATGGATGGGAGCTGGAACAGCTAATGAAACAAGTCACAT
Organism: Microtus pennsylvanicus; assembly: GCF_037038515.1. Taxonomy (NCBI): domain Eukaryota; kingdom Metazoa; phylum Chordata; class Mammalia; order Rodentia; family Cricetidae; genus Microtus; species Microtus pennsylvanicus. The sequence goes on from NC_134601.1 coordinate 54,312,913, forward strand.
ACCTTATGATCTCATTGGGGTACTTAGTTTTTTCAAAAACATCTTCCAACTCATTCAGCTGCCTGGGTGTGAGACAAACTGGATCCACGGCCTTGTGCACAGGACCTGTAACAATCTGGCAGCAGCCACGTTCTCCTGCTCCTTCAACTGTGGGTTTCTGTACCCTTGGTGGTTCCCATGGCTCTCATGCCTGATGTCATCATCAACGTAGTTGAAGTTAACAACGTGGGTCACTTCATCCTTGTGGTGTGGGATGCCCTGGTTCTTTGTCGGAACCATTTAGAGAACATTCACCATAGATGACAATTTCTGTTGCTGCAGTGGCCTCATGTTCAAAATCAAGGCTCATCTCAATCTAATTTTCATTCTGTTTGTAGAAACTGTGTTCCACATGTTGGGATTGGAAAGCCATGATGAGACCTAAAAGAGAGTAGTGTCATCTCCATAAATGGTTTGTGGATAGTAATGATTTTGTAACATGTGGGTTTTTAGCAAGTTTCACATCCGTCCTCTTTCCATCACACAATCCCTATAGGAGATATATGCCCACTGAAAGTGGCTCTAGGGAGCATGTGCAGAATGGATCCAACCAAGTACACCAAAGCCTCTAGGAATGGAGTGGAGGAGAAAGAAAGCTGTTGCAGGTGCACAAGTAGGGATGAGGACATGCATTTACACCGAGCACATAGCCTCTGGGTGAACCCCTGGAGAACTCTAGCTTCTGTATCTCACTGGGTGCACACTGCAAGATCTGGGAATTAAGTGGACATGGTTATGTCAGCTAGTGTTTGTCCCAGTTTCCTTGAGAGGACATTGAAAACACACCAACACTGTCCTCTACCTGAAGGAGTGTCATGCTTGTGAAGTGGAGTTTATGTAGCATTCTGGGGGGACAAGTCGCTGCAAAACACTGGACGTCACCATTGAAACAATGAAAATGCTCCAGATGGTTGATTGGGACTCTCCAACAGAGTCACTGTACGATGTCCTGCCCAGTACTTCTCATGTCTGACTAGGCTGACACTGTGTGGGTCTCTGCCCTTTTCACAGTGTCAGCAAACTCCTGAAGCTTGAAAGTGCTCTCAACAGTACTGGAGCTGAGAAATCACCATATATACAGTAAGTATACAAAAGTGAAATAACCTCGGGCTAGCTTCCATTCAAACAATTAATATTCTCAAAAAAATTTCCTCAGTGTGCTGAGATGTTGGGAAATATCAAGAGGATCTTGATATGCCACAGATGGCTGATATACATGGGAGACCTGCTCTTTTCTGAAGAAGTAGATGGGGGGGAAAGGCAGGTTAGTAGAAGGGTCTGGGAAGAGAGAAAGAACAGAGAGGAAATGTTTTTGGGAAAATAATTAATTAATAAAAAGAAAAGTAGGATTAACATTGCTTTTAAAAATTAATATTAAGGGGATGGCTTAAAGGTTAAGGGCACTGCCTCTTCTTCTAGATATCCTGAGTTCAATTCCCTTGAACTACATGGTGGATCACAACCGTCTATAATGAGATCTGGTGCCTTCTTCTGGAGTGAATGCATGCATGCAGGTAGAACACTGTACACATGAAAAATAAACCAACCTAAAAATTAATATTAAATTTAGTAAAGTTACAGATTAAGAAATCACAAATTGTGATTGTCAGATTTTTTAAAAATCTTTTTTAAATACAAGGTCATTATTAGTTAGTGTGCTTGTACTTATGATGCCTTCAGGGGGCACTGGATCTCCTGAAGCTCTACTTGGAGATAGATGGTTACCGAGGTGGATCCTGGGAACTGTACTCTGGTCCTCTGAAAGAACAACAAAATCTCTTAGCCATTTAGTCGTCTGTCCACTCTCCTCACACAAATGCAAACTTTTTCTTTCTTCCTTTTAATTGTAGAACCCTAGAGTGCTGTGATATCAGGACAGCTAGCAAGATTCCTAAGGAAGTTGTAGCACAAATAATTTGACTTATAAATGTGAAAATCAACATCTGTAAACACAAAATCATTGTTAAATACCTGTATAGTTAGTAGGTAAGTAAATTAGGATTCCTTCTAATTGTTGAATTTATTTGTTATGTGAGTATGGACCTATACCATTTTGTGCATGTCAGAGCACATGTTTGGATGTCAGAAGACAACTTGGGAAAATCAGTTCTCTCTTTCAATCATGCACTTCCCAGAGATCAGGTTGAGGTCATCTGTGGTGCAGGAGATCCTTCTGTTTATGTGCTCCTTTCATATGTAAATGAATAGAGAAACTCCATTGGCATTTTGATAGGACAGTACTTAGGTAGGCAGGGAAGACAGAACTGAATCCTGGGAGGGAGAAAGCAGAGTCAGAGAAACACCATGGAACTGCCACCAGAAATAGATGTGCTGTAACCTTGCTGGTAGGGCAAGACCTCATGGTGATACACAGATCAATAGAAGTGGGTTAAATTAATATGTAAGAGTTAGCCAATGAGAAGTTAGAGTTAATGTGCCTATCAGTGATTTAATTAATACAGTTTCTATGTGGTTATTTCTGGGCTAAGCAAGCTGGGCAGCCAAGAAGAACAAGCATCCCCCCTTACAACAATCAGGCTTGCCAGCAAGCATCTTTACCAAGGAATCATTGCAGAAAAATACCCCCATGGCTTCATTTTTATGTATAAGGAGTGAGGGATAGTCATGACCCCATAACAGGATGGTTGATTAAAATCTTCATATAACATTAAGAATACTTTTACCAGGATCAGGTGGCACACAACTTTAATGCCAGCACTTGGGAGTTAGAGGCAGGTGAACATCTGTGGATTAAAGGGCAGCCTAGTCTGCAAGAGCTAGATCCGGAGCAACCTCCAAAAACTACAGAGAAATGCTATCTCAAAAAACAAACAAAAAAATCTTTTGAATATTCAGCTTACTGAACATTGAGCCCTACATACACTATAGGGGTTCATAAATCATAACAGTTCTCCCCAAGAATTCTTGACCTAAGTATATCCCATCAATTCCCTCCTAAACACCCTATCAGCAAAAAGGGTAGAATAGCCACTCTGAAGACAATACTATCCTTCCTGAAGTTGTATTACCCTTTTTAATATACTGTGTGTTTTTATAAAGATGAGTTCTTTTGTAGATTTGAGCCATAAAAATAAAAACAGAGTCTCTGAGTCTATATCCTGCTAATGCCAGAAGCTGAGGTCTTCAAGGGTGATGCCTCACACAGCAATCCCCTAATATGTGCATCATGTGAGCATCAGCAGAACAGGACACACTCACCTTAACTTTTCACTCACTGCTAGGAAATCCTTGGATTATAACCTCTGAGAAGGAAGAGAGGGGAAAAGACAGAAGAATAAGCTTGAAAGGAGTGGAAAGGGCAGGCTGCTGTGAAGCAAGGAAATGCTTGACAGTGGGAGGAGGTGGCACATGGTGGCCAGCTCCAAAGCCTGAGCTTTGTGTCTTAGGACCCTAGACGACTGTCTGATTATCAGTTACACTGGCCTCATGTATTGCTGCGTCACCTACTCCTTTTGCCTCTGGCAACATCTTACTCTCAGCTGCTGTTGTGAAACACACTTTTTCTAAGGAAACAACACACATTTACTACTGCCGAAAGGAATCCTGCCCCAGACAGGAGGAACAACAATACCAGAGTCCACCTGGAGAACAAATTGCATTTACCAGACTTCCTTACAGGAATATGGTTAACTTTATACAGTTACCCATGTGGTGGTGACCTACAACCATAAAATTGTCTGTTGCTACTTCATGAGTATAATTTGTTATTTTTTGAATTATAATGTAAATATCTGACATGCAGGATATCTGAGAAGCAACCCCAAGTGGGTCAAACTTGTTGAGAACCACTATTCTAAGCAAAGGTGACTTTCATCTGAATTGTATGTACCTGGTTTTCCTCAAGCGAACCTCAGGGAATTTGGGTTCACCTGGCACCTACGACACCACAGTCCACTTCAAAGTTCCACATCCCTAATCAAATATATATTTGATGCTGCCTATTTGTGCTCATGGCAACGTCACAACAAATTTTAAGAGCCAGAAGTACAATGGTTGTTTCAGAAAAAGCCAATATTTTTCTGGGTACTTCCAACAGTCTCCAGGTCAAATATTTTCTAAAACCCACCTGGTTACCTACCCTTAAGTTCTCATTGCAAGACACAGTGAAAATGTGTACTTGAGAAAAATATAGTTTCCTTTCCTGGTTTCTGTGAGATGTGTGAATATTTAATTTATGTAAGGGCTTATTTATTCCTAACCAAATGTAAGTGGAAATGATTTAAGAGAGTTGGCACATTAAATAAGTACTTGCAGCCACATTTAGGAACTATCTAGTATGTATTATGTATGTGCTACTAAACAAACATATAACTGGAGAGACAGATCGTAAACTTGTCCTTCTAAGTGTTAAATCATATATAAATACATACACAAAAGCCAATGGTACACTAGCACTCCTTTACACACACACACACACACACACATACACACACACACACACACACAATGAATATCTGTAAAAAAAACCTACACAGATTTCTATGGATGCTAATATGAAATTTTCTGTAATCTGTAGACTATATATTAGGTGAGGGACTAAGGCTGTATTTGAATGTCTTCTAAGCCCATCTGAGGGTATGAAATACTCTGTATTTGGCCAGTGGGATTTCTTCCATTAGAGGCTCATGCTAGTGGTGTAGACAATATGAATCCCTTTAGAAAAAGAGGGCATACATGGCCAGTGACTGTAGACAGCACAGTATCTGATGTGGTAAGGAAATAGTATGGAAGGGTAGGGCATATGGAGAAGGGAAGGCTTTACAAGGAGCACTGACGGGGTAAAGAACGGAAAAGAAATGGATTGAGGATGACCAGCTGGGGAAAGGGGACAGAAACAGAGAACAGAACCTGGTATATCCAATGTGGCGACTTCTGTATTTCAATTTCTGCAATGAATGTTTAAGTTGCCTTCAACAAATCCTGCCAGAAAGTATGTCCGTGCCAGTAGGGACTCAAGAATAGGGTTCCATTTAGAAGAGATCTCTCCTACAATGTCATAGAACAAAAATACCCATTTTCACAAGAAAAGGCTTCCAAGAACAAAGAATATGGGACTGATGCCCACACAAGGTAAAGCTACAAGAGGAAAAAGTTTGCACCCAGGAGGATTCTATCAAAAGAAGCTTAGCATTCTAACCCATCCTCGGAGAGCCAGCCTCCCAGGTGTCTTAAGACTCCAGAGTTAAGTCCACCCTGACCATCTTCACAGAAGCTGCCTGAAGCAATGTTTCTGGAATATGATTCATGATCGATGTCAAGTATATAGGTCAGGAGTGAAGGCTCATCGTGGAAGTATGTGTACCTGGGGTCCCAGAGGATACGCCTAGGACCTCAGGGATGGTGAAGTTCCAACATCACAACTATGAAAGGAAAACATTGACTGAATTCTCCAGCGGTAGAAAGAGAGGCTTTTCCCGGGCGGGGCAGGGGGAGGAGGGTCATCCAGACAGAAATAGGAAAAGGAGCTGAGATCAGGTTCAGGGTGGGACAAAGTCAACACAGCTTGTAGCGAATTGTCCTCTTTGGCCTAAACACTGAGCAACCAGCGCTCTGACCCCGACTGTGGAGGAGTAAGAGAATTTTAGCTTCTTCTTCAGTTATGTCATGCATTTAGGGCTCTAACTGAGGTCACTGTCACTACAATGAAGCCTGGTTTGGACTAGAGAGATGACACAGTGCTTAACAGTACTTGGTGCTCTTGCAGAAGACCCAGGTTCAGTTACTGTTACCAACATGGTGGGCCACAGCTGTCTAGAGCCCCATTTCCAGGGTATCCACTAACTTCTTCTGAGCTCCACGGACATTAGAAAGGAACGTAGTACACATACATAAAGGCAGCCCAAACAGTCACACACATAAACTAACAGAAATAGATCTAAGAACAATGGCAACCTGGGAATGTGGGAATTCACAGTTTAAGAGAGGGTTAGAGTAGTGTCTGGAAACTCTATTCACAGAAATACTTTCAATAAGGAAGAATTCAGTTGACTAAAGATAATAAGACTTTGATGAAGTAAGGCCAGGCTGTGCAGACTTCTGCTGGGTGTGCACAAGGATGTGGATGCAGAGCAGACATCGGCAGTGCTAGGCTATGTGGGACGGCTCAACTGACTGAGTGTGAGCTTTGCTAAACATGCAGCAGGCAGACACAAATCGTAAGTTCAGAGTCCATGCCCAGTCTCAAAGAACTCAGGAGAGTCTGGATGTCAGGCTTCTTTCCTCAATGACCTCAAGATTGATAGCAGTGAGACAAAAGAACACTTGAGTGAAATTGGAGGAACATTCCAGTGAGTCTGAGGTGATAGACATGGCTGCATAGACAGGACTGTGAGGGAGAGCAGGGGGAGCGGGACACATCCTGAGAGAGAGAGAGGAAGCTGAGAATGTTCAGGAGTAGGATGGAGAAAGGGCTGCACCCTCATGGAGTAAAGGGAGGTAAGGAATGTGTCAGGAGGCAGGGGGAGACAAATATCAAGACTCAGAAGTGTGATGTCAGAAGCATGAAATGAGCCAAGGAGTGGGAAATAAGGTCTGAGCCCAGCCCTTGCTCAGGCCATGAGCTTGATGCTTATCCCACAAACATGAGGTCCAGGAACATTAGGAATATTAGGGAAATATTCTCCCAGCCCTGGAATCACAAGCTGAAAGCATGAAGTCCCAGTGCTTCTGAACTGACCCCAGGTTACCTGTGCTCCTGGCCACTTCCTCTTTCCATTATGTTCCATTGCTACAGCTACTATGGCAGGGCTCTTTGTTCCTGACAGGATTTACACTCATGGTCTCTCCGGTCATCCACAAACAGTTCATCATACAGAAAATGAACACATTGCCGGGCAGTGGTGGCACATGCATTTAATCCCAGCACTCAGGAGGCAGAGGCAGGCTGATTTTTGTGAGTTCAAGGCCAGTCTGTTCTACAAGACCTAGTTCCATTACAGGTACCAAAAGCTACATAAAAAGCCTATCTCAAAAATACATAAAAAAGAAAAAGAAAAGAAAATGAACACAACACATGCACACACACACACACACAAAAACACAGAAACACACTCACACACATGCACACACACTGGCTGTGGAAGGTATTGGAACCCTGGGTCCCAGAGTGCGTGATGGGAAACCAAAAGTTGCAGATTTAGAACAGTAGAAGAACACTGAGCTATCCCCAGGGAAATGTATTATCTGGGAGTTAATTGGGACACCTGCCATCATCCTGGCTCTGACCACAAAGCACCTCCATGTCCTCTTTCATGCTCAGATGGACATCCATGTGTCAGCACTCACTTAACTCTGCAGACTCCATGGCCTGAATGTGGTGAACACAGCATTTGCCTCCGCAAAGCATGTCCTTTGGTCCTCTGCCATTGTCATGTGGGTCTAAGGGTTTTGTCCTTAGTAGGAGCTGCCCCTCTAGACATGTCTGTTTCTGGTGTCAGCATCTCTGCTACAGGTTCCAAATATATTTACTATCACTAGATGAAGGGACTGCCTTTCCGTGACAAGGAACTGATGCTTCCATGGGCGAGAAGAAAGCCTTCGTGAACTAGCAATGCCGTTCATGAACACGGATGGGGGATCTGGTCTCTGGTCATTCCAACTGTTATCAGGAATTTAATTGTAATTCAAATTTTCATATATAAACTCAGGTCTAATATTTTATATTTCTATAAGAAACAGTCAACAATGTTGTGCATGGTATCACATACCTATAATCCCAGCATTAAGAAAGCAAATGCAACAATACCACGACATATTTGAGGCTCTGCTGGTCGATGTAGGAAATTCCAGGTCAGAAAGCAATCCATAATGAGATCTTTTCTCAAACAAACAAACAGAATTTAAAAATCCTTGTGTAATATAAATGAATACAATACAGATAAACTACATTCTTGACTGTCTTGCCGGCTTGTTTTATGTCAGCCTGACACAAGCTAGAGTTATTTTGGAAAAGGAAACTTGAACTGAGAGAGTACCCTCACCAGATTGGCCTATAGTACATTATCGTTCCTTTTAATGAAATAAAATAAAATATGCTAAAAAGGTTTATCACATCGAAGTTGGACAAGGCAAACTAACAGAAGAAAAAGAGCCCAGGAGTCAGATACCATTGGTTCTCACACTCACGAGTCCCATAAAAACACTAAACTGAAAGCTATAGTTTATATGTAGAGGACTAGCAGAGACACTGTAGGCCCTGAGCTTGCTGTTGCAGTCTCTGAGAGTTCCTATGAGCTGTTCTCAGTCCACTTAGAGGGACTTGTTATCCTGGTGTCCTCCATCCCCTCTGGCTCTCACACCCCTCCTACCTCCTCTTCCATGGTGTTCCCTGAGCTCTGACGGGAGGGATTTGGTGGAGACATCCCATTAGTGCTGAGTATGAGGGACAATGAATTGGTAAAATCACTTTCATTGGGCTATTTACAGTACTACAGAAGTCAGCAGCTTTCAGGCTGACGAGAGCTCTGAAAGTATTATCCTAGTGGTGAGACTGTCATTCAGGTAAGGTACTCTGATTGGGAGCAATGTCTGCCACTCTGCAGTGCACGTGTGGACCTCATCATGGTGCTTCATGCATCCACCAATACCCACACTGCATGAGCTCTGTGTCCCACAGCATATGACCTGATCTGTGTTCCATTAGGGCACTTCCGGTTGTAGGCTGACTCCCAAAGCTCGGGGGGTTACCTGAGCAGGGCTCCTGCAACAGAACTGGCTGACTTTCAATGCTTCCTCTGCCTTGTCCTTCTATCTAGCTGCTCTAGGTGTGAGAACTGCCAGTAACTCTGCCAGGAAGTCATCTCTTTGACACACTTGGTACAGTTGCTTTTGTGGCCTACTACATGTTTTATTATATACATGAAAATGATGAGGCCGAACTCCGTTGCAAATATTAAGTGCCTCTCCCAAGCACAAGCCAAAGACAAAAATCGTAAGGTGTAATAAGGTGCAGCAACAGGGCTGAATCCATAGGCCCATCCTCCACCACTGTTGAATGGAAGGAGGTGCAAGGAAGAAAAGGTCCAAGCCAGAAAACGGAAGCTAATATAAAATCTATCTAGGTGGTGAGTTACTAGGCTTTGTGGAAGACATCAAGAGCTTTGAGGATGTGCTTCCCAGGGGAAGGAAACTGTAGTTGCTGGTACACTGGTTTGTGAAGCTGAAGTAAAAGGATGCCAAAATTCTGCAAGTAATTCATGAACCCGGATGGTATCCCGTTCCTGTGCCATTGATGTCATCCCCATTCATGGTTTAGGAAGCTGTGAATGAAGCATTTCATTCAGGGTCCCAAGATATGTAGAGCTCAGTCTTTGGGATTTCGCTTCCTATTAGACAAAGCTGGCACTGCCCATCCCATTTTCTTTTTCTTATGCTGCTTCTTTCTTTGCCGTCTACTCTCTTCTTCCTCTGAAGTTATAATCCAGAGGTCTCCTAGAAAGTGCTTGGTACTCAGTGAGAGGGGGAAACTGTTCTGAGGCCCAAGTATAAATGTCAAGTATCATCCCATGATTCCATGTCATCAGAAAGACCCAGCTTCCTGCACTGGCATACTGCAGACTCAGGGTCTCTGTCCCTTCATCTACTCTGCCAAATCTACAAAGAGTCAAGTAATCAACTTGTATAAACACACGAAATAAGGCATATGACACCTTTTCGGGAAAATAATCGGTGCCTGAGCTAACCAGAGGGGGAAATGGGGAAGGGTCACGACTCCTCTTCCTAACAGATTCCCTAGGGTTTTCTCAGTTGTTGGAAGATTCAGCTCATTATTTAGATATATTTTAGGTTTTATTTATGTGTATGTGTGTGTGCGTTCACGTGTAAGTATTTGTGCATGTGTGTGGGTGTCTGCAGTGTCCAGACAAGGACACTGGATACCCTGGAGCTAGAGTAATAGGTGGTTGTCAGCTTTCTTATCTGGGCTCTGGGAGCCGAACTCGGGTCCTTTATTAGAGCAGCAAGGGCTCTTCATCACTGAACCATCTATCTATCCAGTCCCCCATTGTGCGTTTTTAGAAAAACTTTGTTGTAATTGATTCAAAGACTTCCATCTTTGCACTTACTCAAAAGAAACCTCTTTCAAAAATCTAATGATTCACAGAGATTCCCAGAGAAAAAACATGAAATGATTCAAAGACATCTGCAGCCAGGCACTGGGTTGAGCTCTGGGAGTCCCCCCGAGGAAGGGAGAAGGGATTGTACGAGCCAGGGGTTTCAAGGTCATGATGGAGGAACCAAAGGCACAGCTGATCTAAGCTCGTGGGACCACATGGGCTCTGGACACACAGTTAGGGAGCTTACATGGACCCGACCTAGGCCCTCTGCATGTGTGGGACTATTGTGTAGCTTGCTCTGTTTGTAAGGTTCTTAGCTATGAAATCAGGACCTGTCCCTGGTGCTTAGCTGACTTTCTGGAACCTATTCCCCATGCTGGATTACCTTACCCAGCCTTTATACAGGGTGAAGAGCTTGGTCCTCCCTCAACTTGATGTGCCCTGCTATGTTCAAGTCTACGGGAGGCCCGCACCTTTCGGGATGGAGAACTAGGAACAGTGGGTAGAAGGGAAGGGGGATAGATGGGAGTCAGGGAGGGTGAGAGGTTGAAAAAAGAGGAAGGAAAAAAAACTGTGATCCTTATGTAAAATAAAGGGAAATGTTAATTTCAAAAGAGATTTTAGCCTCTTCCCCTGTATAAAGGACTGCAAGCCGTAATAAAGACATTAATGCTAAAAAAAAATAGAGAGAAAGAAAAAAATTAAATGATTCCCTATTCTATATCTGTAAACAGATTTAGCCATTCATTTTATATCTATATTGTGTATACAGTGTAAAAGGATATAACTACTGATCCCAAAAATTCTAAGAGCAAGGAAAACCCTAAGGAATCGGTCAGGAAGAATGGACTGAACCTCCCCAACTTCCAAGCTTGACTCTGACACGTATTCTTTTGTGGAAAACGTGTCACATGCTATATGTCATAGGCCAAGTATTATTCTAAATATTGCCTGAATATTTGTGTGTTTACATTCAGTCAAACAGGAGTAAGGGACTGACCAAATCAATACTTCGGTGTTAAGAGCTGATGCAAATATTACACCTGAAATTTAACAGAAATTATTAAATATCTGAGGTGGTTATAATCATTATTATTATTTTGGCTTTTTGAAACATGATTTCTTTGTGTAACAGTCCTAGATGTCCTGGAACTAGCTCTTTTTTTCTTTTTCTTTTGTTTTGTATTATTTTGTTTTTTTGACACCGGGTTTCTCCGTAGCTTTGAAGCCTGTCCTGGAACTAGCTTTTGTAGCCCAGGCTAGCCTAGAACTCACAGAGATCTCTTTGTCTCAGCCACTATTGCCAGGCCATGTAATAACTTCTTAAGCAGATCATTTTTCTTTTGGATGAACACACCGCTTGTTTTAATTGGACAGTGTCGTTAGCTAGAATTCTATTCCAACCCAGTCCCAAAACCTTGATGTTGTACTTGAAAAGCAATGTCTGGCTAGCATTCAGTGTGCTAACAGGCACTCCTGAACTAGCAGCCACGAAAGCTGACTATGTCCACTTAGTTCTAAACCCATTCTCTGAGCTGCTAGTGCTGGGTGGCAGGTGAGGGTCACAGAAATTTTTACATGTTCACTCGAGCATCCTGGAGTCAAGCGTGTGCCTCTCTCCCATGCTCCATACCAAATGATCTTGCACTTCCACACAATCCACCCATCATCTCCTCCCTAAAACCTAGGAGGAACGGGCAGCATGCTGATACACATTAAAGCTCATTCTGGAAGATTGCCCTATGAAAAAGATGTAACTCCCTGCTACCTTTTCACACCCCCATCAGTCTCCCTCAGGTTCTCCTCATTTGGGCCACAACCATCATTTGTGAGCTAAAACAGACAGCACTTACCTCAGCAAGTGGGCACAAGGGCCAGTGCAGTCAGGACAGCAGTGAGTGACGGGCTCGCGAGTGTACAGCTTCTTCATGCAAGCGAGTGCCTGGACGTCGTGCATGAGGACCCCGGAGAACTGGGGAGCATGCGCGGACCTGCGCATTGACGCATTGACGTCATCCTTTGCTTCCATCCTCTCGTTGTTTGGTCGGTAGCCCTGCCGAGATTCTAGACCTCGAGGTCAGTCATTCCCGGAACCCGAGTGCTGTTTGAGGTCCACAGTTGTAGTTATGGCCAAGAAGCTTTATTATGAGCATAAATATTTTACTCGGAAAGATTATGAGGAGGAAATAGTTTGTGAGAACGGAGTTGTGGCCTCCACGTCAGCTGCGGCCATGGAGGCAGATGGTGGCCATAGCCACCCGGATTCTTCTTTGGAGCTTGACCTGGAAGAATTGAACACCTCACAGGCTGGTGTGGCAAGGATTCCTCAGCGGCACCAGGGTCATCAAAACCTCTTCCATTTCACACCGCGCCAGATCAGAAAATTGGAACGCGTCTTTAAAAAATCCCAGGACCCAGATTTGACTGCCAGGTATGTGGTTTGGACAAGAGCTCCCCAACCTCCCTGGCCTCTGGCTCATGTTGAGGTGCCTTTGGTTCTTTGAGGCCCTGTATTCCTTATCGTCCCTCTCCAAGTCACAGGGGTCTTCTCCTTTGGTGGTGGGCACAGGAGGATGCCCCGTGTGGGGCCGAGCTCAGTACCAACAGGTAGTGCTGACATGAAGCAAATGTCCATAGTCAACATCTCTCATTCCGAGTCATATTTTAATTTCTGTGAAATATAGAGACCAGAGTTTGTGGACCCAAACAACTTACTAGCATCAAGTTCACGAGTGCTAGGAGTTTATAGTTTGTTGTGTGACCTCCTCATCTTTTCAGAGACTGTGTACCTAGCCATCAACTCCTTTGGGTTTCTCTTTCCCCTACCCTAGTGCTGTTTTTAATTTAGCATACTTTGCTCAGCATAGACTTTGACATTTATTTTTAATTTTCAATAGTTGGTTAAAATTGTTTGTCTCTATCATTTAGAAACTTTTGCAGGAGATGAATTCATTTCAAAAGTGAGACTGCCTCTGAGAATAAATGTTAATGCCAAGTGTGAGGGAGGACAGTGATATTTTAAAAGGCATAGAATTCATGTATGACATTGTATTGCATGTAAAACCCTGCATGATAAACATCCATGGTTGTCTTTACACAGGAAAGAACTTGCAAGAGCTCTGAAAGTGCCTGAAGCGAAACTGAAGGTCAGTGAATCCAAACAAAGCAATTGGACAGACAATCTATAGCCTTCCTTAGGCATTAGCTAGCCTTGTCCTAGGCACTTTGAAATGAATGGATTCCATTTTATTTTTTTTCCCTGTTTGAATGTTGGTTTTTTGGCACAGGGTTTCTCTGTGTAACCCTTGCTGTCCTTGAACTCATGGTTCTTTTGCCTCCACCTCCACCCCCCAAGTGCTGAGATTACAGCACTTGACAAACTGAGCGGTCTTTAAATCGATTTTAACCTTAATTGAAACAGCTCTACATAAAAGGGACATCAGCTCTAGGTGGACAACATTCATAGCACATGGTTTTCATTGTGATGCAGTTTTGGACCCCCAGCTGGCCACACACTTAGCCTCCTATGGAAATACTCCTTGTCCCTTTCATTCTTTAATTGTCCCCGTCTTTCTATTTTGTGTCTTGGATATCATGGTTAAAAATGCTACACTGCATAAAGAAAAAAATGATCCTAAATAGGGACGATGGTAATTAATAGTGACATCCCTTAATGTTAATTTTTCTGGGATTCTGTGTGAGGCTAGGCAAACACATTGCCAAATAGTTATATTCGGGTTGAGAGGAGGCATGGAGTGATAGGTATGGAGGAACAACACTTACAACACAGAGATTGATATTGTGCAGGGCAGGATTCTGGAAATCTCGCTGAAGCAGAGATAGTATTCTTCATCCTGATGCTGGAGAACTTTGTATAACATGAAAGAATATGCTGGTCAGATTTACCATGGGTGGAAGTCCCCACTGAAGTGTATATACTGCGGGAAAAAGACAAAATCATGGTCCTGTTTGCAGAGGTTGACACACAGCCGGGGCTTGCTTTTGTGAGCTGAGTAGGAAGTCCCATGTTAGATGCCTTAAAGTGACTTCTCTCTCGGCTCTGGGTGTGGAAGCCAATGCTAAAACAATCTTGTCTCCCTCTGATTTTAGGTGTGGTTCGCCAACCGAAGAGCCAAAGAGAGGAGGGAAACACTCGTACTGTTAGGAAACACACCTCCTGTTGAAGACATCATCATACTTAGGGACTTTAAGGAAGATTCTTCCTAGAATGGCATCATCCTTCATTCAGGAGCCAAATGGCTAATTGGTGACCCGTGTGCCCATTGCCAAGATTAACTAAAATTGTACACTCATGTTAACAATAAACACATAAGCTCCGCATGCTTTCTGGTATTTTGTAGGATAAGATGCACACTTTTCAGGAAATCCCATTTAAACAGAATGACAAAGTCTAGTTACATAGATTAGCATTTTAAGTCATGAGTGTTGCATGCATAGATGAATATTCCCAATACATGGTGATTGGGGGAAAGTTGGTCACATGAGCCTTCTTGATTCAGGCTTAGTAGATCCTCTGAGCAAGTGATTCAGAAGTAATCCTGCAAACAAGAAATCTAAGGAGAAGTTGGCACAGACGATATTGATGGTGATGAAAACTTTTATTTGGGGGATTGTACCAATACTTTTTTATTCTTAAAGAAATTATATTTTTGTCATTCCTGTTTATGGTTTTCCTTCCTCCCAGTTCCTCCCCACTTACCCTCCCATCTGGATACATTCCCCTTTTTGTCCTTCAGCTCACATAGGTGGAAGCCGCACATAGGCCTTCCTGGACCTGCTGAAGACATTCATGGGCAGGAGACGGTCACTGTGATGAGCAAATGTGTGGTGGAGAAATTGGAGGGAACGTATCAGAATGATTCATGTGCTGTAGAAAGAGGGAGAACACAAGGAACAAAGGGGGTGAGGAGCAGACTACTGTGGGCGACCTGCTAACCACCCAGGGTTGAGGTGGTACCCAGACCTGGCCGGGCTGCTACCAAGGTTCTGTGGGACCATGGTCCTACTGCGGGCAGGGACTGTGTGGACATGCATGGGTTGTGCCATCATCAAAGACCACTGGACGCCCTGTGTCTTTATTTTCACCTGTTGGTGGAACATGCCACTTCAGAGGCTGTACTGATCTGAGTGTCCTGCACTGCCACCGGTGCCATTGTGACATCAGGGACTGAGATGCTGCTGAAGGACATGTCTGAGAGAGTGGCCAGGGTCTCTGTGTTGATGTCCATGGCTCCTGCTACCACTGAAGGCTATGTGTATGCCTGGCGTCTGGGCTCCCACCTGAGGCCATGTTGGTGTCCTGGGTCACGCTGCTGATGGAACCATGCCAATTTGACTACCTCTGCTTCTACCTAGGTTCTTAGTGGCATCCACTTGGGCCTCCTGCCGAGGACCACTCTGGGTCCACGTCAGAACTGCAGCCAGGGTCTGTGTTGAGGTCCATGTCCTGTGTTGTCACCAAAGGCCACAGGGATGCTCAGGGCCTGGGCTGCAATCTGGGACCTTGTTGGTGTGCAAGCTTCCAGAGCCATGCTGATCTGAGTAATCTGTGCTCCCACCCAGGGCCTTGGTGTCATACACGTCCAAGTAGCTGCTTAGTGCCATGTGTGTGTCTGTGTCCCTATGGCAGGCAGGGTCTGAGTTGATATCCATGGCTCCTGTTACCACCAAGGGCCATGAAGTAGTCTGGGGTCTGGTCCTCCACCTGAGTCCATGATGGTTTCCCAGGGTGAAGTTGCTGCCAGCGACTGATCTGAGTGACCTTTGTCACCACCTGGGGCTCTGGTGATGTCAAGGCCTAAGCTTCAGCCTAGGGATATCTCTGGGTCCGTGGTCCTACAGCAGCCAGGGTCTGAGTCAATGTTCAAATCTTCCTTTTGTATGTTCACGGGAGTCTGGTGTTATTATGTTGTTTTTCAGATTGTTGGAGGAAATCTTGCATTGACGCCTGCCCATCTCTTCCTTCAAATGCTGTTAGGAGAGTCTTGGTGGCTTGGTCCTATCTTTGCTATGGCTGCCTGTGTACTTGGGTGTTTTTCTTGGTCTGCTCTCTCTTAGGTCCCGTCAGTACTGGAGTCTCTCAGATCCTCTTCACCCTGTAGTATGCTGTGGTGGTGGATCTAAGGACCCCGCAGATGGAAAGAAGTGCTGGGGGTGAGGGCAAGCTGTGATGGGGTGAGCAGAGTAAGGTAGTTGCCAGAGAGTAGCCTTGCTGGATGGTCAGAAAATTTAGGAGATTGTCGGGACCCTGTGCTCCATTCCCAGAGCAACTGCTTAGCCAGTCTGTCACTCACTTACCCCTCCTGAGAGATGGAACTTCTGGTACAGGATAGGCCAGGGACCTGGCAGACAAAAGGGCATGATTGCTGGGTGCAACCTGAGAGGGACAAAGAAACTCCTGCAGTAGTTGTCCTCACCACTTTTTCCCCAGACCCTCAGCCCTGAAGCAGGCTGAGTTGGGGGGTCCTATGACCCCTCAGATGGTAAGGGGTGCTTGGGGGCAAGATGGGAAGGGATTAGAAGAGAAAGGCAGTAGCCAGAGTGAAGCCCTGCTGAATGGTGAGAAAGTTTAGGGGATAGGGGGGGGGTGCCTGTGCTCCATTCCCCGGGTATGGACCTGTCTGTCAGGCACTCACTTCTGATATCTCAGTCTTGTAAAGAGACAGGTCATACAAAAACTAAATGTAGAAATGCTGGTGCTAAATGACATGATGATCCAAAAGGACTTAATAGATATTTACAGAATATTTCACCCAAGCAACAAAGGATGTACTTTATTTTGTGAGGATATATACACCTTCTTTTGGGAGAACCTAGTGGAACTGTCTCCAAAACTAACCACATATTTCTACACAGAGTATCAACAGATGCAAGAAAATTGAAATAACTTCCTGCCTTTTATCTGAATTCCTGGGCTGGTTCAGCGTGGCTCTTGGCTTTCATCATGCATGACCTTCTATGATAACATAGAGCAAAGACATCATGACAGAGCCCAGATGCAGTAAAACCATGGATCCAGACATGGCCTTCTGCATCGTCTCTGGCTCAGATGTCACCATGGCACCTGTGGCAGCTCAGGTCACCCAGATCAGTATGGCCCCAGCAGCATCATGGCTCTCAGACGCCAACATGGTTTGAGATAGCTAAACAGACCCTAGGCATCATCACTACCCTTGGTGGCAACAGAAGCCATGGGCATTGACTCAGACACTGGCTGCTGTAGGACCACCATAAATAAAGGACATTGAACATACAATTTGTGATCCTAGAGAAGCTAAGTAAAAAGGTCAACCCAAACAAAAATATATAGTCATCTGCCTGGATATGGGAAGTAGACAAGATTGCAGGTCAAAACCTGCGAACTTGGGGGTGAGGTGCATGGTACTAAGGGGAAATGGGGTGAGAAATGTGATAAGGGGAGAATGGGAGGAGTTTGGGGGAATGAGATGGTTGGGATAAAGGAAGGATGGACACGGGAGCAGAGAAATATATATCTTAATTAAGGGAGCCATCTTAGGGTTGGCAAGAGACTTGACTCTAGAGGGGCTCACAGGTGTCCAGGGAGATGTCCCCAGCTAGTACGTTGAGTAACTGAGGAGAGGGAACCTGAAATGACCCTATCCTATAGCCATACTGATGAATATCTTGTATATCACCTTAGAACCATCATCTGGCGATGGATCGAGATTGAGACAGAGACCCAAATTGGAGCACGGGACTGAGCTCTTAAGATCCAAATGAGGAGCAGAAAGAGGGAGAACATGAGCAAGGAATTCAGTACCACGAGGGGTGCACCCACCCACTGTGACAGTGGAACTGATCTATTCGGAGCTCACCAAGGCCAGCGGGACTGGGACTGAATAAGCGTGGGATGAAACCGGACTTTCTGAACGTGGCGGACAATGAAGGCTGATGAGAAGCCAAGGACAATGGCACTAGGTTTTGATCCTAATACATGAACTGGCTTTGTGGGAGCCTAGCCTGTTTGGATGCTCACCTTCCAGGTCCTGGATAGAAGTGGGAGGACCTTGGACTTCCCACAGGGCAGGGAATCTGCACTGCTGTTCATTCTCGAGAGGGAGGGGTAATGGAGTGGGGAGGGAGGGGGAGGGTTTCTCCTTAGCTTTGAAGCCTGTCCTGGAACCAGCTCTTATAGCCCAGGCTAGCCTAGAACTCACAGAGATCTGCTTTTCTCAGCCACTATTGCCCGGTGATGTAATTACTTCTTAAGCAGATTATTTTTGTTTTGGATGAGCACACCATTTGTTTTAATTGGACAGTGTCGTTAGCTAGAATTCTATTCCAACCCAGTCCCAAAACCTTGATGTTGTACTTGAAAAGCAATGTCTGGCTAGCATTCAGTGTGCTAACAGGCACTCCTGAACTAGCAGCCACTAAAGCTGACCATGTCCACTTAGTTCTAAACCCATTCTCTGAGCCCCTAGTGCTCGGTGGCAGGTGAGGGTCACAGAAATTTTTACATGTTCACTCGAGCATCCTGGAGTCAAGCGTGTGCCTCTCTCCCATGCTCCATTCCAAATGATCTTGCACTTCCACACAATCCACCCGTCATCTCCTCCCTAAAACCTAGAAGGAACGGGCAGCATGCTGATACACATTAAAGCTCATTCTGGAAGCATGCCCTAGGAGCAATATTTAACTCCATGCTACCTTTTCACACCCCCATCAGTCTCCCTCAGGTCCACCTCGTTTGGGCCACACCCATCCTTTGTGAGCTAAAACAGACAGCACTTACCTCAGCAAGTGGGCAGAAGGGCCAGCGCAGTCAGTCAGGACAGCAGTGAGTGACAGACGAGCATGTCCTCAGCTCCTTCTTGCAAGCAAGAGCTTGGACATTGTGCCTGAAGACCCGGGAGAACTGGGGAGCATGCGCGGACCTGTGCATTGACGCATTGACGTCACCCTTTTCTCCCGTACTCTCATTGTTTGGTCCGTAGCAGTGCCGAGATTCTAGACCTCGAGGTCAGTCATTCCCGGGACCCTAGTTCTGCTTGAGGTCCACAGTTGTAGTTATGGCCAAGAAGTTTTATTATGAGCGCAAATGTTATAGTCCAAAAGATTATGAAGAGGAAATAGTTTGTGAGAACGGAGTTGTGGCCTCCACATCAGCTGAGGCCATGGAGGTAGATGGTGGCCAGAGCCACCCGGATTCATCTTTGGAGCTTGACCTGGAAGAACTGAACACCTCAGAGGCTGGTGTGGCAAGGATTCGTCGGAGGCAACAGGGTCATCAAAACCACTTCCATTTCACAAAGCGCCAGATCAGGGAAATGGAAAGATTCTTTAAAATATGGCAGTACCCCAATTTGGCTGCCAGGTATGTGGTTTGGCCCAAGAGCTCCCCAACATCCCTGGCCTCTGGCTCATATTGAGGTGCCTTTGGTTTTTGAGGCCCTGTATTCCTTATCGTCCCTCTCCAAGTCACAGGGGTCTTCTCCTTTGGTGGTGGGCACAGGAGGATGCCCCGTGTGGGGCCGAGCTCAGTACCAACAGGTAGTGCTGACATGAAGCTAATGTCCATAGTCAACACCTCTCATTCCAGGTCATATTTTAATTTCTGTGAAATATAGAGACCAGAGTTTGTGGACCCAAACAACTTACAAGCATCAAGTTCAAGAGAGCTAGTGGTTCATAGTTTGTTGAGTGACCTCCTCACCAGTAGTCTCCTCATCTTTTCAGGGACTGTGTACCTAGCCACCAACTCCTTTTGGTTTCTCGTTCCCCTCTCCTAGTGCTGGCTTTTTGTTCTGTTTTTTGTTTTCTTTAGTTTTCTTTGTTTTTTTGATGGGGGGGGGCTTTGAGACATGGTTTTCCTGTAGATTTTGGAGTGTATCTAGGAACTACATTCTGTAGACCAGTCTGGTCTCACACCCACAGTGATCTGCTGCCTCTGCATCCCAAGTGCTGGGATTGAAGGCGCGTACCAGCACCACCTGGCCCCTAGTACTGTTTTCAAATTAGCATACTTTGCTAGCAGAGACTTTGATATTTATTTTAATTTTTGATACTTTGTTAAAATTATTTGTCTCTATCATTTAGAAACTTTTGCAGGAGATGAATTCATTTCAAAAGTACGAATGCCTCTGAGAATGAATGTTAATGCCAAGTGTGAGAAAGGACAGTGATATTTTAAAAGGCATAGAATTCATGTATGACGTTCTATGGCATGTAAAACCCTGCATGATAAACATCCATGATTGTCTTTACACAGGAAAGAACTTGCAAGAGCTCTGAAAGTGCCAGAAGCAAAACTGAAGGTCAGTGAATCCAAACAAAGCAATTGGACAGACAATCTATAGCCTTCCTTAGGCATTAGCTAGCCTTGTCCTAGGCACTTTGAAATGAATCAATTTCATTTCCTTTTTTCCCTGTTTGAATGCTGGTTTCTTGGCACAGGGTTTCTCTGTGTAACCCTTGCTGTCCTTGAACTCATGGTTCTTTTGCCTCCACCTCCACCCCCCCCCCCGTGCTGAGATTACAGCACTTGACAAACTGAGTGGTCTTTAACTCTATTTTAACCTTAGTTGAAACAGCTCTACATAAAAGGGACATCAGCTCTAGGTGGACAACATTCATAGCACATGGTTTTCATTGTGATGCAGTTTTGGACCCCCAGTTGGCCACACACTTAGCCTCCTATGGAAATACTCCTTGCCCCTTTAACTCTTTAATTGTCCCCGTCTTTCTATTTTGTGTCTGGAATATCAGGGTTAAAAGTGCTACACTGTATAAAGAAAAAAATGATCATTACTTGGGACGATGGTAATTAATAGTGACATCCCTTAATGTTAATTTTTCTGGGATTCTGTGTGTGGCTAGGCAAACACATTGCCAAATAGTTATATTAGGTTTGAGAGGAGGCATGGACTAATAGGTATGGAAGAATAACACTTATAACACAGAGATTAGTATGGTGCAGGGCAGGATTCTGGAAATCTCGCTGAAGCAGAGATAATATTCTTCATCCTCATGCTGGAGAACTTTGTATAACATGAAAGAATATTCTGGTCAGATTTACCATGGGTGGAAGTCCCCAATGAAGTGTATATACTGCGGGAAAATGACAAAATCATGGCCCTGTTTGCAGAGGTTGACACACAGCCGGGGCTTGCTTTTGTGAGCTGAGTAGGAAGTCCCATGTTAGGTGTCTTAAAGTGATGTCTCTCAATTGACCCTGGGGGTGGAAGCCAATGCTAAAACAATCTTGTCTCCCTCTGATTTTAGGTGTGGTTCACCAAACGGAGAGCGAAAGACAAGAAGGAAAAACGTGTACTGATAGAGACAACACCTCCTATTGAAGACATCATCATGCTGTGGGAAACTGAGGAAGATTTTTCCTAGAATGGCATCATCCTTCATTCAGGAGCCAAATGGCTAATTGGTGACCCATGTGTCCATTGCCGAGATTTACTAAAATTCAACACTCATGTTAACAATAAACACATAAGCTCCGCATGCTTTCTGGTATTTTGTAGGATAGGATGTACACTTTTCAGGAAATCCCATTTAAACAGAATGACAAAGTTTAGTTACATAGATTAGCATTTTAAGTCATGGGTGTTGCTTGCATAGATAAATATTCCCAATACATGGTGATTGGAAGACAGTGGATCACATAAGCCTTCTTGGTTCAGGCTTAGTAGATCCTCTGAGCAAGTGATTCAGAAGTAATCCTGCAAACAAGAAAGCTAAGGAGAAGGTGGCACGGACCATTTTGATGGTGATGATAACTTTTATTTGGGGGATTGTACCAATACTATTTTAATTCTTAAAGAAATTAGAATTTTTTTGTCATGCCTGATTATGGTTTCCCTTTCCCCTACTTCTCCCAGGTCTTCCCCACATATTCTCCCATTTGGATACATTCCCCTTTCTGCCCCTGAGCTCAGGTACGTGGAAGCTGCCCACAGGCCTTCCTGGACCTGCTGAAGACATTCATGGGCAGGAGACGGTCACTGCGATGAGCAAAAGTGTGGTCGAGAAATTGGAAAGAACGAATCAGAACGGTTCATGTGCTGTAGAAAGAGGCAGAACAGAAGGAGCAAAGGGCGTGAGGAGCAGGGTGCCGTGGGCGACCTGTTAACCACCCAGGGTCAAGGTGGTACCCAGACCCGGCCATTGTGCCATTGTGACATCAGGGACTGAGATGCTGCTGAAGGACATGTCTGTGAGAGTGGCCAGGCTCTCTGTGTTGATGTCCATGTCTCCTGCTATCACTGAAAGCCATGCATATGCCTGGCATCTTGGCTACCACCTGGGGATGTGTTGGTGTCAAGGCCTAAGCTGCAGCCCAGGGCTATCTCTGGGTCCGTGGCCCTACAGCAGCCAGTGTCTGAGTCAATGCCCATGGCTTCTGTTGCCACCAAGAGTCGTGATGATGCCTAGGGTCTGTTTAGCTATCTCAAACCATGTTGGCGTCAGAGAGCCATGCTGCTGCTGGGGTCATACTGATCTGGGTGACCTGAGCTGCCACAGGTGCCATGGTGACATCTGAGCCAGAGACGATGCAGAAGGCCATGTCTGGATCCATAATCCTGCTGCATCTGGGCTCTGTCATGATGTCTTTGCTCTATGTTATCATAGAAGGTCATGCATGATGAAAGCCAAGAGCCACGCTGAACCAGCCCAGGAATTCAGATAAAAGGCAGGAAGTTATTTCAATTTTCTTGCATCTGTTGATACTCTGTGTAGAAATATGTGGTTAGTTTTGGAGACAGTTCCACTAGGTTCTCCCAAAAGAAGGTGTATATATCCTCACAAAATAAAGTACATCCTTTGTTGCTTGGGTGAAATATTCTGTAAATATCTATTAAGTCCTTTTGGATCATCATGTCATTTAGCACCAGCATTTCTACATTTAGTTTTTGTATGACCTGTCTCTTTACAAGACTGAGATATCAGAAGTGAGTGCCTGACAGACAGGTCCATACCCGGGGAATGGAGCACAGGCACCCCCCCCCTATCCCCTAAACTTTCTCACCATTCAGCAGGGCTTCACTCTGGCTACTGCCTTTCTCTTCTAATCCCTTCCCATCTTGCCCCCAAGCACCCCTTACCATCTGAGGGGTCATAGGACCCCCCAACTCAGCCTGCTTCAGGGCTGAGGGTCTGGGGAAAAAGTGGTGAGGACAACTACTGCAGGAGTTTCTTTGTCCCTCTCAGGTTGCACCCAGCAATCATGCCCTTTTGTCTGCCAGGTCCCTGGCCTATCCTGTACCAGAAGTTCCATCTCTCAGGAGGGGTAAGTGAGTGACAGACTGGCTAAGCAGTTGCTCTGGGAATGGAGCACAGGGTCCCGACAATCTCCTAAATTTTCTGACCATCCAGCAAGGCTACTCTCTGGCAACTACCTTACTCTGCTCACCCCATCACAGCTTGCCCTCACCCCCAGCACTTCTTTCCATCTGCGGGGTCCTTAGATCCACCACCACAGCATACTACAGGGTGAAGAGGATCTGAGAGACTCCAGTACTGACGGGACCTAAGAGAGAGCAGACCAAGAAAAACACCCAAGTACACAGGCAGCCATAGCAAAGATAGGACCAAGCCACCAAGACTCTCCTAACAGCATTTGAAGGAAGAGATGGGCAGGCGTCAATGCAAGATTTCCTCCAACAATCTGAAAAACAACATAATAACACCAGACTCCCGTGAACATACAAAAGGAAGATTTGAACATTGACTCAGACCCTGGCTGCTGTAGGACCACGGACCCAGAGATATCCCTAGGCTGAAGCTTAGGCCTTGACATCACCAGAGCCCCAGGTGGTGACAAAGGTCACTCAGATCAGTCGCTGGCAGCAACTTCACCCTGGGAAACCATCATGGACTCAGGTGGAGGACCAGACCCCAGACTACTTCATGGCCCTTGGTGGTAACAGGAGCCATGGATATCAACTCAGACCCTGCCTGCCATAGGGACACAGACACACACATGGCACTAAGCAGCTACTTGGACGTGTATGACACCAAGGCCCTGGGTGGGAGCACAGATTACTCAGATCAGCATGGCTCTGGAAGCTTGCACACCAACAAGGTCCCAGATTGCAGCCCAGGCCCTGAGCATCCCTGTGGCCTTTGGTGACAACACAGGACATGGACCTCAACACAGACCCTGGCTGCAGTTCTGACGTGGACCCAGAGTGGTCCTCGGCAGGAGGCCCAAGTGGATGCCACTAAGAACCTAGGTAGAAGCAGAGGTAGTCAAATTGGCATGGTTCCATCAGCAGCGTGACCCAGGACACCAACATGGCCTCAGGTGGGAGCCCAGACGCCAGGCATACACATAGCCTTCAGTGGTAGCAGGAGCCATGGACATCAACACAGAGACCCTGGCCACTCTCTCAGACATGTCCTTCAGCAGCATCTCAGTCCCTGATGTCACAATGGCACCGGTGGCAGTGCAGGACACTCAGATCAGTACAGCCTCTGAAGTGGCATGTTCCACCAACAGGTGAAAATAAAGACACAGGGCGTCCAGTGGTCTTTGATGATGGCACAACCCATGCATGTCCACACAGTCCCTGCCCGCAGTAGGACCATGGTCCCACAGAACCTTGGTAGCAGCCCGGCCAGGTCTGGGTACCACCTCAACCCTGGGTGGTTAGCAGGTCGCCCACAGTAGTCTGCTCCTCACCCCCTTTGTTCCTTGTGTTCTCCCTCTTTCTACAGCACATGAATCATTCTGATACGTTCCCTCCAATTTCTCCACCACACATTTGCTCATCACAGTGACCGTCTCCTGCCCATGAATGTCTTCAGCAGGTCCAGGAAGGCCTATGTGCGGCTTCCACCTATGTGAGCTGAAGGACAAAAAGGGGAATGTATCCAGATGGGAGGGTAAGTGGGGAGGAACTGGGAGGAAGGAAAACCATAAACAGGAATGACAAAAATATAATTTCTTTAAGAATAAAAAAGTATTGGTACAATCCCCCAAATAAAAGTTTTCATCACCATCAATATCGTCTGTGCCAACTTCTCCTTAGATTTCTTGTTTGCAGGATTACTTCTGAATCACTTGCTCAGAGGATCTACTAAGCCTGAATCAAGAAGGCTCATGTGACCAACTTTCCCCCAATCACCATGTATTGGGAATATTCATCTATGCATGCAACACTCATGACTTAAAATGCTAATCTATGTAACTAGACTTTGTCATTCTGTTTAAATGGGATTTCCTGAAAAGTGTGCATCTTATCCTACAAAATACCAGAAAGCATGCGGAGCTTATGTGTTTATTGTTAACATGAGTGTACAATTTTAGTTAATCTTGGCAATGGGCACACGGGTCACCAATTAGCCATTTGGCTCCTGAATGAAGGATGATGCCATTCTAGGAAGAATCTTCCTTAAAGTCCCTAAGTATGATGATGTCTTCAACAGGAGGTGTGTTTCCTAACAGTACGAGTGTTTCCCTCCTCTCTTTGGCTCTTCGGTTGGCGAACCACACCTAAAATCAGAGGGAGACAAGATTGTTTTAGCATTGGCTTCCACACCCAGAGCCGAGAGAGAAGTCACTTTAAGGCATCTAACATGGGACTTCCTACTCAGCTCACAAAAGCAAGCCCCGGCTGTGTGTCAACCTCTGCAAACAGGACCATGATTTTGTCTTTTTCCCGCAGTATATACACTTCAGTGGGGACTTCCACCCATGGTAAATCTGACCAGCATATTCTTTCATGTTATACAAAGTTCTCCAGCATCAGGATGAAGAATACTATCTCTGCTTCAGCGAGATTTCCAGAATCCTGCCCTGCACAATATCAATCTCTGTGTTGTAAGTGTTGTTCCTCCATACCTATCACTCCATGCCTCCTCTCAACCCGAATATAACTATTTGGCAATGTGTTTGCCTAGCCTCACACAGAATCCCAGAAAAATTAACATTAAGGGATGTCACTATTAATTACCATCGTCCCTATTTAGGATCATTTTTTTCTTTATGCAGTGTAGCATTTTTAACCATGATATCCAAGACACAAAATAGAAAGACGGGGACAATTAAAGAATGAAAGGGACAAGGAGTATTTCCATAGGAGGCTAAGTGTGTGGCCAGCTGGGGGTCCAAAACTGCATCACAATGAAAACCATGTGCTATGAATGTTGTCCACCTAGAGCTGATGTCCCTTTTATGTAGAGCTGTTTCAATTAAGGTTAAAATCGATTTAAAGACCGCTCAGTTTGTCAAGTGCTGTAATCTCAGCACTTGGGGGGTGGAGGTGGAGGCAAAAGAACCATGAGTTCAAGGACAGCAAGGGTTACACAGAGAAACCCTGTGCCAAAAAACCAACATTCAAACAGGGAAAAAAAATAAAATGGAATCCATTCATTTCAAAGTGCCTAGGACAAGGCTAGCTAATGCCTAAGGAAGGCTATAGATTGTCTGTCCAATTGCTTTGTTTGGATTCACTGACCTTCAGTTTCGCTTCAGGCACTTTCAGAGCTCTTGCAAGTTCTTTCCTGTGTAAAGACAACCATGGATGTTTATCATGCAGGGTTTTACATGCAATACAATGTCATACATGAATTCTATGCCTTTTAAAATATCACTGTCCTCCCTCACACTTGGCATTAACATTTATTCTCAGAGGCAGTCTCACTTTTGAAATGAATTCATCTCCTGCAAAAGTTTCTAAATGATAGAGACAAACAATTTTAACCAACTATTGAAAATTAAAAATAAATGTCAAAGTCTATGCTGAGCAAAGTATGCTAAATTAAAAACAGCACTAGGGTAGGGGAAAGAGAAACCCAAAGGAGTTGATGGCTAGGTACACAGTCTCTGAAAAGATGAGGAGGTCACACAACAAACTATAAACTCCTAGCACTCGTGAACTTGATGCTAGTAAGTTGTTTGGGTCCACAAACTCTGGTCTCTATATTTCACAGAAATTAAAATATGACTCGGAATGAGAGATGTTGACTATGGACATTTGCTTCATGTCAGCACTACCTGTTGGTACTGAGCTCGGCCCCACACGGGGCATCCTCCTGTGCCCACCACCAAAGGAGAAGACCCCTGTGACTTGGAGAGGGACGATAAGGAATACAGGGCCTCAAAGAACCAAAGGCACCTCAACATGAGCCAGAGGCCAGGGAGGTTGGGGAGCTCTTGTCCAAACCACATACCTGGCAGTCAAATCTGGGTCCTGGGATTTTTTAAAGACGCGTTCCAATTTTCTGATCTGGCGCGGTGTGAAATGGAAGAGGTTTTGATGACCCTGGTGCCGCTGAGGAATCCTTGCCACACCAGCCTGTGAGGTGTTCAATTCTTCCAGGTCAAGCTCCAAAGAAGAATCCGGGTGGCTATGGCCACCATCTGCCTCCATGGCCGCAGCTGACGTGGAGGCCACAACTCCGTTCTCACAAACTATTTCCTCCTCATAATCTTTCCGAGTAAAATATTTATGCTCATAATAAAGCTTCTTGGCCATAACTACAACTGTGGACCTCAAACAGCACTCGGGTTCCGGGAATGACTGACCTCGAGGTCTAGAATCTCGGCAGGGCTACCGACCAAACAACGAGAGGATGGAAGCAAAGGATGACGTCAATGCGTCAATGCGCAGGTCCGCGCATGCTCCCCAGTTCTCCGGGGTCCTCATGCACGACGTCCAGGCACTCGCTTGCATGAAGAAGCTGTACACTCGCGAGCCCGTCACTCACTGCTGTCCTGACTGCACTGGCCCTTGTGCCCACTTGCTGAGGTAAGTGCTGTCTGTTTTAGCTCACAAATGATGGTTGTGGCCCAAATGAGGAGAACCTGAGGGAGACTGATGGGGGTGTGAAAAGGTAGCAGGGAGTTACATCTTTTTCATAGGGCAATCTTCCAGAATGAGCTTTAATGTGTATCAGCATGCTGCCCGTTCCTCCTAGGTTTTAGGGAGGAGATGATGGGTGGATTGTGTGGAAGTGCAAGATCATTTGGTATGGAGCATGGGAGAGAGGCACACGCTTGACTCCAGGATGCTCGAGTGAACATGTAAAAATTTCTGTGACCCTCACCTGCCACCCAGCACTAGCAGCTCAGAGAATGGGTTTAGAACTAAGTGGACATAGTCAGCTTTCGTGGCTGCTAGTTCAGGAGTGCCTGTTAGCACACTGAATGCTAGCCAGACATTGCTTTTCAAGTACAACATCAAGGTTTTGGGACTGGGTTGGAATAGAATTCTAGCTAACGACACTGTCCAATTAAAACAAGCGGTGTGTTCATCCAAAAGAAAAATGATCTGCTTAAGAAGTTATTACATGGCCTGGCAATAGTGGCTGAGACAAAGAGATCTCTGTGAGTTCTAGGCTAGCCTGGGCTACAAAAGCTAGTTCCAGGACAGGCTTCAAAGCTACGGAGAAACCCGGTGTCAAAAAAACAAAATAATACAAAACAAAAGAAAAAGAAAAAAAGAGCTAGTTCCAGGACATCTAGGACTGTTACACAAAGAAATCATGTTTCAAAAAGCCAAAATAATAATAATGATTATAACCACCTCAGATATTTAATAATTTCTGTTAAATTTCAGGTGTAATATTTGCATCAGCTCTTAACACCGAAGTATTGATTTGGTCAGTCCCTTACTCCTGTTTGACTGAATGTAAACACACAAATATTCAGGCAATATTTAGAATAATACTTGGCCTATGACATATAGCATGTGACACGTTTTCCACAAAAGAATACGTGTCAGAGTCAAGCTTGGAAGTTGGGGAGGTTCAGTCCATTCTTCCTGACCGATTCCTTAGGGTTTTCCTTGCTCTTAGAATTTTTGGGATCAGTAGTTATATCCTTTTACACTGTATACACAATATAGATATAAAATGAATGGCTAAATCTGTTTACAGATATAGAATAGGGAATCATTTAATTTTTTTCTTTCTCTCTATTTTTTTTTAGCATTAATGTCTTTATTACGGCTTGCAGTCCTTTATACAGGGGAAGAGGCTAAAATCTCTTTTGAAATTAACATTTCCCTTTATTTTACATAAGGATCACAGTTTTTTTTCCTTCCTCTTTTTTCAACCTCTCACCCTCCCTGACTCCCATCTATCCCCCTTCCCTTCTACCCACTGTTCCTAGTTCTCCATCCCGAAAGGTGCGGGCCTCCCGTAGACTTGAACATAGCAGGGCACATCAAGTTGAGGGAGGACCAAGCTCTTCACCCTGTATAAAGGCTGGGTAAGGTAATCCAGCATGGGGAATAGGTTCCAGAAAGTCAGCTAAGCACCAGGGACAGGTCCTGATTTCATAGCTAAGAACCTTACAAACAGAGCAAGCTACACAATAGTCCCACACATGCAGAGGGCCTAGGTCGGGTCCATGTAAGCTCCCTAACTGTGTGTCCAGAGCCCATGTGGTCCCACGAGCTTAGATCAGCTGTGCCTTTGGTTCCTCCATCATGACCTTGAAACCCCTGGCTCGTACAATCCCTTCTCCCTTCCTCGGGGGGACTCCCAGAGCTCAACCCAGTGCCTGGCTGCAGATGTCTTTGAATCATTTCATGTTTTTTCTCTGGGAATCTCTGTGAATCATTAGATTTTTGAAAGAGGTTTCTTTTGAGTAAGTGCAAAGATGGAAGTCTTTGAATCAATTACAACAAAGTTTTTCTAAAAACGCACAATGGGGGACTGGATAGATAGATGGTTCAGTGATGAAGAGCCCTTGCTGCTCTAATAAAGGACCCGAGTTCGGCTCCCAGAGCCCAGATAAGAAAGCTGACAACCACCTATTACTCTAGCTCCAGGGTATCCAGTGTCCTTGTCTGGACACTGCAGACACCCACACACATGCACAAATACTTACACGTGAACGCACACACACATACACATAAATAAAACCTAAAATATATCTAAATAATGAGCTGAATCTTCCAACAACTGAGAAAACCCTAGGGAATCTGTTAGGAAGAGGAGTCGTGACCCTTCCCCATTTCCCCCTCTGGTTAGCTCAGGCACCGATTATTTTCCCGAAAAGGTGTCATATGCCTTATTTCGTGTGTTTATACAAGTTGATTACTTGACTCTTTGTAGATTTGGCAGAGTAGATGAAGGGACAGAGACCCTGAGTCTGCAGTATGCCAGTGCAGGAAGCTGGGTCTTTCTGATGACATGGAATCATGGGATGATACTTGACATTTATACTTGGGCCTCAGAACAGTTTCCCCCTCTCACTGAGTACCAAGCACTTTCTAGGAGACCTCTGGATTATAACTTCAGAGGAAGAAGAGAGTAGACGGCAAAGAAAGAAGCAGCATAAGAAAAAGAAAATGGGATGGGCAGTGCCAGCTTTGTCTAATAGGAAGCGAAATCCCAAAGACTGAGCTCTACATATCTTGGGACCCTGAATGAAATGCTTCATTCACAGCTTCCTAAACCATGAATGGGGATGACATCAATGGCACAGGAACGGGATACCATCCGGGTTCATGAATTACTTGCAGAATTTTGGCATCCTTTTACTTCAGCTTCACAAACCAGTGTACCAGCAACTACAGTTTCCTTCCCCTGGGAAGCACATCCTCAAAGCTCTTGATGTCTTCCACAAAGCCTAGTAACTCACCACCTAGATAGATTTTATATTAGCTTCCGTTTTCTGGCTTGGACCTTTTCTTCCTTGCACCTCCTTCCATTCAACAGTGGTGGAGGATGGGCCTATGGATTCAGCCCTGTTGCTGCACCTTATTACACCTTACGATTTTTGTCTTTGGCTTGTGCTTGGGAGAGGCACTTAATATTTGCAACGGAGTTCGGCCTCATCATTTTCATGTATATAATAAAACATGTAGTAGGCCACAAAAGCAACTGTACCAAGTGTGTCAAAGAGATGACTTCCTGGCAGAGTTACTGGCAGTTCTCACACCTAGAGCAGCTAGATAGAAGGACAAGGCAGAGGAAGCATTGAAAGTCAGCCAGTTCTGTTGCAGGAGCCCTGCTCAGGTAACCCCCCGAGCTTTGGGAGTCAGCCTACAACCGGAAGTGCCCTAATGGAACACAGATCAGGTCATATGCTGTGGGACACAGAGCTCATGCAGTGTGGGTATTGGTGGATGCATGAAGCACCATGATGAGGTCCACACGTGCACTGCAGAGTGGCAGACATTGCTCCCAATCAGAGTACCTTACCTGAATGACAGTCTCACCACTAGGATAATACTTTCAGAGCTCTCGTCAGCCTGAAAGCTGCTGACTTCTGTAGTACTGTAAATAGCCCAATGAAAGTGATTTTACCAATTCATTGTCCCTCATACTCAGCACTAATGGGATGTCTCCACCAAATCCCTCCCGTCAGAGCTCAGGGAACACCATGGAAGAGGAGGTAGGAGGGGTGTGAGAGCCAGAGGGGATGGAGGACACCAGGATAACAAGTCCCTCTAAGTGGACTGAGAACAGCTCATAGGAACTCTCAGAGACTGCAACAGCAAGCTCAGGGCCTACAGTGTCTCTGCTAGTCCTCTACATATAAACTATAGCTTTCAGTTTAGTGTTTTTATGGGACTCGTGAGTGTGAGAACCAATGGTATCTGACTCCTGGGCTCTTTTTCTTCTGTTAGTTTGCCTTGTCCAACTTCGATGTGATAAACCTTTTTAGCATATTTTATTTTATTTCATTAAAAGGAACGATAATGTACTATAGGCCAATCTGGTGAGGGTACTCTCTCAGTTCAAGTTTCCTTTTCCAAAATAACTCTAGCTTGTGTCAGGCTGACATAAAACAAGCCGGCAAGACAGTCAAGAATGTAGTTTATCTGTATTGTATTCATTTATATTACACAAGGATTTTTAAATTCTGTTTGTTTGTTTGAGAAAAGATCTCATTATGGATTGCTTTCTGACCTGGAATTTCCTACATCGACCAGCAGAGCCTCAAATATGTCGTGGTATTGTTGCATTTGCTTTCTTAATGCTGGGATTATAGGTATGTGATACCATGCACAACATTGTTGACTGTTTCTTATAGAAATATAAAATATTAGACCTGAGTTTATATATGAAAATTTGAATTACAATTAAATTCCTGATAACAGTTGGAATGACCAGAGACCAGATCCCCCATCCGTGTTCATGAACGGCATTGCTAGTTCACGAAGGCTTTCTTCTCGCCCATGGAAGCATCAGTTCCTTGTCACGGAAAGGCAGTCCCTTCATCTAGTGATAGTAAATATATTTGGAACCTGTAGCAGAGATGCTGACACCAGAAACAGACATGTCTAGAGGGGCAGCTCCTACTAAGGACAAAACCCTTAGACCCACATGACAATGGCAGAGGACCAAAGGACATGCTTTGCGGAGGCAAATGCTGTGTTCACCACATTCAGGCCATGGAGTCTGCAGAGTTAAGTGAGTGCTGACACATGGATGTCCATCTGAGCATGAAAGAGGACATGGAGGTGCTTTGTGGTCAGAGCCAGGATGATGGCAGGTGTCCCAATTAACTCCCAGATAATACATTTTCCTGGGGATAGCTCAGTGTACTTCTACTGTTCTAAATCTGCAACTTTTGGTTTCCCATCACCCACTCTGGGACCCAGGGTTCCAATACCTTCCACAGCCAGTGTGTGTGCATGTGTGTGTGTGTGTGTTTCTGTGTTTCTGTGTGTGTGTGTGCATGTGTTGTGTTCATTTTCTTTTCTTTTTCTTTTTTATGTATTTTTGAGATAGGCTTTTTATGTAGCTTTTGGTACCTGTAATGGAACTAGGTCTTGTAGAACAGACTGGCCTTGAACTCACAAAAATCAGCCTGCCTCTGCCTCCTGAGTGCTGGGATTAAATGCATGTGCCACCACTGCCCGGCAATGTGTTCATTTTCTGTATGATGAACTGTTTGTGGATGACCGGAGAGACCATGAGTGTAAATCCTGTCAGGAACAAAGAGCCCTGCCATAGTAGCTGTAGCAATGGAACATAATGGAAAGAGGAAGTGGCCAGGAGCACAGGTAACCTGGGGTCAGTTCAGAAGCACTGGGACTTCATGCTTTCAGCTTGTGATTCCAGGGCTGGGAGAATATTTCCCTAATATTCCTAATGTTCCTGGACCTCATGTTTGTGGGATAAGCATCAAGCTCATGGCCTGAGCAAGGGCTGGGCTCAGACCTTATTTCCCACTCCTTGGCTCATTTCATGCTTCTGACATCACACTTCTGAGTCTTGATATTTGTCTCCCCCTGCCTCCTGACACATTCCTTACCTCCCTTTACTCCATGAGGGTGCAGCCCTTTCTCCATCCTACTCCTGAACATTCTCAGCTTCCTCTCTCTCTCTCAGGATGTGTCCCGCTCCCCCTGCTCTCCCTCACAGTCCTGTCTATGCAGCCATGTCTATCACCTCAGACTCACTGGAATGTTCCTCCAATTTCACTCAAGTGTTCTTTTGTCTCACTGCTATCAATCTTGAGGTCATTGAGGAAAGAAGCCTGACATCCAGACTCTCCTGAGTTCTTTGAGACTGGGCATGGACTCTGAACTTACGATTTGTGTCTGCCTGCTGCATGTTTAGCAAAGCTCACACTCAGTCAGTTGAGCCGTCCCACATAGCCTAGCACTGCCGATGTCTGCTCTGCATCCACATCCTTGTGCACACCCAGCAGAAGTCTGCACAGCCTGGCCTTACTTCATCAAAGTCTTATTATCTTTAGTCAACTGAATTCTTCCTTATTGAAAGTATTTCTGTGAATAGAGTTTCCAGACACTACTCTAACCCTCTCTTAAACTGTGAATTCCCACATTCCCAGGTTGCCATTGTTCTTAGATCTATTTCTGTTAGTTTATGTGTGTGACTGTTTGGGCTGCCTTTATGTATGTGTACTACGTTCCTTTCTAATGTCCGTGGAGCTCAGAAGAAGTTAGTGGATACCCTGGAAATGGGGCTCTAGACAGCTGTGGTCCACCATGTTGGTAACAGTAACTGAACCTGGGTCTTCTGCAAGAGCACCAAGTACTGTTAAGCACTGTGTCATCTCTCTAGTCCAAACCAGGCTTCTTTGTAGTGACAGTGACCTCAGTTATAGCCCTAAATGCATGACATAACTGAAGAAGAAGCTAAAATTCTCTTACTCCTCCACAGTCGGGGTCAGAGCGCTGGTTGCTCAGTGTTTAGGCCAAAGAGGACAATTCGCTACAAGCTGTGTTGACTTTGTCCCACCCTGAACCTGATCTCAGCTCCTTTTCCTATTTCTGTCTGGATGACCCTCCTCCCCCTGCCCCGCCCGGGAAAAGCCTCTCTTTCTACCACTGGAGAATTCAGTCAATGTTTTCCTTTCATAGTTGTGATGTTGGAACTTCACCATCCCTGAGGTCCTAGGCGTATCCTCTGGGACCCCAGGAACTCATACTTCCACGATGAGCCTTCACTCCTGACCTATTTACTTGACATTGATCATGAATCATATTCCAGAAACCTTGCTTCAGGGAGCTTCTGTGAAGATGGTCAGGGTGGACTTAACTCTGGAGTCTTAAGACACCTGGGAGGCTGGCTCTCCGAGGATGGGTTAGAATGCTAAGCTTCTTTTGATAGACTCCTCCTGGGCACAAACTTTTTCCTCTTGTAGCTTTACCTTGTGTGGGCATCAGTCCCATATTCCTTGTTCTTGGAAGCCTTTTCTGGTGAAAATGGGTATTTTTGTTCTATGACATTGTAGGAGAGATCTCATCTAAATGGAACCCTATTCTTGAGTCCCTACTGGCACGGACATACTTTCTGGCAGGATTTGTTGAAGGCAACTTGAACATTCATTGCAGAAATTGAGATACAGAAGTCGCCACATTGGATATACCAGGTTCTGTTCTCTGTTTCTGTCCCCTTTCCCCAGCTGGTCATCCTCAATCCATTTCTTTTCCGTTCTTGACCCCGTCAATGCTCCTTGTAAAGCCTTCCCTTCTCCATATGCCCTACCCTTCCATACTATTTCCTTACCACATCAGATACTGTGCTGTCTACAGTCACTGGCCATGTATGCCCTCTTTTTCTAAAGGGATTCATATTGTCTACACCACTAGCATGAGCCTCTAATGGAAGAAATACCATTGGCCAAATACAGAGTATTTCATACCCTCAGATGGGCTTAGAAGACATTCAAATACAGCCTTAGTCCCTCACCTAATATATAGTCTACAGATTACAGAAAATTTCATATTAGCATCCATGGAAATCTGTGTAGGTTTTTTTTACAGATATTCATTGTGTGTGTGTGTGTGTGTGTGTGTGTGTGTGTGTGTGTGTGTGTGTGTGTAAAGGAGTGTTAGTATACCATTGGCTTTTGTGTATGTATTTATATATGATTTAACACTTAGAAGGACAAGTTTACGATCTGTCTCTCCAGTTATATGTTTGTTTAGTAGCACATACATAATACATACTAGATAGTTCCTAAATGTGGCTACAAGTAATTATTTAATGTGCCAACTCACTTAAATCATTTCCACTTACATTTGGTTAGGAATAAATAAGCCCTTACATAAATTAAATATTCACACATCTCACAGAAACAAGGAGAGGAAACTATATTTTTCTCAAGTACACATTTTCACTGTGTCTTGCAATGAGAACTTAAGGGTAGGTAATCAGGTGAGTTTTAGAAAATATTTGAACTGGAGACTGTTGGAAGTACCCAGAAAAATATTGGCTTTTTCTGAAACAACCATTGTACTTCTGGCTCTTAAAATTTGTTGTGACGTTGCCATGAGCACAAATAGGCAGCATCAAATATATATTTGATTAGGGATGTGGAACTTTGAAGTGGACTGTAGTGTTGAATGTGCCAGATGACCCCAAATTCCCTGAGGTTCTCTTGAGGAAAACCAGGTACATACAATTCAGATGAAAGTCACCTTTGCTTAGAATAGTGGTTCTCAACAAGTTTGACCCACTTGGGGTTGCTTCTCAGATATCCTGCATGTCAGATATTTACATTATAATTCATAAAATAACAAATTATACTCATGAAGTAGCAACAGACAATTTTATGGTTGTAGGTCACCACCACATGGGAAACTATAAAGGGTTGAACCATCAGGAAGGTTGAGAACCACTGCTTTAGAATCATATAGAAAGCTGTTCTCTCTGTGCCAGTTCAGATGGACTCAATGGCATTGCAGTCAGTGTCTGCAACAATTCTGCCTGCAAATTCCTCAAATGAAGTCCTTGGGACATTCTGGATCATTGGCCAACATTGGCCTCTCCACAAGTTTAGGTGTTCTGTGGCCTGGGATCGTTTTGTGAACCCGGGGAAGTGTATTCCTACCCCTGTGCCTTCTCCTCCCCACCTATCTTGTTCTGTAAATATGACCTGATTAGTTACCTGGGAACTACAACATACTCTCTTATATCCAAAATGTGTCAGAAACATGTATGTTTAACGAAGATGACAGGAGCTCCTTTGTGGCCTGCTCTGCTCTGTCCCCAGTTACATGAAAGCTA
The DNA here is from genome assembly GCF_037038515.1 of Microtus pennsylvanicus. NCBI lineage: Eukaryota > Metazoa > Chordata > Mammalia > Rodentia > Cricetidae > Microtus > Microtus pennsylvanicus. The sequence continues at coordinate 54,349,467 of NC_134601.1, forward strand.
TAAGGCCATATGGATTTCCAAGCAACATGTGACTTCATGGGGAGAGTGTCATGAGGATCATGACAGCCTCAAGTGCGCATTTCTGTCATTGTCTCTTGTTATGCAGTTCCTTAGCAGTGTCCTCTAGTGTGAAAGCATTCAGTCCAGCAGAAAAGCTCTTTAAGGGGTAACCAATTGTGAGTAACTTCAGGAAGAGCCCCAAACTGAATGGATCCAGTAGTCTCTGTACTCCCAAGAGTAGATAAATAGTAGAGACTGCTGAGAGTCATTCTCAAACCAGCAGAGCAGTCTGGAAGAAACCAGTAGAAAGCTCAGCAGGAGCAGAGACCAGGTGAGCTGCCTGTTAGAGGCTTAGAGGAGCTGATCTGTCTGGAAAGACTGCAGCCTGCTGTCCTGTCTGTGGACTGCACAGTGTGGCTCAGGTTTCCAGATTTGGTGAGCCATCAGTCCTACCATGGTAGGCTTTCGTGACAAAGCTGACTTGTAGTCATTTCTCTCCTGTAAGCAACCCCTCACCCATATTCCTGTAAGGAAGTCTGGTAAATGCAATTTGTTCTCCAGGTGGACTCTGGTATTGTTGTTCCTCCTGTCTGGGGCAGGATTCCTTTCGGCAGTAGTAAATGTGTGTTGTTTCCTTAGAAAAAGTGGGTTTTGCATTAGCAGGTGAGAGTAAGATGTTGCCAGAGGCAAAAGGAGTAGGTGAAGCAGCAATACAGGAGGCCAGTGTAACTGATAATCAGACAGTCGTCTAGGGTCCTAAGACACAAAGCTCAGGCTTTGGAGCTGGCCACCATGTGCCACCTCCTCCCACTGTCAAGCATTTCCTTGCTTCACAGCAGCCTGCCCTTTCCACTCCTTTCAAGCTTATTCTTCTGTCTTTTCCCATCTCTTCCTTCTCAGAGGTTAGAATCCAAGGATTTCCTAGCAGTGAGTGAAAAGGGAAGGTGAGTGTGTCCTGTTCTGCTGATGCTCACACGATGCACATATTAGGGGATTGCTGTGTGAGGCATCACCCTTGAAGACCTCAGCTTCTGGCATTAGCAGGATACAGACTCAGAGACTCTTTTTATTTTTATGGCTCAAATCTACAAAAGAACTCATCTTTATAAAAACACACAGTATATTAAAAAGGGTAATACAACTTCAGGAAGGATAGTATTGTCTTCAGAGTGGCTATTCTACCCTTTTTGCTGATAGGGTGTTTAGGAGGGATTTGATGGGATTTACTTAGGTCAAGAATTCTTGGGGGAAACTGTTATGATTTATGAACCCCTATAGTGTATGTAGGGCTCAATGTTCAGTAAGCTGAATATTCAAAAGATTTTTTTGTTTGTTTTTTGAGATAGCATTTCTCTGTAGTTTTTGGAGGTTGCTCCGGATCTAGCTCTTGCAGACTAGGCTGCCCTTTAATCCACAGATGTTCACCTGCCTCTAACTCCCAAGTGCTGGCATTAAAGTTGTGTGCCACCTGATCCTGGTAAAAGTATTCTTAATGTTATATGAAGATTTTAATCAACCATCCTGTTATGGGGTCATGACTATCCCTCACTCCTTATACATAAAAATGAAGCCATGGGGGTATTTTTCTGCAATGATTACTTGGTAAAGATGCTTGCTGGCAAGCCTGATTGTTGTAAGGGGGGATGCTTGTTCTTCTTGGCTGCCCAGCTTGCTTAGCCCAGAAATAACCACATAGAAACTGTATTAATTAAATCACTGATAGGCACATTAACTCTAACTTCTCATTGGCTAACTCTTACATATTAATTTAACCCACTTCTATTGATCTGTGTATCACCATGAGGTCTTGCCCTACCAGCAAGGTTACAGCACATCTATTTCTGGTGGCAGTTCCATGGTGTTTCTCTGACTCTGCTTTCTCCATCCCAGCATTCAGTTCTGTCTTCCCTGCCTACCTAAGTACTGTCCTATCAAAATGCCAATGGAGTTTCTCTATTCATTTACTAATGAAAGGAGCACATAAACAGAAGGATCTCCTGCCCCACAGATGACCTGAACCTGATCTCTGGGAAGTGCATGATTGAAAGAGAGAACTGACTTTCCCAAGTTGTCTTCTGACATCCAAACATGTGCTCTGACATGCACAAAATGGTATAGGTCCATACTCACATAACAAATAAATTCAACAATTAGAAGGAATCCTAATTTACTTACCTACTAAATATACAGGTATTTAACAATGATTTTGTGTTTACAGATGTTGATTTTCACATTTATAAGTCAAATTATTTGTGCTACAACTTCCTTAGGAATCTTGCTAGCTGTCCTGATATCACGGCACTCTAGGGTTCTACAATTAAAAGGAAGAAAGAAAAAGTTTGCATTTGTGTGAGGAGAGTGGACAGACGACTAAATGGCTAAGAGATTTTGTTGTTCTTTCAGAGGACCAGAGTACAGTTCCCAGGATCCACCTCGGTAACTATCTCTCTCTAAGTAAAGCTTCAGGAGATCCAGTGCCCCCTGTAGGCATGCATAAGTACAAGCACAATAACTAATAATGACCTTGTATTTAAAAAAGATTTTTAAAAAATCTGACAATCACAATTTGTGATTTCTTAATCTGTAACTTCAATAAATTTAATATTAATTTTTAGATTGGTTTATTTTTCATGTGTACAGTGTTCTACCTGCATGTATGCCTTCACGCCAGAAGAGGGCACCAGATCTCATTATAGACGGTTGTGATCCACCATGTGGTTCATGGGAATTCAACTCAGGACATCTAGAAAAAGAGGGAGTGCCCTTAACCTTTAAGCCATCCCCTTAATATTAATTTTTAAAAGCAATGTTAATCCTACTTTTCTTTTTATTAATTAATTATTTTCCCAAAATCATTTCCTCTCTGTTCTTTCTGTCTTCCCAGACCTATCTAATAACCTGCCTTTTCCCCCCATCTACTTCTTCTCTTTTCAGAAAAGAGCAGGTCTCCCATGTATATCAGCCATCTGTGGCATATCAAGATGCAGTAAGACTAGGCACGTCATCTCCTATTAAGGTTGAATAATACAATCCAGTAGGAGGATAAGGTTCCCAAAGCAGATCACAGGGTCAGAGACATCTCCACTGTTAGGAGCCCCACCAGAAGACCAAGACCATAATTTACACAACTATAAAACATGGGTAGAGGGCCTAGGTCAGTTCCTTGCAAGCTCCCTGAATTGCAGCCGAGTCTCTGTGATCCTCTCTGGACCTAGGTTAGTAAATTCTGCGGTTTATCTTTTGGTGCCCTTGGCCTCTCTGTTTCCCACAATCCTTTCTCCACCTCTTCCACAGATTTCTCTGAGGTTCACCAGTGTTTGTAGTTCTGCATCTGTTTCCATCAGTCGCTGCGTGAAGGATTGTAGTTTCTTAATGAGATCCTCTTGATATTTCCCAACATCTCAGCACACTGAGGAATTTTTTTTGAGAATATTAATTGTTTGAATGGAAGGTAGCCCGAGGTTATTTCACTTTTGTATACTTACTGTATATATGGTGATTTCTCAGCTCAAGTACTGTTGAGAGCACTTTCAAGCTTCAGGAGTTTGCTGACACTGTGAAAAGGGCAGAGACCCACACAGTGTCAGCCTAGTCAGACATGAGAAGTACTGGGCAGGACATCGTACAGTGACTCTGATGGAGAGTCCCAATCAACCATCTGGAGCATTTTCATTGTTTCAATGGTGACGTCCAGTGTTTTGCAGCGACTTGTCCCCCCAGAATGCTACATCAACTCCACTTCACAAGCATGACACTCCTTCAGGTAGAGGACAGTGTTGGTGTGTTTTCAATGTCCTCTCAAGGAAACTGGGACAAACACTAGCTGACATAACCATGTCCACTTAATTCCCAGATCTTGCAGTGTGCACCCAGTGAGATACAGAAGCTAGAGTTCTCCAGGGCTTCACCCAGAGGCCATGTGCTCAGTGTAAATGCATGTCCTCATCCCTACTTGTGCACCTGCAACAGCTTTCTTTCTCCTCCACTCCATTCCTAGAGGCTTTGGTGTACTTGGTTGGATCCATGTTAGATCCATTCTGCACATGCTCCCTAGAGCCACTTTCAGTGGGCACATATCTCCTATAGGGATTGTGTGATGGAAAGAGGACGGATGTGAAACTTGCTAAAAAAACCCACATGTTACAAAATCATTACTATCCACAAACCATTTATGGAGATGACACTACTCTCTTTTAGGTCTCATCATGGCTTTCCAATCCCAACATGTGGAATACAGTTTCTACAAACTGAATGAAAATAAGATTGAGATGAGCCTTGATTTTGAACATGAGGCCACTCCAGCTACAGAAATTGTCATCTATGATGAAGGTTCTCTTAAAGGTTCCGACATATCATAGAACCGGGGCATCCCACTCCACAAGGATGATGTGACCCACGTAGTTAACTTCAACTATGTTGGTGATGACATCAGGCATGAGAGCCATGGGAACCACCAAGGGTACAGAAACCCACAGTAGAAGGAGCAGGAGAACGTGGCTGCTGCCAGAGTGCCACAGGTCCTGTGTACAAGGCCACAGGATCCAGTTTGGTCTCTTACCCAGACAGCTGAATGAGTTGGAAGATGTTTTTGAAAAAACTAAGTACCCCAGTGAGATCATAAGGTATGTGACTTGTTTCAGTAGCTGTTCCAGCTCCCATCCATCAGCATCTAATTAGGAGGTGTGTTCTTCACACTATGGGTCCTATCTGCTTTGAGCCCAAGCATGAGGTCTTTGTTTAGTTGCTGGGTATGTGAAGGATGTTTGAGAAGTCAAAGTCAACTTTCTCTCTCTCTCTCTCTCTCTCTCTCTCTCTCTCTCTCTCTCTCTCTCTCTCTCTCTCACACACACACACACACACACACACACACACACACACACACACACACACGCAGTGTTGAATCTAGAAACTGGTTGGTGCCTCTCAATTTGTACTTTAAGTTTTCCTTTTGGCTTTTCCTCCTCCTTCCTATCCTCTTCTTCTTCATGGCCCCCGTTTTATAATGGGAATTGAATTCAAGACCTAGTGGTTTCTAAGCAATCCCTCTACTAGTATAGCATATGATCCTGGTGCTGATTAATGTGGTTATTTTTTTCCATTAAAATGGAGATCAATGAGAAGCCGCTTTCAAACTTTAGAGCTCACATCTCTACATAGTTTTGTGTTGGGTGTGATTCATCTCCAGAAATGACTTTCATCCTGCCAAGGTGAAATGCTGCATTTCCCTAACAACTCCACCTTCCCTCTTCTTCTCACAGGAAGGATCTTGCAAAGCGCTTGTTCCTGGGAGAATCCAGAGTGTGACTTAGTATGTTTGAAAAAGCTTTGGGCAGGGCACTGTGCTTCAGGTCATGGTCCATGTTCTTGTATTCACTATGAACAGTGAGCGTGGGTGAGGGGTGTCCTTGTCTGGGTTATAATAGTAACTGAGCACTGACTCTTGAAGTTTTCCAGAGTTAAAATGGAACGGGCAGCCATTAAGTGTCTTTTCCCATTATTGGAGACACCGTAGTCTTTTAATTGAAAAAAAAATCACACAAATTTTAGCATTTTTATTTTATTTAATTGTCTTTATTGAGCTTTATATTTTTCTCTGCTCTCTTCCCTTTTTCCCTTCTCCCAGTCTCACTGTCCTGTGACCCCCACACTCCCAGTTTACTTAGGAGATCTTGTCTTTTCCTACTTCCTAAGTAGATCTATTTATGCCTGTCTCAGGGTCCTCTTTGTTGTCTCGGTTTCCCGGTATGGCCGGTTTTCTTTGCTTTATGTGTTAAAACCACTTATGAGTGCGTAAATATTATATTTCTCTTTCTATTTCTGAGTTACATCACTCAAAATGGTGTTTTCTAGATCTATCCATTTGCCTGCAAATTTCAAGATGTCATTATTATTTTTTTTACTGTTGTGCACATGTACATTTTTTTCATCCATTCTTTGACTGATGGCCATCTAGGTTGTTTACAGGCTCTGGCTCTTATGAATAAGGCTTCTATGAACACATGTGAGCTGATGTTCTTGTGGTGTGATTGAGTGTTTGGGGGTATATTACCAAATGAAGTATTGCTGGGTGTGGAGGTGGATTGTTTCCTAATTTTCTCTGAAATTGCCATACTTATTTTCAAAGCAGCTGTACAAGTTTACACTCCCACCACCAATGCAGGAGTGTTCAGTTTACCCCACATCCTCCCCAGCATAAGTTGTCATCTGTGTTTTGATCATGGCCATTCTTATAGGTGTAAGATAGAATCTTAGAGTTGTTTTGGTTTGCATTTCTCAGATGACTAAGGATGTTGAACATTTCCTCAAACGTCTTTCAGCCATTTGAGATTCACAGAACACTTATAATCAGTATGGGAACATCATATATGTAGACAGCATTGAGTATTATATGGTCATGCATATAGGAAAACATTAATGTTTACTGATATGTGTACAGTGATTAATACTGAAGTCTGACACTCAGGTCATTTCAGGGAACTTATGTGTACTGTTGTAGTAGGACTCTAAGTGACCTTGGGGATATTCTAATTGATGTAGCAAGCAGTAGGAGAAAAACAGGGCTCAGTTTCAACAAATAAACACTTAGTGATAAGTGTGGATTAAGTGAGGCCAGAGAGATATTCAGTGTTTCATAACTAACCTGTGTTTAATTTGTCCAAGAGTCATGTGGGAAGACACTCACAAGTGCAATTGGTTGGCCTTCCACCTTTGTAAGTTTGTGGAAAGCCAATGTAGACAGCAGCAAAGTTGAACCTTCATGTTCGCCATTTGTACTGCAGCTCTAGAGAGACTGATGATGCACTGCATCTCTAGAGAGGCTGATGGACTATCACTCCAGAGCCATTTGTACTGCAGCTCCAGAGAGCCTGATGATGCACTGCATCTCTAGAGAGGCTGATGGACTATCACTCCAGAGGCATTTGTACTGCATCTCTAGAGAGATTGATGGACTATCACTCCAGAGCCATTTGTACTGCAGCTCCAGTGAGACTGATGATGCACTGCATCTCTAGAGAGACTGATGGACTATCACTCCAGAGCCATTTGTACTGCAGCTCTAGAGAGACTGATGATGCACTGCATCTCTAGAGACTGATGGACTATCACTCCAGAGCCATTTGTACTGCATCTCTAGAGAGACTGATGATGCACTGCATCTCTAGAGAGACCTATGTACTGCAACTCCAGAGAGCCTCATGCACTAGAGCTCCAGAGAGGATGATAAACTGCACCTCTAGAGGCCAATGCACTACAGCTCTAGAGTCTAATACACTGCAGTTCCAGAGAAGCTGATGCTCTGCAGCTTTAGAGAAGCTGATGCGGTGCAGCTCTAGAGGCTGATACACTGCAGCTCCAGAGACGATGATGCAGTACAGCTCTAGAGGATGAGGAGTATCAGCTCTAGAGATACTGATGTACTTCATATATAGAGGCTGATGCACTATCACTCTAGTGGCCTATGCACTACAGCTCTAGATGCTGATGAACTGCAGCACCAGAGAGAGGCTAATGCATTGCAGCTCCAGAGAGGCTCATTTACTGCAGCTCTAGGGGCTGATGCAGTGCATCTCTAGAGGCTGATACACTGCAGAACTAGCTAGATTAGCTAGAGCTAATATGCCAGCAGTGAATTAATTAATATAGTTCCTTTGTGATTATTTCGGGGCTAAGCTAACCGGACAGGTGAGAACCAACAATTGGCCTCCTCCAAACACACTGGGGCTTTGTTTCAGTTCATGGAGGCATCGTGTTGGTATGTTTGAGTTCCCCTCATGGCTTCTCGTCCTTTGTTGGTCTTTTTAAGACTATACATCCACATAATAGAAGGGGCACAGAGGGAGCGAAATGGCATGGACGCAAAGATGTGCAGTTTAATGATTTCCCAATATAATGGACCCTTATTCCCTAGGAGCCTGAGAGGATGGTGACATCTAACAGGTAACTGTGACTGTATTTCCATAGTTGGCTATGTATTAAGGAAGAGGCGGTTTTGTTAACTGCTCTCCACATTGTTACAGATCACATTGCTGTCTGGAGGTTCAGCCTAAAAACGTTGGATCTCCTGTTATAACAACGGAGACCAGGATGCTCTTCATGTTGGCAAAAAGTAGGGGATCACTATCAAGCTTCAACTCTCATTGAGACCATGGCTTTTGTCCTGAGCCCAGAAAACTTTAGAGGGCATGGAAGAGGGCCAGGGCAAAAGTCCATAGGTGACAGTGACCTACCCTTATTACCTACATGATGGAAGCAGGGAGTCCCAAGATATCTGAATGAATTTTATGAATTGGCTCATTTCCCTAATCCTATAGATGACAACAGTACATCTCTGTGCAGGCCTCCCTTGGAGTAGTATTAGCTCTCCCAAGTCAATTTGGGAAGGATGTTTGTTTGTTTGTTTGTTTGTTTCTTTGTTTGTTTGTTTGAGATGTGGATAGGCTGTGACTTTTCACACTCTTTTGGCAAGTGTGATTCCTTGTAATCACCATACCTGCTTAAGGTGATGGAGCAATACGAAGCTGTCCATCGATAAATGATGAGCTGAAATCATGGGAGTATAGCGGTTTACTGCAGAGAAATTACGTGTTTTGATAAAGAAAAATATGCCAGAGTAGATTCAGAAGTACTGGAAGAGAAGGAGAAGATGCTGGAGGGAGAAAAAGGGGAGGAGAATAAGAAGACAGAGGAGAAGGGGGAGGACGACGAGGAGGAGGAGGAGGAGGAGGAGAAGGAGGAAGAGGAGGAGGAGGAACAGGAGGAGAAGGAAGAGGTGGAGGAAGAGCCTGGGAAAGAAGGAGATTGTTTTCTGACAGTTAAGGGTAGGTAGGAAGCAGTTATCCCACTATCCTAAGTGGTGAATCTCACAGCACCCCTTGTCCTTCGTGATAAGGGCCCCTTTGAGGAGCGTCAGTGGGAGTTAGGATTGAGGTGTCTTTCCAAGGCTGCACAAGAGAGTGTATTGTTGAATTGCATTGATTTCATTTTGATTTTTGGCCTTTTGGACAGAAAATAGATTTTGTTCCTTTAGAGTCATCCAGCACCTATAGATCTTCCAGCTTTCTGCTTGTTCTTCTGCTATGTTTCCTGAGGCTTTAAGGGAGGAGGTTATGAACACATTCCAATTAGGATAGAGCACTCCATAGTTGTGAGCAGAGATGACCACTCACACGGTCTATAGCTAATAGAAAGTCTTTATTCCAGCTGAAAAGGATGACACCCAGGTATCTGGGAACGTAGGCGTGGCCGCTGGTGTCCAGACCATGGGGGTTGTAAGGGCATCTTAAAACCTAGATGTCCTAACATCTAGCTCAGCAGATGCAGATGCCTGTGCAGAAGTAAGCAGTTTGAATCAAGCTGTTTACTGAAGCTAAGACAGCAGTTAGCTGGCAGAGGGGTTCATACAAACAGGAAGTTTAAGCACAGCTAAGTTAGATAGAATATCCCTGATCTTTGGTCCCTAGAATAGAATTAATTAATTTCCCGTGGGATTCTCCATGACAGAGATCAAAGTCTATTTCTACCTGAAATGGCCTCAACAAGAATAGAAGATGGAGGAACCTCTTCACTGGATTAAACTGTCACATTTCCGACTAGGTCAGAGGGCTTGAGTCAAATCATTGACTCATCCTGTTCTAGGATGCATAGTTGTTTCTAGGGACCAGTAACTTAAATGAGTTTATTTTCTGTTTGAGGCAGTTGGACTTGCAGGTGAAGAGGCAGGGTGCCACTGTTATTCTGAGCAGGACAAGAATCCATGTTCCAGTTAATGCTGAAACTAAGGTATAGAAGTCCGGTCACCAGAGACTATTAACAATGTAATGATCTATATCTTCTTTCTTTTCTTCCTTTGAGCTTTTCTCTCTCCCTTTCTTTTCCTCCTCCCCTTCTCTTATCTTCTGCTTTCTTTCTTCTTTCTATCGACTATTCTTGTCCCCTCATTTACCATTTCCACCTTCTTTTCCTCATCATCCCCCAGTCCTTTCTCCTCTACTTATTTAAAAAGCAGTTACTCATGTATGCACTCCAGGGCAATGGCAGCCAATTACAACCACCTCATCTTCAGTCTCCTCTACGACCTTAGACCAATTTCCAGGAAGCCTGCTGAAAACCAGACTTATCCAGGTAATGACACATCCACTTTCTTGCAGCTTCCTTTCCTGTGCATAGGAGATAAGAGGCCTCTATGGGAGGCCACAGAAACCTCCACAGTCACCCAGCAAGGGCCCTGCATTTTTGTAGATCTTTAATGGATAAAAGAGTACAGGGTCATACAGAAAAAGAAATTAGTAATATATTCAGCTTTCTGGCTCTTCAACTTAGATCAGAAATGTAGGCATCATCTAAAACAATCAAATTTGAGGAATCTATGGCAATTATTTCAGCTATTCCTGCACCTATTTAATCAGAACCAGAATTGGGACGTGTTGTGCCTTTGTTAACATTGATTCAAGGCCAAATATGAGCTCTCCCATCCTTTCTATTATAGGCATATATCATGAGGATTACATAGGCATGAATTGATGTAGTGGGGTGTGACTTTCCAGAGAGTCAGAGGAGATAACTTTATTCTAAGCAGTAGTTCAAGTAAACCAAATAATTCAAGGGCATGATGAGTTACCTTGTCCTTGGCAGAGAGTGTGTAGATTGTAATACCTGAAGTCCCTTTGATATCCGGCCTTCTCCATATCCTGATTTACTGATCCCCGATCTCTTTCTTAGAGTCATATTTTCCCATTTCCTTGAAACGACATAAGACAGGAAAGGTACTAGCTAACGGATTTCCCATTTAGGGTTGTTCTGAATTTTGACTTCCTGGGCTGGCGTTGCTATGGGTTTTGTGTGTCCTTGGTTAGAAAAGTCTGGTCAATCTAAAGCCTCACTGGCATTCACTGTTACACAGAGTTGTGTTTTCCACTTGTGATACTGAGTGTTGAATACACTAAAGCCATTTCTTTCACCATGTTATTGCAGAGCTAGTTTAAGAAAAGAAGAGCCCAATACAGGACACATCAGCAGTCTCAGATTCTCCAGTGTCCATTTGCTGAGGGCATTTACATTTACATTTACATTTCAGTAAAGCTTTTGTAGGAGTGCTGAAGCATCATCTTGTCCAGGCCCCAGATGAAGACAGGATCTTCAGGTGTCACTGACACCTTCTGATGGCTGTGACACCTTATCCATCAGCAATAAAGAGTTATGTATTCAAAATATTTCATGTCATTTTTGGGGGTCTGTAAGGTGTGGATGTCCATTATTGAGAAAATATTTAAGAGAAGATAAAAAAGGGGAACAAACCCTGAGTCACCTTTACTACTCCACAAGTCACAAAAGTTTCTCAAACCAACGGCAATCTGCGCTCAGACATATATTCTTCTTTGTTGTCACATTGTACCATCCTCACCTTAACTCTACCCTGTGGGAACAAACACCAAAGAAGAGGAAAAGGACAAGTCTCCAGTGAGAAGACTGTTCACAATGAAATCTGAGTTTCCCCCAAATCTACAAGTTCACCCTTGTACTACAACAAATACAAAAGACTACTTTCTGAGCATTCATCTGAGGGTAGACTGACCAGTCACCTAGGCTGCCCCCAGGTCTGTTCACTGTCCCTCCTTTCAATGGCACAGTTATGGTACTAGGAGTCCTCCTGACACAGGTCCTACTGTATCAAAGGAAACACAAGAGCCCATCCCATGCCCATTAGAAAGAGGCTTCATCTTTGCTCCCACACCTAGCCCGAGATGCACAAGAGGCATATTGATCGATCTTCCCAGTTCAGGCAGGAGAGGAGAAGGATTCTCAGCAGATACACTAGGCCAGGTTAGTGGAAGACATAGGATGCAGACTTCAGAGCATGCAGGGAGCAATGGGCTGTATTAGCCCAAGGGTGTTTGGAGAAGAGGCAGTGTGGAAAACCTATAGAGAAGGTTATGCCTAAGTTCTGGCAGGAGGACTCATAAGGGTGGCATTAACATGGTGGTGTATGTCGTGGGGTTAGAACACATGACCTGTGAGAAATTGGCCAAGGCATGATCTGGTTTTGATGCTGTGACTACTTGTGACATATGGCAGACTCTAGAAAAGGGGGTGCAGCAGGATGTGTTAAAGCCTCTTTCTAAACTGAGTACCGGTAAAGTGGGAATCCGGACTTTGTAATAGAGAAGATGGGTAAACAGGTCTGTGTACCGAGGAAACACATCTAGTAGTTTGGTGTGACATAGGAGGCACAGATAGACTGGTTGTAGTACAGCCTTGTATTTAGGAATGTTTGTGGATTTTACAGGCACTGCAGAGAGATGGAGGATGTGAATCCCCATAGCAAGAATGTCCAGAGGACAGATAACATGTGTACTGAGTGTTTTGTGTGTCATCTTGACACAGGCTAGAGTCATCAGAGAGGAAGAAGCCACAGTTGAGGAAATGCCTTCATTAGGTTCAACTCAAAGTCATTTTCTCAATTATTCATCAACAGTCAAGAGCCCAACTTACAGTATAAGGTGACATTTCTGGGCTGGAGGTCCTGGGTTCTATAGGAAAGCAGACTGAGTAAGCCATGCGAAGCAAGCCAATAAGCAGGTCTCCTACATAGAATCCTCATAAGATCCTGCTTCTGTGAACCTTCCCTGTTTGAGTTCCTGTTCTGACTTCCTTGAGTGATGAACAGCAATGCTAAAGTGTACATAAAATAAAACCCTTCTTCCCCAACTTCCATTTTTCATGGTGTTTTGTCAAAGTGACAGAAACCTTGAGACAACATCCTTCTACTCAAAGAGGAACTGGGAACTCTGGTGCTGGGATTATAAGCACCAAGGTGGATGCTGGATTAGGGACATATACAGGACCTAAAGGAAGGTAGATTCAGGCCATAGGTGGGGTATATGAGGTGGAGCTGGTGAGAAAGACTGCCTGTGGTACTACCACAGAATGCAGTCAGGCTCTTAGTATAGTCCTGAGAAACTGACAGGGTCTGGCTACACAAAGTAGGCCTGTGGATCAGAGCCCTACAAATGTAGAGGAAGTTTCCTCTGTAGAAAACTAAGAACAGTGAGGGAGGGGCCCATTGCTCCTAATTAGGTCCTGGTGTGGGGCCAGAGAGAGTACCTGAAGCTTCACATTCCAGGAGAGGAGGGCACATATGTGTCTAATATACACATGAGGAGATGACCCCATTGGGATCTGTGTTCTTATCCCATGACTGTCATTCCCACAACAAACATTCCAAACCAACACACATCTCTTGGGGCCAAACAAATCCCAGAATAAGGGCATAGAAAGATGGCACAGCGAATATGTGATGATGTGGGATTCCCCTCTCGATGTTGTTAAAAAGGAACTATATGGGCCTATAGCAAGTTATTGGGAACAGAGCTAGGTGGGGAAAACTAAACTGAATGCTGGGAGAAAGAAGAGCAAAGCCAGAGAGAAGCTATGTAGCTCCTCCAGAGAGGGATGCCAGAAATTTAGCTGTTAATCCAAAGCCACGGTGCGATACACAGATTAATAGTGATGGGTTAGATAAGGAAATGAGTTAGCCACAAATATGCTCTGGCTATTGGCCAAAAGCATTGCAAATAATATGGTTTCTGTATGATTATTTCTGGGCTGAGCAGTCAGGAGACACACAAGTGGCCTTCTTTCAACACCTATGGACCAGTCATGATCTTTCATGGTACATTTTTCAGAACCTATGGTGTCTTGCATTGTAGCGGCATAAATGAATGCAGGCAGATTGTAAAGAATATATACAGCTTTAATGAAGAAATAGACTTACAGGACCAGGGTTCCAGCAGAGCACAGGAAGCAGAAGGAGTGTGCAGGCTCCCACGTGCCAGATTTATAAGTAAACTTTCGCCCAAGGCAAGCGTGCCACCTAAGGGGCTGGCTTAACCCTACATTGCATCTTCCTGTAACTCCAGCTCCAGGGAAGAGGACACCCTCCTCTGGCCTATACAGGCCCCGGCATGCATACATGTACAGACTCATACACATTATGAAAAATAACATAAGATTTCAAAAAGAAGGCCTTGATTGACAATTCTAGGCAACAGATTTTCGTCCATGGGTCTTTGTGTACCAGGATCCTTCCAGCTCCTGCCACCATCAGCTGGTGCCCAGTGCACCATGGTTTTGATGTATGTATCTGGACAGGGGCACGGCTGTTGTGGAACTTCAGAAGGTAATTCAATTCTTTTGTATTATTTCAGCTCAACATTAAACATCACACACCATTCTAGCAAGGAAATTGAGGCAACAAAACTGTAAAATAGCTGGACACATTACTTTCATATTCAGGTGTAGAGAGAGGGAAGTACATTCATGCTTACTACTTGGCTTCGCTGACTGAAATTTATTCAGTTGTATACAGTTCAAGATGCCCTAGCTAGGGAATGGTGTCTCCAAGGTGGGGCAGATCCTCCTATAACAACTAACTCAGACAATTTTCCTCAGATCATCCAGTGTAGATAATCTCTCATTGAGACTCACTTCCCAGGTACTTTGTCTAAAGATGACAATTAAAACAAACTATCCCAGAAGGTCAATGTGCTTGTCACCAAGACAGCAGACCTGAAATTCATCCACAGGATTTACACGGTGGAAGAAAAATCAGCCCATGAATACTGTCCTCTTCTGTCCACACTGGGAAGGGGGAGGTTCCAATAACCAGCAACAATAATAAAATAGTAATGACTAATAATGCTACTCCACACTACAATTCATGTGCTGCATGACAGAGCTTGCCTCGTTTGCACCAGGTCCTGATTTAATGTCTAGTCCCTCAAGAAAGCTGAAATATTGCCATTGGCAGGCATAGGTTTCAAACGTTAAAGAAGGTATCAAGGAAAAGTATCGATGTTTCTGATGTTCACAGGCGCTGTATCTGCCCCAGCCCCAAGCTTTGTCAAGACCCACACAGCAGCAAAGCATAGGGCCTGCCTAGATTCTAGGGATCAGAATTCCAGCAGGTTACCTTCCTTCCCATTTGATCTTGCCAGCTCAAAGCCACTTCAGACAGTGACCCCCTAATATATAGAAACCCATAAATGGTTTGATCTTGGAAATCTAGAAGCATGTGTGAAATAGTCATCTGTATAGCAACTCGATATTGCACACAGTTGCCCAGTTATTACTAGGGAGGTATTTGGTTCCCTCTGGGTCCTGGATGATATAAGTCTCCACCTGTCCATTGCATGGTTATTTAGGACATGGACTGAGGAATATAAAACGGACCCCGAAGCAGCCATCAGCTTAAGAAAGGGCCTGGAGCGTGTAATATAAGAATTAATTTTCCTGCTGAGTGCTTTTCACTCTGTCCACGTTTACAAGCATTGCGTGTAGTTTGGAGCTAGTTGAGTCCATCCCACTATCATCTCTGGACTGACTCCTTTATCTAACGTTCACGCTGTACAAGTCAATGTGTGAGGGAGGCTGTGATGAGATTAGTTTGTGCAGGGGGCAGTGGCAATCATGTCCAATAATAGAACAGACAGTTCGGGTTCAGGAAGGAGTCCTTGGTGTTCCCCCTCTCACAGCTACTATGAGAGGGGTGGAGTACTAAAGTTTTCAGGAAGTTCAAAATCACATCCTAACCCAGACTAGAAATGGCCTCTCAAGGCAGCATGCAACTCAAACAAATTGGAAATTCAATCTCTGACATGAATGTATATGAGCCCATGAAATGTGCTTTTGCAAAAATAAATGGAATGTCTAGAAGCACATGCTTCAGGTACCACCAGTCTTGGAGCAAAACTGGCCTCCATGGCCCCTTGTTGGAGGGTTCAAGTACCAGCAGCTGCTCTCCCGTCTGGGGAAGTTTCTCCAACTCCCTCTGGCCAGCTCCAAGACCCAGCCTGCATGTTTGTTTGATTTCCCCACCTTAAGGTCACCCCAAACATCTCCTGCAGCAGTTGTCCCCAAGTATGGGCCCTGAACCAAAGAAAAGCTAAGCTACAACCTGATTTCCACCGATGGCTGCTTTCAGGCCCGTACATCCTGCTGCATCTATACAGAAGTTCCAAGAGTAGCCGGCCCCATGAAGTGGCTGAGCCTGGAGCAAATCTGCAGGAGGCCTGGAACAGGACATCTGACTGCATGGCACCCACAGAAACAGGAATAAGAGCTGAAGCCAGAGGCATTTGTCTCCCCCGGGAGGACCAGATGTGCTACAACAAGGCTAAGAAGAACAAAGACAAATCTCCTGCTTGGAGCCCAGACAGCCTCAGGAGGTTTCCTGTTTTAGTCATGCCCTTCCTCCCCAGTCATATGGCACATTACCTGAGCCACAGAGCAAACAGTGATGTCCTCAGGTACAGCATCAGAGAACACATGCCTCTCTGCAGTATTCCTTCCGCAGCCCCCATTGGAGCCTGCCAGCCTGAGACTGTACTTACAGATGAGTGGAACTAAATGGAGATCCTGTACATGGGCTGGGCCGGGTTCTGAATGTCCAGCGCCTTTTCCCACTTCTAGTGACTCTGAGCCCTTGGCATCCCCTCTGACTCCATGGATGGGAAGCCTGAACAGGAAGAGAAGCTGCCAGTGTTGCTGAACTCCAAAGCCTAGTTTTCCTATCTTTGTCCTGCTGCAGTTCAGGGCTGTGATCATCCATGGGAGGGTGTGTCCCATACTTTCCCATGAGTACCCTGTGCACTAGTGGTGTACCCCAGTACAGTGAACCCTGTTTTATAAGGAGAACAGCTTGGAGACGGTAGGGGTACTGCCAATACTGAAATACAGGTCCTTGTCCCAACAGCTTCAGTTAGGGGTCACTGTCATCCGCCAAGTTTCATTCTGCCTTGTGGCATGGGCTTCCTGGGCAGCAGATCATCCTGCCCGAATTTCCCTGGATTGCCAGTGTTCTCTGTCCCTCACTGTGACTTTTGCAGGTGTGAAGGTGGCCTGGGACATGATTTTAGGAATCTTGTTCTCTTTTCCTCCTGCATCCTATTGTTCCCATAGTTTCCTTCTCGCCTGCCTGTCCCTGCTTTTTCCTCTTGATTAACAGAAATAAATATTCTAAATCTCCATTGAAACTTCAGAGCAAGAAGAGGGACTGAACAGAAAAAATGTTCCAGGACAGTGTCCACCACGGAGATCGGTCAAGTTCAGAAGAGAGGATACACAGAAAATTCCTGGGAGGCCTTTTCCGAGGAGCAAGTCTCTGCTGTTTAATCTCTGAACTCCATGAAATATTACTTATGCAAAGGAAGCCAGAAGATCATTCAGGCAGGGGGTACATTAGAGAAGCAGACACCACTATAAATAGTGGAAAGCTGGAAGGCACCTGAAAGAAAACTGAACTTGAAAACTGAATACATTATTTGATGTGAGACATCATTTTTATGTGTAGTCACATGGTCGTGAGCACGGATACACATTGTTGGTGTGAGTTCATGTATGTGTATGCTTCATGGATGTGGAGAGGAAGGGCAGCTTTTAGTATCACCCTTCTGGTGCAATCCACATTGAAAACGTTTTATTAAAAATAGATTCTTCTCTCATACAGTACATCCTGACCACAGATTCTCCTTCCTCCACTCCCTAACTCGTTGATATCCTGTGTCCCCTAGATCAGCTATCCTCCTTTTCCTCTTCAGAGAAGAGCAGGCCTCTAAGACAGAAGAGCCAGACAGAATAAAACAAGATATAATAAGACTAGGCAAAAGCCGTCATGCAGATGATGGACAAGACAGCCCAACAAAAGGAAAACATTCACAAAAGCAGGTCAAACAGTTTCCCACTCATAGGAGCCCCATCAAGAACACCAAGCTAACACCCACAACATTCACACAGAGGACCTAGTACAGACCCTTGCAGGTCCTATGCTTGTTGTTTTGGTCTCCGTGAGTCCATGTCAGCTATGCTTAGTTGATTCAATGAGCCATGTTCTCCTGGTGTCGGCCATATTCCCTGAGAGACCACATTCTTTTCAGACAGGGTGTCTTACAGGCCTCCTGCTGTGTTTCCTTCTCAGCTTGCTGTGTGATTTTGGAAACGTCACTTGACCTCTCTGTTTTATTCTCCTCATGCATAAGATGAGTGTATGAAGGCATCATTCTCATGCCTGGCTACATGATACTAGTCAGGGCTTCAGCCAGGCTTGCTGCTTCATCCCCTAATAAGTCTTGGCACTCTGACAAGGCTGGCCTTTACCTGTTCACTCGATATACCCTTATAGCTCTCAAGCAGAGCTACATGTACAGACTGAGACTAATTTTGAGCTTACTATGTGTTTCACTTCTGGAAACACCGGATGCAGGTGCAGTAAATAGGTCTACACACATCTGTCCACTGTATTCATGACCCTGCCTCTGTTGAAAACTTACCTGACTTTGGTGATCAAGTGCTGTCTCTTGGCCCTTGTTACTCTAAAGTCCACGTAGATTCATTGCCTTTGACTTATTCTTTTGAGACCCCTGACTCCTCTTAGTCCCTGCCCTCAACCTATCCCCTACTTTCTTTTCAGAAAAGGGCAGGCCTCCCATGTATATCACCAGCCATGGCATAACAACATTAGGGCTGATGGCCAGGACACCTTGCAGTAAAGCTTTTGTAGGAGTGCTGAAGCATCATCTTGTCCAGGCCCCAGATGAAGACAGGATCTTCAGGTGTCACTGACACCTTCTGATGGCTGTGACACCTTATCCCTTCAGCAATAAAGAGTTATGTATTCAAAATATTTCATGTCCTTTTTGGGGGTCTGTAAGGTGTGGATGTCCATTATTGAGAAAATATTTAACAGAAGATAAAAAAGGGGAACAAACCCTGAGTCACCTTTACTACTCCACAAGTCACAAAAGTTTCTCAAACCAACGGCAATCCGCGCTCAGACATATATTCTTCTCTGTTGTCACATTGTACCATCCTCACCTTAACTCTACCCTGTGGGAACAAACACCTAAGAACAGGAAAAGGACAAGTCCCCAGTGAGAAGACTGTTCACAACAAAAACAGAGTTTCCCCCAAATCTACAAGTTCACCCTTGTACTACAACAATACAAAAGACTACTTTCTGAGCATTCATCTGAGGGTAGACTGACCAGTCACCTAGGCTGCCCCCAGGTCTGTTCACTGTCCCTCCTTTCAATGGCACAGTTATGGTACTAGGAGTCCTCCTGACACAGGTCCTACTGTTTCAAAGGAAACACAAGAGGCCTTTTACGCCCATTAGAAAGAGGCTTCCTCTTTGCTCCCACACCTAGCCTGAGATGCACAAGAGGCATATTGATCGATCCGCCCAGTTCAGGCAGGAGAGGAGAAGGATTCTCAGCAGATACACTAGGCCAGGTTAGTGGAAGACATAGGATGCAGACTTCAGAGCATGTAGGGAGCAATGGGCTGTGTTAGCCCAAGGGTGATTGGAGGAGAGGCAGTGTGGAAAGCCTATAAAGAGGATTATGCCTGAGTTCTGGCAGGGAGGACTCATAAGGGTGGCATTAATATGGTGGTGTATGTCGTGGGGTTAGAACACATGACCTGTGAGAAATTGGCCAAGGCGTGAGCTGCTTTTGATGCTGTGACTGCTTGTAGACATGGCAGACTCTAGAAAAGGGGGTGCAGCAGGATGTGTTAAAGCCTCTTTCTAAACTGAGGAGAGGTAAAGTGGGAATCCGGACTTTGTAATAGAGAAGATGGGTAAACAGGGCTGTGTACTGAGGACACACATACAGAATTCTGGTGTGACAGAGGAGGGTCAGATAGTCTGGCTGTTGTACAGCGTTGTATTAGTAAAGTTTGTGGATTATAGAAGCACTGTGGAGAGATGGAGGACGTGAATCCCCACAGCAAGAGTTTCCAGAGGACAGATAATGAGTACTGGGTGGTTTTGTGTGTCATCTTGACACAGGCTAGAGGCATCAGAGAGGAAGAAGCCCCAGTTGAGGAAATGCCTTCATGAGGTCCAACTCTAAGTCACGTTCTTAATTATTGATCAACAGACAAGAGCCCAGCTTAGAGTATAAGATGCCATTCCTGGGCTGGTGGTCCTGGGTTTACTATAAGAAAGAGGGTGAGTATTCCATGGGAAGCAAGCCTGTAAGCAGCTTTCCTCCATGGCCTCCTCATAAGATCCTGGGTCTGTGAACCTTCCCTGTTTGAGTTCCTGTTCTGACTTCCTTGAGTGATGAACAGCAATGCTGAAGTGTGCATAAAATAAAAGTATTCTTCCCCAATTTCCATTTTTATGGTGTTTTGTCAAAGTGACAGAAACCTTGAGACAGCATTCTTCTACTCAAAGAGGAACTGGGAACTCTGGTGCTGGGATTATAAGCACCAAGGTGGATGCTGAATTAGGGACATATACAGGACCTAAAAGGAAGGTAGATTCAGGCCATAGGTGGGGTATATGAGGTGGAGCTGGTGAGAAAGACTCCCTGGGGTACTACCACAGAATGCAGTCAGGCTCTTATTATAGTCCTGAGAAACTGACAGTTCCTGGCCACACAAAGTAGGCCTGTGGATCAGAGCCCTACAAATGCAGAGGAAGTTTCCTCTGTAGAAAACAAGAACAGTGAGGAGGGGGCCCATTGCTCCTAATTAGTTCCTGGTGTGGGGCCAGAGAGAGTAGCTGCAGCTTCACATTCCAGGAGAGGAGGGCACATATGTGTCTAATATACACATGAGGAGATGACCCCATTAAGATCTGTCTTCTTATCCCATGACTGTCATTCCCACAACAAAACATTCCAAACCAACACACATCTCTTGGGGCCAAACAATTCCCAGAATAAGGGCATAGAAAGATGGCACAGCGAATATATGACTCATGTAGGATCCCCTCTGTATGTTGTGAATATCATTGGTTAATAAAGAAACAGCTTTGGGCCTATAATAAGTTATATGGAAACAGAGCTAGGTGGGGAAAACTAAACTGAATGCTGGAGAAAGAAGAGCAAAGCCAGAGAGAACCTATGTAGCTCCTCCAGAGATTCATTCCAGAAATTTAGCTGTTAATCTAAAGTGATACACAGATTAGTAAAGATGGGTTAGATAAGGATATGAGTTAGCCACAAATATGCTCTGGCTATTGGCCACACGGCATTGCAAATAATATGGTTTCTGTATGATTATTTGTGGGCTGAGCAGTCAGGAGACACACAAGTGGCCTTCTTGCAACAGCTATAGACCAGTCATGATCTCACACATCAGCAAAGACACATCTTTTGGCATCAGGAAATAATTATCATCAGGAGATCATTAAATAAAGCCACAACTGATCAAATTGCAGATAATAACTCACCATGTGGAGCCCATCCCAAACTTACACATTTGTAATGCTTAAGGCTTGGGAAACATGGACGTTAGGGAACAGAAAGACTGTAAAATCCAGAAGACCTGGAAGTCTGTTGTGAGATTGTTTCTTCTAACTATGAAAAGGAAGCTATATCCGTGAAATCTCAACAAGACAGCTCTATAAACAATATTCATTTTCAAATTCCACCATCAAGTGACATCCCTATATAGATGGGTGAAATCTTACCAAACTTCACTCCTAAATGAAGAGCTTTAAGTAATTATCAATGGCTGATAAAGGGAGAATTAGTCTTCTGCAGTATTGAGGCTGTTAATTGGCTATCCAATACCAAATAGTCATCCCTAAATACATATACATACGAGCAACACTAAACAGACTCAGCAGGTTGTATTTATATACCTATTCACCAGTATGTAAAACAATTTTTGAAAAGAGTTTGAGTGGAATCAGTCAATGGATGAGAGAGGAACAAGAATGGGAGACACTAAGTAACTACATTTCAATTAATTTTAACTGAAAAAAAACTGCAAACTTCAGCATGAAGCTCAGAATTCCTGTTCAAGGGACCATATTCATGCATATAGCTTAATGTGGTTTTATGTTTCTCAAAATATCCAACTGTCAAAAGTCCTTTTACATAATTCCAAGACTTCTGCTCATATGCCTAAGAAAATCCAAGAATTTCTTTAAGGCTACAACACCCTGTATGGGTCTCCTGAGGTATCAGTATAGTTATATATCTGAAGGCAAAACTGGGTGGTGACATTTGGCCCTGAGGGTCGTCAGCCTTGTATTGGTGAAAAACTCCTTCCAGAGTGGCAGGGCCATATCTATTGACTCTACAAGATGAATTCCCCTCCACCAGCGGTGAGGAGAATAGAACCGTCAGAGTACAGGTAAGGGGGCAGATCCCAGAAAATGAAGAAAAACTCCTTCCATGCCTAAAATAAAATCTTGAGAAATCAAGCAGTTCAGTATCCTAGGTTTCAACAGTGTCTTAGGTCTCATTGGGGTCCTCCCTTATATCTCTACCCCACCATACAGAATCCCGTCTGTATACAGTCTAGTCCTGATGCCAACCCCCTGTCCCCTTCAAGTCTGAAATTTATTAATATAACATTGTAAGTCAGACGGTCTCACAATAAAGGCTTTCTTTTTTATTTTCTTTGCTTTTTTTTGAACAGTTTTAGGTCTGGTTTCTGAATGGAGGTTGTTTATAGAATTAGATTGTGTATGTGAATTTGGACCTAGGAAAAGGCATCTCTCTACATTTTTTTCTTTTCTTTGTTACTTTATCTAGATCTGCCAGAAACAACTACCCAACATCTTTATATACCTTAGGAATACTTTTTCAGAAATGTTCAAACGTGTTGTATATACAAACCTTAAATCCTCTGTCTCTCCCAGTGGTGAATCTATAGTATGGAGTGTTTTGTCTTCTGTATTTCATTAAACAGTTTTTTTTCAATGAGAAATCACTCATCTCCATACTATCTGGAGAGAAATTTTGCTAATTTAAGTATACCCAAATTAGGTATGCAGCTCCAGACACCATCAAGCCTGGTAGAGAAAATAGTAATTAGCAATTATTTCTCTAGTAGCATATCAGATCTAAAGAAAACTTCCTAAATTGACTTACAGAGCAGAAGTGGAGTAATCCAAAAAGGCTATCTTTACACTGGAGAGGCAGAAAACTCAGCAGCTTCTCAATCCAAGAAACTGGAGCCCTGAGCAATTCTAATCTGTAGCAGGAGGCCACTTGTTGATTCCCAGCCACTTAGCCCTGAAATAATCACACAGAAACAGTTTAAATCACTGCTTGTCCCATTAGCTCTAGCTTCTTTTTGGCTAACTCTTATTTATTAATTTAACCCATTTCTAGTAATCTGTGCATTGCCATGAGGCTGTGGCTTACTGGGTAACATTCCCAGAGTCTGTCTCTGGTGGAGGTTCCATGGCTTCTCTCCCAGCCCTTCTTTCTCCCAGCATTCAGCTTAGTTTTCCCCACCTATCTAAGTTCTGTCCTGCTATAGGTTCCAAGCAGTTTCTTTATTCATTAATGGTAATCACAGTATACAGAGGGAAAGCCCACATCACTAATCTGAAAATCTAAAAGGTCTCTGGAAAGCCTTGTGTTGCGTATGCTTTCGAAGACTGAAGAATCTATGGTCTGTCAGACAAGGCCAGAGCAGAATTGATAGACTTGCCCAGAAAAAAAAAGGAAGTGAATGCTTTTCCTTTGACCTCATTTTATCTTGATTTCCAGTTGGAACATGTTACCCATATCAAGGGGTAATTCTCTATAGAATACCCTCACAGCCTCCCAGGGGTGTGCTTCCTAGGTAATGCTCAATCCAGTCAGGTTAACATCTATCACAGGGGTCCCAGAGAAGGGAAATGCCTCTGAAGACTTCAGAAAAGCTATCTAGCCAAGGAGTCAGGAGTAAATCCTCCTTCCTTGAAATGACATTTCTTTTTTTTTTAATTTATTTATTTATTAAAGATTTCTGTCTCTTCCCCGCCACCGTCTCCCATTTCCCTCCCCCTCCCCCAATTAAGTCCCCCCCCAGCCCGAAAAGCAATCAGGGTTCCCTGTCCTGTGGGAAGTCCAAGGAACCCCCACCTCCATCCAGGTCTAGTAAGTTGAGCATCCAAACTGCCTAGGCTCCCACAAAGCCAGTGCGTGCAGTAGGATCAGAAACCCATTGCCATTGTTCTTGAGTTCTCAGTAGTCCTCATTGTCTGCTATGTTCAGAGAGTCCGGTTTTATCCCAGGCTTTTCCAGACCCAGGCCAGCTGGCCTTGGTGAGTTCCTGCAGAGGTTGTGGAGAAAGGGGTACACTCATCCATTGCTGGTGGGAATGCAAACTTGTGCAACCACTTTGGAAAGCAGTGTTTCGGTTTCTCAGGAAATTCGGGATCAACCTACCCCTGGATCCAGCAATACCACTCTTGGGAATATACCCAAGAGAGGACCTATCATACAACAAAAGTATATGCTCTACAATGTTCATAGCAGCATTGTTTGTGATAGCCAGAACCTGGAAACAACCTAGATGCCCTTCAATGGAAGAATGGATGAAGAAAGTATGGAATATATACATAGTAGTGTACTACTCAGCAATAAAAAACAAGGACTTCTTGAATTTTGCATGCAAATGGATGGAAATAGAAAACACTATCCTGAGTGAGGTAAGCCAGACCCAAAAAGAGCAACATGGGATGTACTCACTCATATTTGGTTTCTAGCTGAAATGACATTTCAAAGTAAGCCAATGGCTATTATCCAACACTCTGTGTGGACTGAAGGAAAGCACAGAAAAGGCACGAGGCACAAAGACGCAAAAATGGTGAGAGTAAGCTTTGTAATGCTAGAACCCAGATTATGAGTTTGGTAACCAACTCTACAGACTGTCTTGTCATTGCAGGCCAAGTTAGACACTTCTCTCAGATAGGGACACAAGAAAGAATGCTAGTGAAGAGTCACCAGTGGACACTGTCCAGTTCATAGATAGTGAGGTAGTATCATCCAGGTTGCTTTAGCAAGATTTGACTGAAGTCACCCTGCAGCCAGGAGTAAGAGTGGTAGGCAGTGATGAGCCCTCATAATCCCTGTGTATCTATCGACTGTGGGGCTCTTTACACAGATGCAGACAACTCTGGATACCCAGCCCCTGCTGAAGGTGATAAGTCTGATCCATAAAAGAGTCCTAGAACTTTCACTTCTGAAAGGCTGCATAGAACACTAAACATTTTAAACTGTGACCCATTTTGGCCCTAAAATTTTATGTCATCAAAGGTAGACAGGCATGAAACACTTGTATACAAATTGAATACTTACTAATAATAAATCATGAAAGTTTTTATTTTGAAATGATTGTGTATAAAACTATAAGGGAGGCCAAGACCTTAGTAGGACCCTAGACGCCATGATGGATGTATCATTCAGGTTGCAAAACTCAGCATGCAGATGGCAACACCTGACACTATGAAAACAAAGACCTAAACCGTCAAAGTCCACAGTTCTGGCAAAGTCTCTAAATGTACTAACCTTGCCTTTTGACTCCTGTAGTTCTGCTTCTGGCTAACTCTTCTTATTAACTGAAATGTGTCAACCCAAGACATGGTTTTTGTGTTTAAAATGTCACCCTGATGAAGGTTTGGGGTTTGGGGTAGCAAACACTTAAACTCCTGTCCAAGCAATTGTCTCTGGTGGCTACCCTACAACATGTACATACATACATATATATGATTATACTACTTGTTAAAATTAAAAATAAATCTTCAGAGTTACACATATGTGCCTTTTTGTTCTTTTTACTGATAATTAAATCATAGCCTAATTTGATTTTCCAGGATGTAATAAATCAGCCAATATTTTTCAGAGTTGATCATTATTTTGATTTCATAATTTCCAACAATGAAAATGATGCTTCAAATAATAGGTAGCACAAAAAGATTAAGGTTTATTTAGGGCCATATCAAAATGTGAAAATTATGTCCTAATATGATAGTTTATTTAATTATCTTATTTTTATTCATATCCTTCCTCCACCTCTAAATCAGCTTTAAATGCATTCTCAAGCATCGTCAAGATTTGTTCGTAGATCTAAAAGAAACTCCTCAGCTCAGGACCAACTGCTGGTTTCTTTCTCCAGCAAGTCAGAAAACTAGCGATCTCCTTCAAGCAGTCTTTTTTATTTATTTCTATTTTTTTTAATTTTTTCCCCAACACTACTTACTGCAACTGTCATTATTCCATGCACAAGTTCGTGCCCACACTCCACCCCTTGTATGCCTAAACTAGAGCCTCACCCAGGGTTGTGAGTTGAAAGCCAATAGCAGCGATAGCAGTCTGGAGTAACAATTTTAGCCTGGAAATCCCAGACAGTTCCTCAGGGGGCTTCAAGGCGCACAGCCATTTCAGAACCCACAAGGGGGCGCTTTCTGATGCGCTCAGATCATGGCCCGCAAGTACTACTACTTCGACTATGACTTTTACCGGGTGAACTTCTATGAGGAAGAAATAATGACTGAACCTGAGAAAACAGTGGCCTACACGATAAACAGTGGCAGCTTTGACCAGGGAGTCATAGAGGCCCTGAATAATCTGTTCTGTGAGGGCCAGAAGAGCTCTGTCGACGACCACAGCTACCAGGACTGGGATATAAGTAACAGCCAAGACATTGAGCAAGAAGAGGTGGAGATGGCCATGAACATGGTCGAAGCCAGTGAACAGCCATTAGTCAAGATTCGCCAGAAACCATACATATTCACGCCTGGACAGCTGTGGGAACTGCGAGCAGTCTTTGAAGAAACTCAGTACCCAGACGCCATCAGACGGTATGAATCGGGTCTGTCCTTTAGGACTTTGGGCTCCTTCTCCTCTCCCCTGGCCTCTCCTCAGTCTTGTTGAAAGTTTGTAATATTTTTGAGATTCAGAATACTGACTCATAATAAGCATAGCTTTTTGCCACTGAGGTACAAGCTCCTCAGGGAACCTCAGCGCACGAGAGCCTAGGTGGGAGCCACAGGAGTGCGCCCTCTGGCGAGCTAAGGGCATTGGCCTCACTCTGAGGAAGAAAGCCGCGAAACTTGAGGGTGACCCATGCAGCAGACAGAGGTGGCTTTTTTTGTAAAGGAATCTCAGGCTCCCTGCATGAGCTGTGTTGCATGTAGGGGACCACAGCCTCTTTTTAGTTTTGTTGAATCGGAGTCTGAGTTGTACAGGCTGGACTTGAACCGACTTGGTAGCCCAATCAGTCCTTGAAGTTGTGATCAATCCTTCTGCCACAGCTTCTTCAGTAGCTGAGATTACTGGTTTGTGTCATCAGGCTTGACTTCCTATCAATTCTTGGCCCTGAATCCACAATCTTCACCTGACTCTTTGATGATGTTTAAGGGGAGTTGTTGTCTAGAAGTCTGTTTTCTCCATCCATTAAAGAATTCAAAGGCGGAAAGATCCCGGGCACAACAGGAGGCAATGGTACTTACTAAAAGTACTAAAAGTGAAGTAGGAAACACACACAGTGAGGCATGCGAGAGAGAGAGAGAGAGAGAGAGAGAGAGAGAGAGAGAGAGAGAGAGAGAGAGAGAGAGAGAGAGAGAGAGAGAGAGAGAAGAGAGAAGAGAGAAGAGAGAGAAGAGAGAGACAGAGAGAGAAACAGAGAGAGAGAGACAGAGGAGGAGGAGGAGAGGAGAGGAGAGAGAGACAGAGGAGGAGGAGGAGAGGAGAGGAGAGAGACAGAGAGACAGAGGAGGAGGAAGAGAAGAGAGGAGAGGGAGAGAGAGAGAGAGAGAGAGAGAGAGAGAGAGAGAGAGAGAGAGAGAGAGAGAGAGACTCCCCACAAAGTAGAAAGGGGAATCTGAAAACGAAATGGTTTTCATTTGGAGAACTGGAAGTTTTCAGCTGACTAGTCCTCTCATAAACTGAACCATGTTTAGGACAGACCTTGAACATAGGGGAGCAGGCTGGAAAATTAGCCAACGGCAGGAGAAAACGCCTACTAGGCCTTTGGCTCAGGTAAAGAGGGTGAGAGAGAAGCAGAAAGTTTGCTCTCTTAATAGTTTGAGGCCTCTTTCCCTGTATGTCTGCAGGTCAGGTCTAGCTCTTGGTCCCTCAAGAGCATACTTCTTGGGTGACCAAGGTTGAACTTTCCATGCATCCTGGTGCAAACCAGGTCTCCAAAATGCTCACTGACCACTCCTTTGGTTCCTTTCTGTTTAAAAAGTGTCCAAAATTAAACACAGAAACATAAAGGGCATTGCTTAAATCAAATCTGAAGGTCAGAACTCAGCAGACTGAAGTCTTCTCAAGTGATTTGGGGATAGGTCCCTGGGAGTCTCTATGACGCCACAGCAAAACCTGAACCCATTAAATAAGTGCCCTTTCCATGCCCCTAGTCCCCACCTACCACTCTCTTGTTTATTTGTCCTCTCTATATGATTCCTCTAAGGACCTCATATAAGGAAAATCAGGCAGAATTTGTCCTTCCTGAACTAAGCTGCCTCGATTAGTATGTCTTTGAGCCTTGTCGGTGTGTTAGCATCAGACAAAATTTCTGCTTTCTCAGGGGTCAGTCATACCCAAACACCCCTATGCACAGCCATGTGAAAAGCTATCTGGGCAGATTTTCCCTGTGGCCCATGTGGCTTGTGCTTCACTGGTGTGATCTAGTGGAGCAGACAAATGCTTTTAGAACTCCATCTCAGTCACTCGGGGTGCACACCCAGAATCAGACTTGTGTCATGGGATCATCCCTGCTCACTATTTGAGGAACCACCTCACCCTTCCTTTGCGCTGTACTATTTGACATTTCCCCAGAGGGAGCATCATGTTTCCAATGTCTTCAGGGACTCACCATGATTTATTCTGTGGGTGTTGTTAGTAGCCACCTTCTGAGTGTGAGGACCTTCTGGGTGTGGTTTGAACTGCTTTTCACTACTGCTGCCTGAATTTCCCTGTGTTTATGGATACCATGACCTATGTTCGTGGTCAAATATGTCTTTAGCAAGGTCTTTTTCTCCTATCTAAGTCAGGGTGTGTTTTGTGGTGAGTTATTGGTGTTCAAATTTGCTGTCTGATTGCATGTAATGTTTTCTTCCCAGAATCATTTCTTTCAATACACAGAAATACTAAAATCTGCTAAACTTCCACATTTATCATTTCATTTGTGTTGCCTGTGTGGGGCCTGCTTTTTGTGTGCAAAATTTTTCAGAGATCAAATATACGGAAGAATGAAGACTTGTGTGCCCTCACAAACATATCATTCGGCCGTCACTTTGCATAGTTATCTGTACCTAGTGGCACAGATCTATAACCTCAGCCACATGGGAGTAGATCCAGAAAGAGAGACACTTCCAGGTTTTGCAGGGCTCAGGAGGATGCTCAAGGTCAGCAGAAGCAGCTTAGTGAAACTCTGTTTCAAAATAAGACTGAAAAACACATAAATACAAATATAATTATAAAACCATACAGCTCAGTGGTAGACCCCTTGCCTAGCATATCTGGGATTGTAGGTTCAATTCCTGATGTCACAAAATATGTATAATTTGTATGTGGCAGATATAGACACATACAAATTTTCTTTTTTCTTTTGTTTATATATATTTTCAAATCAGGGTTTCTCTGTGTAATAGCCCCGTCTGTCCTGGAACTCTCTCTGTAGACTAGGCTGGTCTCAAACTCACAGAGAGCCACCTGCCTCTGCCTCCCGAGTGCTGGGATTAAAGGTGTGCACCACCACCACTCTCTCTCTCTCATACATTACATCCCTACTACAGTTTCCCTTCCCCCCACTACTCTCAGCCTCCCCAGACTCCCCCGCTCCCCTGTCCACTGCTCCCCCACTTCCCTTCAAACCACTTCTACATAAAGCTCCTTCTAAAGGTTGCTGAAAAGTCTGCTTATAAAGGTGTGAGGGGAGATAGCAATTATTTACATTTTTATTAAAATATTTTTCATGCAATATATTTTAATCATATTCTTTCTCTCCCCTAACTCCTCCCATATCCTCCTTACCCATTCAACTTCATGAACTTTCTCTTTCTCAAAAACAAAGGAAAAAAAACAGAAAAAAAACAACAAAACCAAAACCCAAATCAAAGAAGACAAACTTAAAAAAGAAAACAAGACAAGAAGTAACAGAACAAAACAAAAGGTTCACACACACACACACACACACACACACACACACACAAAATACAATATCTTTTGTGTTGGCCAACTACTCTGGACATGGGGCCTGCCCTGGAGTGTTGTGCTGATGATGGTGTCCTTTGCTGTCCAGAAGCATACAGAAGCTTTTCAGTTTCATGAGGTCCCATTTAGTAACTTTTAGTCTTAGTGCCTGTGCTACTGGTGATCTGTTCAGAAGGTCTTTTCCTGTGTCAATGAGTTCAAGGTTATTTATTACTTTCTTTGAGACAGGGTTTCTTACAGGCCTGCTGTGTTTCCTTCTCAGCTTGCTATGTGATTTTGGAAACATAACTTGACCTCTCTGTTTTATTCTATTAGGTTCAGTGTATCTGGGTGTATGTCTATAATAGTAATTTTTTTCTCTTGGTGGATTTTTTCTTTAATGGATATATAGTGTTCTTTCTTATCTTGTCTGATTAGTTTTGTTTTGAAGTCTCTCAGATATTAAAATAGCTACACCTGCTTGCATCTTGGTTCTGTTTGCTTGGAATGCCATTTCCCATCCTGTTACTCTAAGGTAACATCTGTCCTTGCTGTCCTTGGTTTGTGAGCTGTTTCTTGAATGCAGCACAAAGATGGATCCCATTTTCTTACCAAATCTGTTAGTCTGTGTTTTCTGGTGTGTGTGGGGAAGAATATAGACCATTAAATTAGATAGTTTTTAATGATCGGTGTTTACTGATTTCTGTTATTTTGTTGTGGTGTAGCATTTTTCCATCATTTGATTAACTATTGTGAGATTATTTATTCCTTGTGTCCTCTTGGATTCAGTTAACTTTCTCTCTTCAGCCTGAAATTTCCTTCTAGTGCCTTCTGCCGAGCTGTATGGGTGGACAGAAATTGCCCAAATTTGCTTTTCTCTTGAAATGTTTTTTTCTTTCTCTGTTAACTGTGGTTAGTAGTTTTGCTGGATCTAGTAGTCTGATCTGACATCTGTGGTCTCTTAGGGCTTCTACAACATCTAACCAATCCCTCCCGGCATTCAGACTCTCCAATGGGCCCATCTTTACATGTGACTTGGTCCTTTTCCCTTGAAGCTTTTAATATTCTTTCTTTGTTCTGTATCTTTAGTGTTTTAATTATGTGGCAAAGGTATTTTCTTTTCTGCTCCAGTCTATTTGGTGTTCTGTATGCTTCTTGTACCTTAATAAGCATCTCTTTCTTTAGAGTGGGTGAGTTTTCCTTCATGATTTTATTGAAAAGAATTTTTGTGCTTTTGGTGTGTGCTTTTCTCCTTCTCTATACCTATTATTCATAGGTATGGTGTTTAAATATTGTCCCAGATTTCCTGGGTTAATTATGTCTGGATATTTATTTTTAATATTTAACACTTTCTTTGACCAAGATATTCATTTTTCTACCTTGTCTTCAAGATGTGAAACTCTATCTTCCATGTCTTTTAATCTGTTGTTGAGACTTTCATATAAAGTTTTTGTTCGACATCCTGAGTTTTTCACTTCTCTTTTTATTTCATTCTGGGTTTTCTTTGGTGATTCTATTTCTTTGTTAAATTCTACTTTCATGTCTGGAATTGTTTTTACTTGTGTTTTTTTTTTTGGCAAGTTTTTGTGGTCTTTCAGACATTTATTTGGATCTTCTTTAAGGTATTTGAACATATTAATAATTGGTGTCTTGAAGTCCTTGTCTTATGCTTCAGCTAAATCGCTTTTCTTATAGCCTATCACAATAGAGTTGCTGACATCTTGAGGAAGCATGTTGTATTGATTCATGTTTGTGTTTGGCGCTGGGATCTAGGCATCTGAAGCTACGATGTTTGAGGTGTTTCTTAGTGTAGACATCTGGTGTCGTATTTGTTGGGTGGGTCCTTTGGTCCCAGTCAAGTGTAGCTGTTGTGGGTAGCTGTGTCCCAGCAAGTATGGTGGCTGAGGGTCCTTGGCAGAATTGTTTTGCACTTCAATGGGGAGTCACAAAGGGATGGAGCTGAGCTGAGAGGGGCAGTGGGGAAGAACTAGAGTTATTCTGCATCTGCACCAGGAGGCTGAGTCCCTAAGAGATTGGGTTGGGCTAGGCGGAGGGCCTCCTGAAGGCAGGCTGCAACAGAACTAATGGTGGAGGAAGGTCATTGGCTAATAAAGGAACTGCCTTGGCCCATTTTATTGGTTAGAACATAGGTAGGTGGAGTAAACAGAATAGAACGCTGGGAGGAAGAGGAAGTGAGCTCAGAATCCACAGCTCTCCTCTCTGGAGCAGACGCCTCAGAGAGATGCCATGCCCCAGCTCTGACCCAGGATGGACTTAGGCTAGAATCTTCCTGGTAAGACTGGTGCTCACAGATTATTAGAGATGGGTTGATCGGGATATCAGAATTAGCCAGTAAGGGCTAGAGCTAAAGGGCCAAGCAGTGTTTAAATGAATACAGTTTGTGTGTTGTTATTTTGGGCATAAGCTAGTCAGGCGGCTGGGGTGTTGGGGACACAGCCCCGCCGCTCCTTATTACTACAAAGTAAGCCGGAACTGGGATTTGTATATAAAATAATATTGTTCTAAAAATAAAATAAAAAGAATAAGTATGGAGAGCAAGATATTAAATTTTAAAATATACATGGAATGTACTAATTATAGTTAATTCCATGCCTAGTATGGAATATTAAATATTTGTCTTTTTTCTCTTCACAGAAGAGAACTGGCAGAGCTCATGAATGTGGATGAACAGAAGGTGAAGGTCAGTCAGCCTGCGTATTTAGTTTACCAGAGTGCTGATCTCAGAGTTGCCTCCGGACATGGATGACTTTGCCCTAGGCACATGAAACTACTTTATTTTTTCCTTGTGTCTTATGCTGGGGGAAAAGATCTGGAATATGAGACCTTGGCAAACGGAAAATGGAAAAGGAAAACTTTAGCTAATGTTTACTCCGTGCGGGGCAGTCAATTGTGATCCTAAAATAAAAGCAAAACCAAATATATAGCATCTACACCTCTGTCTGTCTGTCTCTCTCATGTATGTATAAATGTGTATATATACATGTGTGTATATAGTATCTATGTTGCATAAATATTTTGCATGTGTGTGTGTGTGTGTGTGGCATAATTAACATTTGATTCCGTGTAACACAAAAGAGTGCTTCACAGGGGTCTCCTGGTGAGTATCATTTTGAAACTCAGGGTGACTTGGAAATGATCATATGGCTGTAGGGAATATCTTGGTTGTAAAACAGAACATGTGCACTTGGTAAAAGAATGAATGAATGACAAACTAAAGGGGAAATGGGATAATTGAGCCATGAAATATTTTTTCATAAACTAAAGCATTTTCCTATCATGTGAGACAAATGTGGAAAGAGAACTTAAAGTTCAAGAGGGTAAATTTCTTTGTTTCTTTTAGAAGGTTTTGAAAAGGTGATTCAGACAGTGGTGGTTCTACATTTAGTTTCTGGTGTTATTATATCTCATATCCAGGAAAAATATTTCCCCAAGTTCCCACTAGGGCAGAGGAGTCAGTTCTTGAATACAAAGGGAGTTCATGACCACCAGGAATACAGGAGACTGTTTCTAAGGACAATTTTGAAAGAATAACTGTAAGCCTGTGCACATAGAGCTTGGTACATGACTCTAATTGGGTGTGCAGAATAAAGGGTTTGGTATTGTGTGTAATGAATTTTTCTTTGTTTTTCTGGTAGTGACATACAACCCAGGAACTATGAAACTGTAGGCAGGTCATTGGCCATGAAATGGCTAGTAGCTTCAGCCATACAAAGCATGTGAGCACTTAAAAACTGCATTGTGGGTTCAAAAGAGATTCATAGGGTCAAATGAGAGCAGCAACTGCTAAATATGTTAATCGAACCCTTCTCTCCCTCGGATTTCAGGACTGGTTTAACAACAAGAGAGCTAAACTTAGGAAGAACCAGAGGGCAATACTGAGAAAAAAGCATTCCCCTGCTATCAACGACAACCTTGATATGAAGACTCTGGTGGAGACCAAGAACATCTTCATTCTCCAGGAGCAAGTGGGAGATGGGCTCTTCTGGTGTCGCAGGAAGTTTGTCGCCCATACTGGCCAAGACATTCCTATCTTTCTCTCCTTATATTAGCAATAAAGCACAGTTTATCCATTTACAACTTGTGTGTGCCCTCCACAGAAAAGGATGTGTTTTATTACAATTTGTACAGAAGTCAGCTCAGAGCAGGTGAGGGATAGAAACACATACCGGTCATTGGAATGCATAGCAGCCACTGGAACACATAGCAGTCACTGGAACACATAACGTTCACTGGAACACACAGCAGTCACTGGAACATATAATGGTCACTGGAACACACAGTGGTCACTGGAACACATGGTGGTCACTGGAACATATAGCAGACACTAAAACACATAGTGGTCACTGGAAATCACAGCGGTCACTGGAACACATAGCAGCCAGAAAAACACATAGTGGTCACTGGAACACATAGTGGTTATTGGAACACATAGCGGTCACTGGAACACTTAGGGGTTATTGGAACACATAGCAGCCAGAAAAACACATAGTGGTCACTGGATCACACAGTGGTCACTAGAACACATAGCAGTCACTGGAACACATAGTGGTCCCTGGAACACACAGCAGTCACTGGAACACATAGTGGTCACTAGAACACATAGCAGTCACTGGGACACACAGTGTTCACTGGAACACATAGAGTCACAGGAACACACAGCTGTCAGTGCAACACATAGCAGTCACTGGAACACATAGAGGTCACTGGAACACATAGTGGTTATTGGAACACATAGCAGTCACTGGAACACATAGTGGTTATTGGATCGCACAGTAATCACTGGAACACATAGTGGTCGCTGGAACACACAGTGGTCACTGGAACACACTGCGGTCACTGGAAAACATAGTGGTCACTGGAACACATAGTGATCACTGGAGCACATGGTGGCCACTGGAACACACAGTGGTCACTAGAACACATAGAAGTCACTGGAAGACACAGCAGTCACTGGAACACATAGCAGTTACTGGAACACATAGTGGCCACTCGAACACATAGTGATCACTGGAACACATAGCAGACACTGGAACACACAGCAGGCACTGGAACACATAGTCGTCACTGGAACACATAGTGATCACTGGAACACAGTAGCCACTGGAACACAGTGCTCAGTAGAACACATAGTCACTGGAACACACAGTTGTCACTGGAACACATAGAGTCACAGAAACACACAGCGGTCACTGGAACACATACCAGTCATTGGAACACATAGCTGTCACATGTCCCTGGCAGAACAAGGGAAGGCTGTGCCTCAGCAGCATTCATGGACAGTACTTCTCTAGCTTCATGTTCTGCTGCACCCTCCTAGGTGCCTATACAGAACTCTCCTGAGACTTGTATGATAAGACAACTATCCTACCAATTCTGGCATGGTGTCTGTGGAGAGGGTTTTGGGGGAAGGGGGTGTGAGCAGCATCAGGAGACCATGGACATGAGCACTGGGCAGTGGCAGCTGCAACTGTGTGTGTCTAAGCAGCTAACATTCCTGACAAAACAGATATGTCCAGGAAAAATATGGAACCAGAAACTCAGAGGAAGGGAAGGGCTGGTTGGTGGTTACTACCTTTGCCCACCCCTGTGGGGCAGGCAGGTAAGGAAAGTACACAGTATAATCTCTCCCATTTTTAATTGCTATTCTGACCCTTTTCCAGCAAATTCTCATTTTGTCATTTTTCAGAGAGAACGGTTTAGAAGTGACCTCATCTTGTCAAAACATCAAAGGTTGTTTTAAGGACCTACTAGTGTTGTTATGCAATGGCTGGTGATATACATGGGAGGCCTGCCCTTTTCTAAAGAGAAAGTGGGGGAGAGTTTGAGGGCAGGGACTAAGAGGAGTCAGGGGTCTCAAGAGAATAAGTCAAAGGCAATGAATCTATGTGGACTTTAGAGTAACAAGGGCCAAGAGACAGCACTAGATTACCAAAGGCAGGTAAGTTTTCAACAGAGGCAGGGTCATGATTACAGTGGACAGATGTCTGTAGACCTATTTACTGCACCTGCATCCAGTGTTTCCAGAAGTGAAACACATAGAAAGCTCAAAATTAGCCTCAGTCTATACAGATAGCTGGGCTTGCGTGCTATAAGGGTATATCCAGTGAACAGGTAAAGGCCAGCCTTGTCAGAGTGCCAAGACTTATGAGGGGATGAAGCAACAAGCCTGGCTGAAGCCCTGACTAGTATCATGTAGCCAGGCATGAGAATGATGCCTTCATACACTCATCTTATGCATGGGGAGAATAAAACAGAGAGGTCAAGTGACGTTTCCAAAATCACACAGCAAGCTGAGAAGGAAACACAGCAGGAGGCCTGTAAGACACCCTGTCTGAAAAGAATGTGGACTCTCAGAGAAGATGGTCGACACCAGGAGAACATGGCTCATTGAATCAACTAAGCATAGCTGACATGGACTCACTGAGACCAAAACAGCAAGCATAGGGCCTGCAAGGGTCTGTAATAGATCCTCTGTGTGAATGTTGTGGGTGTTAGCTTGGTGTTCTTGATGGGGCTCCTATGAGTGGGAAACTGTTTGACCTGCTTTGTGAATGTTTTCCTTTTGTTGGGTTGTCTGTTCCATCATCTGCATGACGGCTTTTGCCTAGTCTTATTATATCTTGTTGTATCCTGTCTGGCTCTTCTGTCTTAGAGGCCTGCTCTTCTCTGAAGTGGAAATGGAGGATAGCTGATCTGGGGGACATAGGATGTCAAAGAGTTAGGGAGTGGAGGAAGGAGAATCTGTGGTCAGGATGTACTGTATGAGAGAAGAATCTATTTTCAATAAAACGTTTTCAATGTGGATTGCACCAGAAGGGTGATACTAAAAGCTGCCCTTCCTCTCCACATCCATGAAGCATACACATACATGAACTCACACCAACAATGTGTATCCGTGCACAGGACCATGTGACTACACATAAAAATGATGTCTCACATCAAATAATGTATTCAGTTTTCAAGTTCAGTTTTCTTTCAGGTGCCTTCCAGCTTTCCACTATTTATAGTGGTGTCTGCTTCTCTAATGTACCCCCTGCCTGAATGATCTTCTGGCTTCTTTTGCATGAGTAAAATTTCATGGAGTTCAGAGATTAAACAGCAGAGACTTGCTCCTCGGAAAAGGCCTCCCAGGAATTTTCTGTGTATCCTCTCTTCTGAGCTTGACCGATCTCCGTGGTGGACACTGTCCTGGAACATTTTTTCTGTTCAGTCCCTCTTCTTGCTCTGAAGTTTCAATGGAGATTTAGAATATTTATTTCTGTTAATCAAGAGAAAAAAGCAGGGACAGGCAGGCGAGAAGGAAACTATGGGAACAATAGGATGCAGGAGGAAAAGAGAACAAGATTCCTAAAACCATGTTCCAGGCCACCTTCACACCTGTGAAAGTCACAGTGAGGGACAGAGAACACTGGCAATCCAGGAAAACTCGGGCAGGGTGATCTACTGCCCAGGAAGCCCATGCCACAAGGCAGAAGATAACTTGGCGGATGACAGTGACCCCTAACTGAAGCTGTCGGGACAAGGACCTGTATATCAGTATTGGCAGTCCCCCTACCATCTCCAAGCTTTTCTCCTTATAAAACAGGGTTCACTGCACTGGGGTACACACTAGTGCACAGGGTACTCATGGGAATGTATGGGACACACCCTCCCATGGTCATATGCCTGAACTACAGCAGGACAAAGATAGGAAAACTAGGCTTTGGAGTTCAGCAACACTGGCAGCTTCTCTTCCTGTTCAGGCTTCCCATCCATGGAGTCAGAGGGGACGACAAGGGCTCAGAGTCACTAGAAGTGGGAAAAGGCACTGGACATTCAGAACCTGGCCCAGCCCAGGTACGGGATCTCCATTTAGTTCCACTCATCTGTAAGTACAGTCACAGGCTGGCAGGCTCCAATGGGGGCTGCGGAAGGAATACTGCAGAGAGGAATGTGTTCTCTGATGCTGTACCTGAGGACATCACTGTTTGCTGTGTGGTTCAGGTAATGTGCCATATGACTGGGGAGGAAGGGCATGACTAAAACAGGAAACCCCCTGAGGCTGTCTGGCTCCAAGCAGGAGATTTGTATTTGTTCTTCTTGGCCTTGTTGTAGCACATCTGGTCCTCCTGGGGGAGACAAATGCCTCTGGCTTCAGCTCTTAGGCCTGTTTCTGTGGGTGCCATGCAGTCAGATGTCCTGTTACAGGCCTCCTGCACATTTCCTCCAGGCTCAGCCACTTCATGGGGCCGGCTACTCTTGGAACTTCTGTATAGATGCAGCAGGATGTACGGGCCTGAAAGCAGCCATCGCCAAAATCAGGTTGTAGCTTAGCTTTTCTTTGGTTCAGGGCCCATACTTGGGGACAACTGCTGCAGGACATGTTTGGGGTGACCTTAAGGTGGGGAAATCAAATGAACATGCAGGTTGGGTCTTGGAGCTGGCCAGAGGGAGTTGGAGAAACTTCCCCAGACGGGAGAGCAGCTGCTGGTACTTGAACCCTCCAACAAGGGGCCCTGGAGGCCAGTTTTGCTCCAAGACTGGTGGTACCTGAACCCTGTGCTTCTAGACATTCCATTTATTTTTGCAAAAGCACATTTCATGGGCTCATATACATTCATGTCAGAGATTGAATTTCCAATTTGTTTGAGTTGCATGCTGCCTTGAGGGCCGTTTCTAGTCTGGGTTAGGATGTGATTTTGAACTTCCTGAAAACTTTAGTACTCCACCCCTCTCATAGGAGCTGTGAGAGGGGGAACACCAAGGACTCCTTCCTGAACCCGAACTGTCTGTTCTATTATTGGACATGATTGCCACTGCCCCCTGCACAAACTAATCTCATCACAGCCTCCCTCACACATTGACTTGTACAGCGTGAACGTTAGATAAAGGAGTCAGTCCAGAGATGATAGTGGGATGGACTCAACTAGCTCCAAACTACACACAATGCTTGTAAAAGTGGACAGAGTGAAAAGCACTCAGCAGGAAAATTAATTCTTTTTTTTAATCTTTTTTTTATTGAGATAATGAGAAAAAAAAACAAGTTTCCACCTCCTCCCAGCCTCCCATTTCCCTCCCCCTCCTCCCACCCTTCTCCTCCTCCTCCCACCCTTCTCCCCCTCCCCCCACTCCTTTCCCCCTCCCTTTCCAGTCCAAAGAGCAGTCAGGGTTCCCTGCCCTGTGGTAAGTCCTAGGTCCTCCCCCCTCCGTCCATATCTAGGAAGGTGAACATCCAAACTGGGTAGGCTCCCACAAAGCCAGCACATTTCGTAGGATCAAAACCCCTTGCCATTGTCCTTGGCGTCTCATCAGCTCTCATTGTTCGCCATGTTCAGAGAGTCCAGTTTTATCCCATGCTTTTTCAGTCACAGTCCAGCTGGCCTTGGTGAGCTCCCAATACGTCAGCTCTGCTGTCTCAGTGGGTTGGTGCACCCCTCGTGGTCCTGACTTCCTTGCTCATGTACTCCCTCCTTCTACTCCACATTGGGACCTTGGGACCTCAGTCCAGTGCTCCAGTGTGGGTCTCTGTCTCTATCTCCATCCATCACCAGATGAAGGTTCTATGATGATATGCAAGATATTCGTCAGTATTGCTATAGGATAGGGTCATTTGAGGTTGCCTATCACCAGCTCCCCAAGGAATTAACTGGGGACCTCGGCTTGGGCACCTGGGAGCATTTCTAGGTTCAAATCTCTTGCCAACCCTAAGGTGGCTCCCTTAACTAAGAATTGTGCTTCTGTGCTCCCCTATCCAACCTTCCTTTATCCCAATCCTCCTTTTTCTCCAAGTTCCCCACTTCCTCCCCTTCTGCCTTTTCTCTCCCCAACTCCCCTTACCCCCATCCCACCCCACCCCCAAGATCTCAGTTTTCTCTCCGGCAGCTTTGTCTACTTCCCATAGCCAAGAGGATAGCTATATGTTTTTCCTTTGGTTCACCTTCTTACTTAGCTTCTTTAGGATCACCAATTGTAGGCTCCGTGTCCCTTATTTATGGCTAGAAACCATTTATGAGTGAGTACATCCCATTTTCATCTTTTTGGGTCTGGGTTACCTCACTCAGGATAGTGATTTCTATTTCCATCCATTTGCATGCAAAATTCGAGAAGTCATTGTTTTTTACCGCAGCATAGTACTCTAATGTGTAGATATTCCACACTTTCTTCATCCATTCTTCCATTGAAGGGCATCTAGGTTGTTTCTAGGTTCTCACTATTACAAATAATACTGCTATGAACATAGTTGAACAAATGCTCTTGTCATATGATAGGGCATCTCTTGGGTATATTCCCAGGAGTGTTATTGCTGGGTCCAGGGGTAGGTTGATCCCAAATTTCCTGAGAAACCGAAACACTGATTTCCAAAGTGGTTGCACAAGATTGCATTCCCACCAGCAATGGATGAGGGTACCCCGTCCTCCACAGCCTCTCCAGCAAAGGCTATCATTGGAGTTTTTTATTTTAGCCATTCTGACAGGTGTAAGATGATATCTCAAAGTTGTTTTGATTTGCATTTCCCTGATCGCTAAGGAGGTTGAGCATGACCTTAAGTGTCTTTTGGCCATTTGAAATTCCCCTGCTGAGAATTCTTGTTCAGATCAGTGCCCCATTTTTGAATTGGGTTAATTAGCATTTTAAAGTCTAGTTTCCTGAGTTCTCTATATATTTTGGAGATCAGACCTTTGTCTGTTTTGGGGTTGGTGAAGATCTTTTCCCAGTCAGTAGGTTGCCTTTTTGTCTTGGTGACAGTGTCCTTTGCTTTACAGAAGCTTCTCAGTTTTAGTAGGTCCCATTTATTCAACGTTGCCCTTAATGTCTGAGCTATTGGGGTTACACATAGGAAGCGATCTCCTGTGCCCATCTGATGTAGGGTGCTTCCCACTTTCTCTTCTATCAGGTTCAATGTGTTCTGACTGATAGTGAGGTCTTTAATCCATTTGGACTTGAGTTTT
Source organism: Microtus pennsylvanicus (assembly GCF_037038515.1). Taxonomy (NCBI): domain Eukaryota; kingdom Metazoa; phylum Chordata; class Mammalia; order Rodentia; family Cricetidae; genus Microtus; species Microtus pennsylvanicus. The sequence goes on from NC_134601.1 coordinate 54,390,346, forward strand.
GTGCATGGTGATAGATATGGGTCTATTTTCATTCTTCTACATGTTGACGTCCAGTTATGCCAGCACCATTTGTTGAAGATGTTTTCTTTCTTTCATTGTATACTTTTGCCTCCTTAATCAAAAATAAAATGTTCATAGGTTTGTGGGTTAAAATTCAGGTCTTCTATATGATTCCATTGGTCGACTTCTCTGTTTTTATACCAGTACCACACTGTTTTCATCACTGTAGCTCTGTAATAGAGTTTGAAGTCAGGGATGGTAATGCCTCCAGACAATCCTTTATTGTATAGGATTGTTTTGGCTATCCTGGGTTTTTTGTTTTTCCATATAAAGTTGATTATTGTCCTCTCAAGATCTGTGAAGAATTTTGATGGGACCTTAATGGGGATTGCATTGAATCTATAAATTGCCTTTGGTAGAATTGCCATTTTTACTATGTTGATCCTCCCAATCCAAGAGCAAGGGAGGTTCTTCCATTTTCTGGTATACTCCTCAGTTTCTTTCTTCAATTCCTTAAAGTTCTTGTCAAATAGCTCTTTCACTTCCTTGGTTAGAGTTACCCCAAGATATTTTATGCTGTTTGTGGCTATCGTGAAAGGTGAAGCTTCTCTGATTTCCCTCTCTGCTTCCATATCCTTTGTGTATAAGAGTGCGACTGATTTTTTGGAGTTGATCTTGTATTCTTCCACTTTACTAAAGCTGTTTATCAGCTGTAAAAGTTCTTTGGTGGAGTTTTGGGGGTCGCTTATGTACACTATCATATCATCTGCAAATAACGAAAGTTTAACTTCTTCCTTTCCAATTCGAATCCCCTTGATCCCCTTATGTTGTCTTATTGCTATTGCTAGAACTTCAAGCACTATATTGAAGAGGTATGGCGAGAGTGTACAGCCTTGTCGTGTTCCTGAGTTTAATGGGATGGCTTTGAGTTTCTCTCCATTTAATTTGATGTTAGCTGTCGGCTTGCTGTATATAGCTTTTATTATATTTAGGTATGACCCTTGTATGCCTAATCTCTCCAATACTTTTATCATAAAGGGATGTTGAATTTTGTCAAATGCTTTTTCAGCATCTAATGAGATGATCATATGGTCTTTTTCTCTAGTTTATTTATATGATGGATTACATTGATAGATTTTCGTATGTTGAACCAACCCTGCATCCCTGGGATGAAGCCTACTTGATCATAATGGATAATTTTTCTAATGTGTTCTTGGATTCGGTTTGCCAGTATTTTGTTGAGGATTTTTGCATCGATGTTCATGAGTGAGATTGGTCTATAATTCTCTTTCTTGGTTGAGTCTTTGTGCAGTTTTGGTATCAGAGTAACTGTAGCTTCATAAAAGGAATTTGGCAGTGCCTCTTCTGTTTCTATATTGTGAAATACATTAAGGAGTATAGGTATTAGGTCTTCTTGGAAGTTCTGGTAGAATTCCGCATTGAAACCATCTGGTCCTGGGCTTTTTTTGGTAGGGAGGTTTTTGATAACCTCTTCTAATTCTTCGCGACTAACAGGTCTATTTAGATTGTTAACCTGGTCCTGATTTAACTTTGGTAAATGATATTTATCTAAGAAAGTATCCATTTCCTTTACATTTTCCAGTTTTGTGGCATACAGGCTTTTGTAGTAAGATCTAATGATTCTCTGAATTTCCTCTGTGTCTGTGGTTATGTCCCCCTTTTCATTTCTGATCTTATTAATTTGCAAATTCTCTCTCTGCCGTTTGATTAGTTTGGATAGGGGTTTGTCAATCTTGTTGATTTTCTCCAGGAACCAGCTTTTTGTTTCATTGATTCTTTGGATTGTTCTCTGTGTTTCTATTTTATTGATTTCAGCCCTCAGTTTGATTATTTCCAGTCTCCTACTCCTCCTAGGTGAGTCTGATTCTTTTTTTTCTAGAGCTTTCAGGTGGGCTGTTAAGTCTCCAATGTGAGCTTTCTCTGTTTTCTTTAAGTGGGCACTTAGTGCTATGAACTTTCCTCTTAGGACTGCTTTCATAGTGTCCCATAAGTTTGAGTATGTTGTTTCTTTATTTTGATTGAATTCCAGGAAGACTTTAATTTCTTTCTTTATTTCTTCCTTAATCCAGGTATGGTTCAGTAGTTGGCTGTTCAGTTTTCATGACTTTGTAGGCTTTCCGGGGGTAGCATTGTTGTTGAATTCTAACTTTAATCCATGGTGATCTGATAAGACACAGGTGGTTACTAATATTTTTTTGTAACTGTGGATGTTTGCTTTGTTACCGACTATGTGGTCGATTTTCGAGAAGGTTCCATGAGCTGCAGAGAAGAAGGTGTATTCTTTCCTATTTGGGTGGAATGTTCTATAGATGTCTGTTAATTCCATTTGCTTCATTACCTCCTTTAATTCTCTTATTTCTCTGTTAGGTTTCTGTCTGATTGACCTGTCCATTGGTGAGAGAGGAGTGTTGAAGTCTCCTACTATTATTGTGTGCGGTTTGATGGCTGCCTTGAATTTTAGCAATGTTTCTTTAATGTACGTGGGTGCTTTTATATTAGGGGCATAGATGTTCAGGATTGAGACTTCATCCTGATGAACTGTTCCTGTTATGAATATAAAATGCCCCTCTCCATCTCTTCTGATTGATTTAAGTTTGAAGTCAACTTTGTTAGAGATTAGTATGGCCACACCTACTTGTTTCTTAGGTCCATTTGCTTGATAGGCCTTTTCCCAACCCTTTACTCTGAGTAGCTGCCTGTCTTTGTGGTTGAGTTGTGTTTCTTGTAAACAGCAGAATGTTGGATCCTGTTTTCTTATCCATTCTCTTAGCCTGTGCCTTTTTATAGGTGAGTTGAGTCCATTGACATTAAGTGATATTAATGACCAGTGGTTGTTAACTCCGGTCATTTTTTTTTAGTCGTAGAGTTTGTGTGTTTCCCTTCTTTGGTTTGTGTTGATGAAGGGTCTCTAGATGTCTGAGTCATTGTAGTCATTGTTGGACTCCTTGGTTATTGATTTTCCTTCTATTACTTTCTGTAAGGCTGGATTTGTGGCTGCATATTGTTTGAATTTATTTTTATCCTGGAAAATTTTATTTTCTCCATTTATAGTGAACGAAAGTTTGGCTGGGTATAGTAGTCTGGGCTTGCATCCATGGTCTCTCAGTTTCTGCAGTACATCTATCCAGGACCTTCTGGCTTTCATGGTTTCCATGGAAAAGTCAGGTGTAAGTCTGATAGGTTTACCTTTGTAAGTAATTTGGCCTTTTTCCTTTGCTGCTCTTAATATTTTTTCCTTATTCTGTATGCTTTGTGTTTTGATAATTATATGGCGAGGGGATGTTTTTTTTTTGATCCACCCTATTCGGTGTTCTGTATGCTTCTTGCACCTTCATAGGTATATCTTTCTTTAGGTTGGGAAAGTTTTCTTCTATAATTTTATTAAATATATTTTCTGGACCATTGAGCTGCACTTCTTCTCCTTCTTCTACTCCTATTATTCTTAGGTTTGGTCTTTTTATTGTGTCCCATATTTCCTGAATGTTTTTTGATGAGAGTTTGTTGGACTTGCTGTTTTCTTTGATCATAGTGTTTATTTTCTCTATGGTATCTTCAGAATCTGAGAGTCTTTCTTCTATCTCTTGTTTTCTGCTGGTTATGCTTGTTTCTGTAGTCTCTATTCGTTTACCTAGATTTTCCATGTCCAGCCGGCCCTCTGTTTGTGTTTTCTTCTTTGCCTCCATTTCAGTTTTCAAGTCTTGAACTGTTTCCATTATCTGTTTGTTTTTCCTTGGTTTCCTAGGGTATCATTCACTGATTTATTCAATTCTTCAAACTTTCTGTTATATTTCTCATCCATTTCTATAAGGGCGTTTTTACATGCTGTTTAAGGGCGTCAATCACTTTCATGAAGTCAATCTTTTCTCCTTCTTGATTAAGGTGTTCATGTCCTTCCATTGTGAGGTCGCTGGTTTCTGGTGGCTTCATGTTGCTTTTCAGTTTGTTGGGCGAATTCTTGCCTTGGCGTCTGCCCATCTCTTCTTCCAAATGCTCCCTTATGGATCTTCTTTTACCGGATCAGGTCTCCTTGCCTGCCCAACGCGGCCTCCCCAATGTTGGCTCTCCTGGCACCAAGGGATCAGGTCTCCGTGCCCAACACTGGCTTGTCTAGCGGGGAGAGATAAGCCCTCCGAGCTGGTTGGGCAGCTCTCAAACAAAGTGCCTACCCTGCTTGGCGCAGGCAGGCCACAGAAACAAAGGAACTGGAGCCCACCCGGGTGCCCCGAGGACTGGGACCTAGCGCCCAGACAGGCTAGGCTGGGCGATGCCACGCGCTGAAAGTGGGCGGTGGGGCCGAAGTGGGGGGGGCTCTGGACGGAAGCTGGGTGGGCCAGGAAGAAAGAGGCAGTACCCAGGGAATAGAGGCCCTGCAGAGAGCCCAATAAGGATGGGAGGCCAAGGAACCCCCAAATCCCCGTCCCCGGCTGGCGCCGCGGGCCAGAAACTCACCCCAACGCTGGTTGTCCTGGGGCCGAGAGATCAGGCCTCCGTGCTGGTTGGGCAGCTCGCAAACAAAGCGCCTACCCTGCTTGGTGCAGCCAGACCACAGAAACAAAGGAACTGCAGCTCGCCCGGGCGCCCCGAGGACTGGGACCCAGCGCCCAATGCCACGCGCCGAGAGAGGGCGGTGGGGCCGAAGTGCTGAGGGCTCTGGATGGAAGCTGGGTGGGCCGGGAAAAAAGAGGCAGTACCCAGGGAATAGAGGCCCTGCAGAGAGCCCAAGAAGGACAGGAGGCCAACGAACCCCGAGCTCCCCGTCCCCGGCTGGTGCCGCGGGCCAGAAACTCACCCCAATGCTGGTTCTCCTGGGACCGAGAGATCAGGCCTCCGTGCTGGTTGGGCAGCTCGCAAACAAAGCGCCTAACCTGCTTGGTGCAGGCAGGCCACAGAAACAAAGGAACTGGAGCCCGCCCAGGCGCCCCGAGGACTGGGACCCAGCACCCAATGCCACGTGCCGAAAGAGGGCAGTGGGGCCGAAGTGGGGAGGGCTCTGGACGGAAGCTGGGTGGGGCAGGAAGAAAGAGGCAGTACCCAGGGAATAGAGGCCCAAAGAGAGCCCAAGAAAGACAGGAGGCCAAGGAACCGCCAAGCTCCCCGTCCCCGGCTGGCGCTGCGGGCCAGAAACTCACTTCAACGCTGAAAATTAATTCTTATATTACACACTCCAGGCCCTTTCTTAAGCTGATGGCTGCTTCGGGGTCCGTTTTATATTCCTGCAGTCCATGTCCTAAATAACCATGCAATGGACAGGTGGAGACTTATATCATCCAGGACCCAGAGGGAACCACATACCTCCCTAGTAATAACTGGGCAACGGTGTGCAATATCGAGTTGCTATACAGATGACTATTTCACGCATGCTTCTAGATTTCCAAGATCAAACCATTTATGGGTTTCTATATATTAGGGGGCCACTGTCGGAAGTGGCTTTGAGCTGGCAAGATCAAATGGGAAGGAAGGTAACCTGCTGGAATTCTGATCCCTAGAATCTAGGCAGGCCCTATGCTTTGCTGCTGTGTGGGTCTTGACAAAGCTTGGGGCTGGGGCAGGTACAGCCCTTGTGAACATCAGAAAAATCGATGATACTTTTCCTTGATACCTTCTTTAACGTTTGAAACCTGTGCCTGCCAATGGCAATATTTCAACTTTCTTGAGGGACTAGACATTAAATCAGGACCTGGTGCAAACGAGGCAAGCTCTGTCATGCAGCACATGAATTGTAGTGTGGAGTAGCATTATTAGTCATTACTATTTTATTATTGTTGCTGGTTATTGGGATGACACTTCCCAGTGTGGAGAGAAGAGGACAGTATTCATGGGCTGATTTTTCCTCCACCCTGTAAGTCCTGGGGATGAATTTCAGGTCTGCTGTCTTGGTGACAAGCACCTTGACCTTATGGGATAATTTGTTTTAATTGTCATCTTAAGACAAAGTACAATAACCTGGGAAGTGAGTCTCAATGAGAGATTATCTACACTGGATGATCTGAGGAAAATTGTCTGAGTTAGTTGTTATAAAGGATCTGGCCCACCTTGGAGACACCATTCCCTAACTAGGGCATCTTGAACTGTATACAACTGAATAAATTTCTATCAGCGAAGCCAATTAGTAACCATGAATGCACTCCCCTCTCTCCACACCTGAATATGAAACTAATGTGTCCAGCTATTTTACAATCCTGCTGCCTCAATTTCCTTGCTAGAATGGTCTGTGATGTGGAATGTTGAGCTGAAATAATACAAAAGAATTGAATTACCTTCTGAACTTCCACAGCAGCCATGTCCCTGTCCAGATTCATACATCACAACCATGGTGCACTGGGCACCTGCTGATGGTGGCAGGAGCTGGAAGGATCCTGGTACACAAAGACCCATGGATGAAAATCTGTTGCCTAGAATTGTCAATCAAGGCCTTCTTTTTGAAATCTTATGTTATTTTTCATAATGTGTATGAGTCTGTACATGAATGCATGCAGGGGCCTGTATAAGCCAGAGGAGGGTATCCTCTTCCCTGGAGCTGGAGTTACAGGAAGATGCAATGTAGGGTTAAGCCAGCCCCTTAGGGGGCACGCTTGCCTCTGGTGAAAGTTTACTTATAAATCGGGCACGTGGGAGCCCGCACACTCCTTCTACTTCCTGTGCTCTGCGGGAACGTTGGTCCTGTAAGTCTATTTCTTCATTAAAGCTGTATATATTCTTTACAATCTGCCTGCATTCATTTACGCCGCTACAATGCAAGACACCATAGGTTCTGAAAAATGTACCATGAAAGAGCATGACTGGTCTATAGCTGTTGCAAGAAGGAGACTTGTGTGTCTCCTGACTGTTCAGCCCAGAAATAATCATGCATAAACCATATTATTTGCAATGCCGTGTGTCCAATAGCCTAAGCGTATTTGTGGCTAACTCATATCCTTATCTAACCCAATCTCTATTAATCTGTGTATCGCCACGTGGCTTTGGTTTAACAGCTAAAGTTCTGGCATCCCTCTCTGGAGGAGCTACTTGGCTTCTCTCTGGCTTTCCTCTTCTTTTTCCCAGCATTCAGTTTAGTTTTCCAAACCTAGCTCTGTTCCCATTAACTTCTATAGGCCCATATAGCTCCTTTTTAACGACATAAAGAGGGGAATCCCACATCATCACATATTTGCTGTGCCATCTTTCTATGCCCTTATCCTGGGATTTGTTTGGCCCCAAGAGATGTGTGTTGGTTTGGAATGTTTTGTTGTGGGAATGACAGTCATGGGATAAGAACATAGATCCCAATGGGGGTCATCTCCTTATGTGTATATTAGACACATATGTGCCCTCCTCTCCTGGAATGTGAAGCTGCAGGTGCTCTCTCTGGCCTCACACCAGGAACTAATTAGGAACAGTGAGCCCCTCCCTCACTGTTCTTAAGTCTCTACAGCAGAATCTTCCTCTGCATTTGTAGGGCTCTGATCCACAGGCCTACTTTGTGTAGCCAGACCCTGTCAGTTTCTCAGTACTATACTAAGAGCCTGACTACAATCTGTGGTAGTATCCCAGGCAGTCTTTCTCACCAGCTCCACCTCACAAACACCCCAATGAATCTACCTTCCTTCTAGGTCCTGTATATGTCCCTAATACAGCATCTACCTTGGTGCTTATAATCCCAGCACCAGAGTTCCCAGTTCCTCTTTGAGTAGAAGGATGTTGTCTCAAGGTTTCTGTCACTTTGACAAAACACCATGAAAAATGGAAGTTGAGGAAGAAGGGTTTTATTTTATGTACACTTCAGCATTGCTGTTCATCACTCATGGAAGCAGAACAGGAAATCAAACAGGGAAGGTTCACAGAAAGCAGGATCTTATGAGGAGGCTATGGAGGAGAGCTGCTTACTGGCTTGCTTCCCATGGCTTACTCAGTCTGCTTCCTTATAGAACCCAGGACAACCAGCCCAGGAATGGCACCTTATACTGTAAGCTGGGCTCTTGCCTTTTGATGAATAATTGAGAAAATGAATTTGAGTTGGACCTCATGAAGGCATTTCCTCAACTGGGGCTTCTTCCTCTCTGATGACTCTAGCCTGTGTCAAGATGACACACAAAACCACCCAGTACTCATTATCTGTCCTCTGGAAACTCTTGCTATAGGGATTCACATCCTCCATCTCTCTGCAGTGCCTCTACAATCATCAAAACTTCATAATACAACGCTGTACAACAGCCAGACTACCTGACCCTCCTCTGTCACACCAGAATTCTGTATGTGTGTCCTCAGTACACGGCCCTGTTTACCCATCTTCTCTATTACAAAGTCCGGATTCCCACTTTACCTGTCCTCAGTTTAGAAAGAGGCTTTAACACATCCTGCTGCACCCCCTTTTCTAGAGTCTGCCATGTCTACAAGCAGTCACAGCATCAAAAGCAGCTCACGCCTTGGCCAATTTCTCACAGGTCATGTGTTCTAACCCCACGACATACACCACCATATTAATGCCACCCTTATGAGTCCTCCCTGCCAGAACTCAGGCATAATCCTCTTTATAGGCTTTCCACACTGCCTCTCCTCCAATCACCCTTGGGCTAACACAGCCCATTGCTCCCTGCATGCTCTGAAGTCTGCATCCTATGTCTTCCACTAACCTGGCCTAGTATATCTGCTGAGAATCCTTCTCCTCTCCTGCCTGAACTGGGAGGATCGATCAATATGCCTCTTGTGCATCTTGGTCTAGGTGGGGGAGCAAAGAAGTAGCCTCTTTCTAATGGGCGTAAAAGGCCTCTTGTGTTTCCTTTGAAACAGTAGGACCTGTGTCAGGAGGACTCCTAGTACCATAACTGTGCCATTGAAAGGAGGGACAGTGAACAGACCTGGGGGCCACCTAGGTCACTGGTCACACTCCCCACTGATGAATGCTCAGAAAGTAGTCTTTTGTATTTGTTGTAGTACAAGGGTGAACTCGTAGATTTGGGGGAAACTCTGTTTTTGTTGTGAACAGTCTTCTCACAGGGGACTTGTCCTGTTCCTGTTCTTAGGTGTTTGTTCCCACAGGGTCGAGTTAAGGTGAGGATGGTACAATGTGACAACAGACAAGAATTATGTCTGTGCGAGATTGCCATCGGTCTTGAGAAACTTTTGTGACTTGTGGAGTAGTAAAGATGACTCAGGGTTGATCCCTTCCTTTTATCTTCTGTTAAATATTTTCTCAATAATAGACATCCCCCCCTTCTGACCCCCAAAAAGGGCATGAAATATTTTGAATACACATCTCTTTATTGCTGAAGGGATAAGGTGTCACAGCCATCAGAAGGTGTCAGTGACACCTGAAGATCCTGTATTCATCTGGTGCCTGGACAGGATGATGCTTCAGGACTCCTACAAAAGCTTTACTGCAAGGTGTCCTGGCCATCAGCAGATGCACACTGGAGAATCTGAGACTGCTGATGTTTTCTGTATTGGGCTCTTCTTTTCTTAAACCAGCTCTGCAATAACATGGTGAAAGAGATGGCTTTAGTGTATTCAACAGTCAGTATCACAAGTGGCTAAAACAACTCTGTGTAACAGTAAATGCCAGTGAGCCTTTGATTGAACAAACTTTGGAACCAAGGACACACAAAACCCTTAGCAACCCCAGCCCTGGAAGTCGGAATTCAGAACAACCGGAAAAGGGAAATTCATTAGGGAGAACCTTTCCTCTCTTATGTCCTTTCAAGGAAATGGGAAAATATGACTCTAAGAAAGAGATCGGGGATCAGTAAATCAGGGTATGGAGAAGACGAGATATCAAAAGGTTTTCAGGGATTACAATCTACACACTCTCTGCCAAGGACAAGATAACTCATCATGCCCTTGAATTATTTGGTTTACTTGAACTACTGCTTAGAATAAAGTTATCTCCTCTGACTCTCTGGAAAGTCACACCCCACTACATCAATTCATGTCTATGTAATCCTCATGATATATGGCTATAATAGAAAGGATGGGAGAGCTCATATTTGGCCTTGAATCAATGTTAACAAAGGCACAACACGTCCCAATTCTGGTTCTGATTAAATAGGTGCAGGAATAGCTGAAATAATTGCCATAGATTCCTCAAATTTGATTGTTTTAGATGATGCCTACATTTCTGATCTAAGTTGAAGAGCCAGAAAGCTGAATATATTACTAATTTCTTTTTCTATATGACCCTGTACTCTTTTATCCATTAAAGATCTACAAAAATGCAGGGCCCTTGCTGGGTGACTGTGGAGGTTTCTGTGGCCTCCCATAGAGGCCTCTTATCTCCTATGCACAGGAAAGGAAGCTGCAAGAAAGTGGATGTGTCATTACCTGGATAAGTCTGGTTTTCAGCAGGCTTCCTGGAAATTGGTCTAAGGTCGTAGAGGAGACTGAAGATGAGGTGGTTGTAATTGGCTGCCATTGCCCTGGAGTGCATACATGAGTAACTGCTTTTTAAATAAGTAGAGGAGAAAGGACTGGGGGATGATGAGGAAAAGAAGGTGGAAATGGTAAATGAGGGGACAAGAATAGTCGATAGAAAGAAGAAAGAAAGCAGAAGATAAGAGAAGGGCAGGAGGAAAAGAAAGGGAGAGAGAAAAGCTCAAAGGAAGAAAAGAAAGAAGATATAGATCATTACATTGTTAATAGTCTCTGGTGACCGGACTTCTATACCTTAGTTTCAGCATTAACTGGAACATTGATTCTTGTCCTGCTCAGAATAACAGTGGCACCCTGCCTCTTCACCTGCAAGGCCAAATGCCTCAAACATATTAGAGTACTACTCAGCAATAAAAAACAAGGACTTTTTGAATTTTGCATGCAAATGGATGGAAATAGAAAACACTATCCTGAGTAAGGTAAGCCAGACCCAAAAAGAGGAACATGGGATGTACTCACTCATATTTGGTTTCTAGCCATAAACCAAGGACATTGAGCCTATAATTAGTGATCCTAGAGAAGCTAAATAAGGAGAACCCAAAGAAAAACATATAGGCATCCTCCTGAATATTAACCTTCAGCAAGCGATGAAAGGAGACAGGGACAGAGACCCACACTGGAGCACAGGACTGAAATCTCAAGGTCCAAATCAGGAGCAGAAGGAGAGAGAGCACGAGCAAGGAACTCAGGACCGCGAGGGGTGCACCCACACACTGAGACAATGGGGATGTTCTATCGGGAACTCAGCAAGACCAGCTGGCCTGGGTCTGAAAAAGCCTGGGATAAAACCGGACTCGCTGAACATAGCGGACAATGAGGACTACTGAGAACTCAAGAACAATGTCAATGGGTTTCTGATCCTACTGCACGCACTGGCTTTGTGGGAGCCTAGGCAGTTTGGATGCTCAACTTACTAGACCTGGATGGAGGTGGGGGTTCCTTGGACTTCCCACAGGACAGGGAACCCTGATTGCTTTTCGGGCTTGGGGGGTACTTAATTGGGGGAGGGGGAGGGAAATGGGAGGCGGTGGCGGGGAAGAGGCAGAAATCTTTAATAAATAAATAAATTAAAAAAAACAAAACATTGTTGAGTATGTGATAAACTATGTAGACTTTTGAATAAAAAAAAAGAAAATAAACTCATTTAAGTTACTGGTCCCTAGAAACAACTATGCCCTCCTAGAACAAGAAGAGTCAATGATTAGACTCAAGCCCTCTGACCTAGTCGGAAATGTGACAGTTTAATCCAGTGAAGAGGTTCCTCCATCTTCTATTCTTGTTGAGGCCACTGCAGGTAGAAATAGACTTTGATCTCTGTCATGAAGAATCCCACGGGAAATTAATTAATTCTATTCTAGGGACCAAAGATCAGGGATATCCTATCTAACTTAGCTGTGGTTAAACTTCCTGTTTGTATGAACCCCTCTGCCAGCTAACTGCTGTCTTAGCTTCAGTAAACAGCTTGATTCAAACTGCTTACTTTCTGTCCCTCCCTGACCCTTCTATTATGTGGACATATAGTCTAAAGAAGACCGACAAAGGACCAGAAGCCATGAAGGGAACTCAAACATACCAACATGATGCCTCCATAAACTCAATCAAAGCCCCAGTGTGTTTGGAGGAGGCCACTTGTTGGTTCTCACCTGTCCAGTTAGCTTAGCCCCGAAACAATCACAAAGCAACTATATTAATTAAGTCACTGATGGCATATTAGTTCTATCTAATCTAGCTAGTTCTGCAGTGTATCAGCCTCTAGAGATGCACTGCATCAGCCCCTAGAGCTGCAGTAAATGAGCCTCTCTGGAGCTGCAATGCATTAGCCTCTCTCTGGTGCTGCAGTTCATCAGCATCTAGAGCTGTAGTGCATAGGCCACTAGAGTGATAGTGCATCAGCCTCTATATATGAAGTACATCAGTATCTCTAGACCTGATATTCCTCATCCTCTAGAGCTGTACTGCATCATCTTCTCTGGAGCTGCAGTGCATCAGCCTCTAGAGCTCCAGCCCATCAGCTTCTCTAAAGCTGAAGAGCATCAGCTTCTCTGGAACTGCAGTGTATTAGACTCTAGAGCTGCAGTGAATAGCCCTCTAGAGGTGCAGTTTATCATCCTCTCTGGAGCTCCAGTGCATCAGGCTCTCTAGAGCTGCAGTACAAATGGCTCTGGAGTGATAGTCCATCAGTCTCTCTAGAGATGCAGTGCATCATCAGTCTCTCTAGAGCTGCAGTACAAATGGCTCTGGAGTGATAGTCCATCAGTCTCTCTAGAGATGCAGTGCATCATCAGTCTCTCTAGAGCTGCAGTACAAATGGCTCTGGAGTGATAGTCCATCAATCTCTCTAGAGATGCAGTACAAATGGCTCTGGAGTGATAGTCCATCAGCCTCTCTAGAGATGCAGTGCATCATCAGGCTCTCTGGAGCTGCAGTACAAATGGCTCTGGAGTGATAGTCCATCAGCCTCTCTAGAGATGCAGTGCATCATCAGTCTCTCTGGAGCTGCAGTACAAATGGCTCTGGAGTGATAGTCCATCAGTCTCTCTAGAGATGCAGTGCATCATCAGTCTCATTGGCGCTGCGATTCATCAGCATCTCTAGAGCTGCAGTGCATCAGCCTCTAGAGCTGTAGTGCATTGGCCTCTCTGAAGCTGCAGTGCATCTGTGTCTCCAGAGCTTCCTCACACCAGTTTCTGGGGCTGCAGCACCTCTGTCTCTCTGGAGCTGTAGTACAGGGTCCTGTCAGCTCAACAGGGGGAGAATGCCTCACTCGTTTGCTTTACTTTTCCAATCTCTATTCCTCTCCATCCTGGGGGAATCTCCCTCTTCTCTACCAGTTTATCCAACCTGAGCCTGGTCCTACTGTAGTTTACACCTTGTGGTGTTAGATTGTCATTCATCAGGGGCTCCTAGGCAGGACTGCTATTCTGTACAAGCTACTGCTGCAGGTAGGGAGTTTGCCTACATCAAGACTGCCCGATTCTTGCTGAAGGAAGTTAGCATGAATAGCACTCTGCACTGCCTTTCCCCTTTCTCATTTGCTATGGAGCAGTCCCTTTCTCTGGGCTCATGGCCTCACCTTTTATCCCATGATCTAAACATTAGTCTTTACGGTCTGGAGGAAAGAAATTCATTTGAAAATAAGATATCTACATCTCTTCCTAAAAGTGAGCTCTATATTTTCCCACATTCAAAAAACCCACATGTTCAACATAGTCTCCTTTAAAGGAAAAGAATACTTTCAGATTTCAAGTTAGTCAACAGAAGACACACTTGACCGTGGCTTGGCACCTTTGCTTTTTATGTATTTGCAAACACATAAAAACTTACAAAGGTGTGTGATCTGCATGTGTATCTATGTGCAAATGCACACTCGTGCATGCAGAGGACCAAGGTCAGAGTCATGCATCTTCCTAGCTTGCTCCCCACATGATTTAAACTGGCATGGTTGTCCCTGAACGTCAGCTCAGTAACTGAGCTAATCTAGGTCTCCTAATGATCCGCAGTCTCTGCCTCCTGAATAAGAGATTCTGACTACAGGTGAGCTGACACCTGCTAAACTTTATGCTGAGGGTCCCAACTCAGATAATCAGACTCATGTGGCAAGAGCTTTATCCTTCGGGCCCTCTCCTCAGTACCAACCTGCATTTTGACTTTCAATAACATCCCCTGTTCCCATTGTCTTTTAATCGATTAACTTAAATGGGCTCAATGTTATTCTTTTTGTTTAATTGTAACAAAATTAACCCTTTAAAGCTGTCAGCCACATACATATCATAACACTGACATGACAATTTTGCATTGTTTTTAGATAATCTAAACACAGCATCGGGGAACATGAAGTTTCAACTTTGCTGCTTTCTACATTGGCTTTCCACAAACTTACAAAGGTGGAAGGCCAACCATGTGCACTTGTGAGTGTCTTCCCACATGACTCTTGGATAATTTAAACACAGGTTAATTATGAAACACTGACTATCTCTCTGGTCTCACTTAATCCACATTATAACTAAGTGTTTATTTGTTGAAACAGAGCCCTATTTTTTTCCTACTTCTTGCTACATCAATTAGATGTCCCCAAGGTCACTTAGAGTCCTACTACAACAGTACACATAAGTACCCTGAAATGACCTGAGTGTCCGGACTTCAGTATTAATCTCTGTACACATACCAGTAAACATTAATGTTTTCCTATATGCATGACCATATAATACTCAATGCTGTCTATATATATGATGTTCCCATACTGATTATAAGTGTTCTTTGAATCTCAAATGGTTGAAAGACATTTGAGGAAATGTTCAACATCCTTAGTCATCTGAGAAATGCAAACCAAAACAACTCTAAGATTCTATCTTAAACCCATAAAAATGGCCATGATTAAAACACAGATGACATCCTATCTAGGGAGGATGTGGGGTAAAGGAAACACTCCTGCATTGGTGGTGGGAGTGTAAACTTGTACAGCTGCTTTGAAAATAAGTATGGCGATTTCAGAGAAAATTAGGAAACAATCCACCTCCACACCCAGCAATACTACTGTTGGTAATACACCCCCAAATACTCAATCACACCACAAGAACATCAGCTCAAATATGTTCATAGCAGCATTATTCATACATGTGCACAACAGTAAAAAATAATAATAATGGCATCTTGAAATTTGCAGGCAAATGATAGATCTAGAAAACACCATATTTGGTTATGTAACTCAGAAACAGAAAGACAAATATAATATATACTCACTCATACATAATTTTCACACATAAAGGAAAGAAAACCAGCAATACCGGGAATCTGAGACAACAAAGAGGACCCTGATACAGGCATAAATCGATCTACTTAGGAAGTAGGAAAAGACAAGATCTCCTAAGTAAACTGGGAGTGTGGGGGTCACAGGACAGTGAGACTGGGAGAAGTGAAAAAGGGTGAGGAGCAGAGAAAAATATAAAGCTCAATAAAGACAATTAAATAAAATAAAAATGCTAAAAAATTGTGTGCATTTTTTATTTTTATTTTTTTCAATTAAGAGACTACGGTGTCTCCAATAATGGGAAAAGACACTTAATGGCTGCCCGTTCCATTTTAACTCTGGAAAACTTCAAGAGTCAGTGCTCAGTTATTATTATAACCCAGACAAGGACACCTCTCACCCACGCTCGCTTTTCATAGTGGATACAAGAACATGGACCATGACCTGAAGCAGAGTGTCCTGCCCAAAGCTTTTTCAGACATACTAACCCGCACTCTGGATTCTCCCAGAAACAAGCGCTTTGCAAGATCCTTCCTGTGAGAAGAAGATGGAACGTGGAGCTGTTAGGGAAATAAAGCATTTCAGCTTGGCAAGATGAAAGTCATTTCTGGAGATGAATCACACCCAACACAAAACTATGTAGAGATGGTGAGCTCTGAAGTATGAAAACGGCTTTTCATTGATCTTTATTTTATTTAAAAAAAAAATAACCACATTGAGCATGGCGGTGGTGGCACACACCTTTAATCCCAGCACTCAGGAGGCAGAGGCAGGCAGATCTCTGTGAGTTCGAGTCCAGCCTGTTCTACAAGAGCTAGCTCCAGGACAGGCTCCAAAGCTACAGAGAAACCCTGTCTCAAGAAACCATTAAATGACATAAGGTGGATATGCTATAGTAGTAGAGGGATTACTTAGAAACCACTAGGTCTTTTTTATTTATTAATTTACTTATTTATTAAAGATTTCTGTCTCTTCCCTGCCACCGCCTCCCATTTCCCTCCCCCTCCCACAATCAAGTCCCCTTCCCTCGTCAGCCCAAGGAACAATCAGGGTTCCCTGAACTGTGGGAAGTCCAAGGACCACCCACCTCCATCCAGGTCTAGTAAGGTGAGCATCCAAACTGCCTAGGCTCCCAAAGCCAGTACGTGCAGAAGGATCAAAAACCCATTGCCATTGTTCTTGATTCTCAGTAGTCCTCATTGTCTGCTATGTTCAGCAAGTCCGGTTTTATCCTAGGCTTTATCAGACCCAGGCCAGCTGGCCTTGGTAAGTTCCCAATAGAACATCTTGAGTACAATTCCCATTATAAAACGTGGGTCAAGAAGAAGAGGATAAGAAGGGTGATGAAAAAAAAAACAACAAAAAGAAAACTTAAAGAATTTGAGAGGCATCAACCAACACTGCATAGATAGATAGATAGATAGATAGATAGATAGATAGATAGATAGATAGATAGATAGATAGATGATAGATAGATAGATAGAGATAGAGAGATACATAGAGAGATAGATAGACAAATAGATAAATATAGACATAGATACAGATATAAATGTTGACTTTGACCTCTTAAAACATCCTTCCCATACCCAGCAACTAAACAAAGACCTCGTGCTTGGGCTCAAAGCAGATAGGACCCACAGTGTGAAGAACACACCTCCTTGAGATGCTGATGGATGGGAGCTGGAACAGCTACTGAAACAAGTCACATACCTTATGATCTCATCAGGGTACTTAGTTTTTTCAAAAACATCTTCCAACTCATTCAGCTGCCTGGGTGTGAGACCAAACTGGATCCTGTGGCCTTGTACGCCAGACCTGAGGCACTCTGGCAGCAGCCACGTTCTCCTGCTCCTTCAACTGTGGGTTTCTGTACCCTTGGTGGTTCCCATGGCTCTCATGCCTGATGTCATCACCAACGTAGTTGAAGTTAACAACGTGGGTCACATCATCCTTGTGGTGTGGGATGCCCTGGTTCTTGTCGGAACCCTTTAGAGAACCTTCACCATAGATGACAATTTCTGTTGCTGCAGTGGCCTCATGTTCAAAATCAAGGCTCATCTCAATCTTATTTTCATTCAGTTTGTATAAACTGTCTTCCACATGTTGGGATTGGAAAGCCATGATGAGACCTAAAAGAGAGTAGTGTCATCTCCATAAATGGTTTGTGGATAGTAATGATTTTGTAACATGTGAGTTTTTAGCAAGTTTCATATCCGTCCTCTTTCCATCACACAATCCCTATAGGAGATATATGCCCACTGAAAGTGGCTCTAGGGAACATGTGCAGAATGGATCTAACATGGATCCAACCAAGTACACCAAAGCCTCTAGGAATGGAGTGGAGGAGAAAGAAAGCTGTTGCAGGTGCACAAGTAGGGATGAATACAGGCATTTACACCGAGCACATAACCTCTGGGTGAACCCCTGGAGAACTCTAGCTTCTGTATCTCACTGGGTGCACACTGCAAGATCTGGGAATTAAGTGGACATGGTTATGTCAGCTAGTGTTTGTCCCAGTTTCCTTGAGAGGACATTGAAAACACACCAACACTGTCCTCTACCTGAAGGAGTGTCATGCTTGTGAAGTGGAGTTTATGTAGCATTCTGGGAGGACAAGTCGCTGCAAAACACTGGACGTCACCATTGAAACAATGAAAATGCTAAAGATTGGGACTCTCCATCAGAGTCACTGTACGATGTCCTGCCCAGTACTTCTCATGTCTGACTAGGCTGACACTGTGTGGGTCTCTGCCCTTTTCACAGTGTCAGCAAACTCCTGAAGCTTGAAAGTGCTCTCAACAGTACTGGAGCTGAGAAATCACCATATATACAGTAAGTATACAAAAGTGAAATAACCTCGGGCTAGCTTCCATTCAAACAATTAATATTCTCAAAGAAATTTCCTCAGTGGGCTAAGATGTTGGAAAATATCAAGAGGATCTCATTAAGAAACTGCAATCCTTCACGCAGCGACTGATGGAAACAGATGCAGAACTACAAACACTGGTGAACCTCAGAGAATCCTGTGGAAAAGGTGGAGAAAGGATTGTGGGAAACAGAGAGGCCAAGAGC
This sequence comes from Microtus pennsylvanicus, assembly GCF_037038515.1. Classification (NCBI taxonomy): domain Eukaryota; kingdom Metazoa; phylum Chordata; class Mammalia; order Rodentia; family Cricetidae; genus Microtus; species Microtus pennsylvanicus. Next base: position 54,408,587 of record NC_134601.1, read on the forward strand.
ACCAAAAGATAAACCGCAGAATTTACTAACCTAGGTCTAGAGAGGATCACAGAGACTTGGCTGCAATTCAGGGAGCTTGCAAGGAACTGACCTAGGCCCTCTACCCATGTTTTATAGTTTTGTAAATTATGGTCTTGGTCTTCTGGTGGGGCTCCTAACAGTGGGGATGTCTCTGACCCTGTGATCTGCTTTGGGAAGCTTATCCTCCTACTGGATTGTATTATTCAACCTTAATAGGAGATGACGTGCCTAGTCTTACTGCATCTTGATATGCCACAGATGGCTGATATACATGGGAGACCTGCTCTTTTCTGTAAAGAGAAGAAGTAGATAGTGGGAAGAGGCAGGTTATTAGATAGGTCTGGGAAGAGAGAAAGAATGGAAAGGAAATGTGATTGGGAAAATAATTAATTAATAAAAAGAAAAGTAGAGTTTAACATTGCTTTTAAAAATTAATATTAAGGGGATGGCTTAAAGGTTAAGGGCACTACCTGTTCTTCTAGATGTCCTGAGTTCAATTCCCATGAACCACATGGTGGAACACAACCGTCTATAATGAGATCTGGTGCCCTCTTCTGGCGTGAAGGCATACATGCAGGTAGAACACTGTACACATGAAAAATAAACCAATCTAAAAATTAATATTAAATTTATTGAAGTTACAGGTTAAGAAATCACAAATTGTGATTGTCAGATTTTTTAAAAATCTTTTTTAAATACAAGGTCATTATTAGTTAGTGTGGTTGTACTTATGCATGCCTACAGGGGGCACTGGATCTCCTGAAGCTCTACTTAGAGATAGATGGTTACCGAGGTGGATCCTGGGAACTGTACTCTGGTCCTCTGAAAGAACAACAAAATCTCTTAGCCATTTAGTCGTCTGTACACTCTCCTCACACAAATGCAAACTTTTTCTTTCTTCCTTTTAATTGTAGAACCCTAGAGTGCTGTGATATCAGGACAGCTAGCAAGATTCCTAAGGAAGTTGTAGTGCAATTATTTTGACTTACAAATGTGAAAATCAACGTGCGTAAACACAAAATCATTGTCAAATACCTGTATAGTTAGTAGGTAAGTAAATTAGGATTCCTTCTAATTGTTGAAATTATTTGTTATGTGAGCATGGACCTTTACCATTTTGTGCATGTCACAGCACATGTTTGGATGTCAGAAGACAACTTGGGAAAATCAGTTCTCTTTCAATCATGCACTTCCCAGAGATCAGGTTCAGGTCATCTGTGGGGCAGAGATCCTTCTGTTTATGTGCTCCTTTCATACGTAAATGAATAGAGATAGGCATTTTGATAGGACAGTACTTAGGTAGGCAGGGAAGACAGAACTGAATGCTGGGAGGGAGAAAGCAGAGTGAGAGAAACACCATGGAGCTGCCACCAGAAATAGATGTGCTGTAACCTTGCTGGTAGGGCAAGACCTCATGGTGATACACAGATCAATAGAAGTGGGTTAAATTAATATGTAAGAGTTAGCCAATGAGAAGTTAGAGTTAATGTGCCTATCAGTGATTTAATTAATACAGTTTCTATGTGGTTATTTCTGGGCTAAGCAAGCTGGGCAGCCAAGAAGAACAAGCATCCCCCCTTACAACAATCAGGCTTGCAAGCAAGCATCTTTACCAAGGAATCATTGCAGAAAAACACCCCCATGGCTTCTTTTTTATGTATAAGGAGTGAGGGATTGTCATGACCCCATAACAGTATGGTTGATTAACATCTTCAAACAACATTAAGTATACTTTTACCAGGATAAGGTGGCACAAAACTTTAATGCCAGCACTTGGGAGTTAGAGGCAGGTGAACATCTGTGAATTAAAGCCCAGCCTAGTCTGCAAGAGCTAGATCCGGAGCAACCTCCAAAAACTGCAGAGAAACGCTGTCTCGCAAAACAAACAAAAAAATCTTTTGAATATTCAGCTTACTGAACATTGAGCCCTACATACACTATAGGGGTTCATAAATCATAACAGTTTCCCCAAAGACTCTTGACCTAAGTAAATCTATCAAATCCCTCCTAAACACCCTATCAGCAAAAAGGGTAGAATAGCCACTCTGAAGACAATACTATCCTTCCTGAATATTTATTACCCTTTTTAATATACTGTGTGTTTTTATAAAGATGAGTTCTTTTGTAGATTTCAGCCATAAATATAAAAAGCAGAGTCTCTGAGTCTATATCCTGCTAATGCCAGAAGCTGAGTTCTTCAAGGGTGATGCCTCACACAGCAATCCCCTAATATGTGCATCGTGTGAGCATCAGCAGAACAGGACACACTCACCTTCCCTTTTACTCACTGCTAATAAATCCTTGGATTCTAACCTCTGAGAAGGAAGAGAGGGGAAAAGACAGAAGAATGGGCATAAAAGGAGTGGAAAGGGCAGGCTGCTGTGAAGCAAGGAAATGCTTGACAGTGGGAGGTGGCACATGGTGGCCAGCTCCAAAGCCTGAGCTTTGTGTCTTAGGACCCTAGACCACTGTCTGATTATCAGTTACACTGGCCTCCTGTATTGCTGCTTCACCTACTCCTTTTGCCTCTAGCAACATCTTACTCTCACCTCCTAATGCAAAACACACTTTTTCTAAGGAAACAACACACATTTACTACTGCCGAAAGGAATCCTGCCCCAGACAGGAGGAACAACAATACCAGAGTCCACCTGGAGAACAAATTGCATTTACCAGACTTTCACCCAGCAAGGGCAGCTCAGAGAATGGGTTTAGAACTAAGTGGACATGGTCAGCTTTAGTGGCTGCTAGTTCAGGAGTGCCTGTTAGCACACTGAATGCGAGCCAGACATTGCTTTTCAAGTATAACATCAAGGTTTTGGGACTGGGTTGGAATAGAATTCTAGCTAACGACACAGTCCAATTAAAACAAACGGTGTGTTAATCCAAAAGAAAAATGATCTGCTTAAGAAGTTATTACATGGCCGGGGAATAGTGGCTGAGACAAACAGATCTCTGTGAGTTCTAGGCTAGCCTGGGCTACAAAAGCTAGTTCCAGGACAGGCTTCAAAGCTACGGAGAAACCCGGTGTCAAAAAAAAACAAAACAATTTAAAACAAAATAAAAAAAAAACAAAAAAAAGAGCTAGTTCCAGGACATCTAGGACTGTTACACAAAGAAATCATGTTTCAAAAAGCCGAAATAATAATAATGATTATAATCACCTCAGATATTTAATAATTTCTGTTAAATTTCAGGTGTAATATTTGCATCAGCTCTTAACACCGAGGTATTGATTTGGTCAGTCCCTTACTCCTGTGTGACTGAAGGTAAACACACAAATATTCAGGCAATATTTAGAATAATACTTGGCCTATGACATATAGCATGTGACACGTTTTCCACAAAAGAATACGTGTCAGAGTTATTCAAGGTTGGAAGTTGGGGAGGTTCAGTCCATTCTTCCTGACCGATTCCTTAGGGTTTTCCTTGCTCTTAGAATTTTTGGGATCAGTAGTCATATCCTTTTACACTGTATACACAATATAGATATAAAATGAATGGCTAAATCTGTTTACAGATATAGAATAGGGAATCATTTAATTTTTTTCTTTCTCTTTATTTTTTTAGCATTAATGTCTTTATTACGGCTTGCAGTCCTTTATACAGGGGAAGAGGCTAAAATCTCTTTTTAAATTAACATTTCCCTTTATTTTACAATAGGGATCACAGTTTTTTTTTCCTTCCTCTCCTCTCAACCTCTCACCCTCCCTGACTCCCATCTATCCCCCTTCCCTTCTACCCACTGTTCCTAAGTCTCCATCTAGAAAGGGGCGGGCCTCCTGTGGACTTGAACATAGCAGGGTACATCAAGTTGAGGGAGGACCAAGCTCTTCACCCTGTATAAAGGCTGGGTAAGGTATCCACCACGGGGAATAGGTTCCAGAAAGTCAGCTAAGCACCAGGGACAGGTCCTGATCTCATAGCTAGGAACCTTACAAACAGAACAAGCTACACAATAGTCCCACACATGCAGAGGGCCTAGGTCGGGTCCATGAAAGCTCCTTAACTGTGGGTCCAGAGCCCATGTGGTCCCAGGAGCTTAGATCAGCTGTGCCTTTGGTTCCTCCATCATGACCTTGAACCCCCTGGCTCATACAATCCCTTTTCCCTTCCTCAGGGGGACTCCCAGAGCTCAACCCAGTGCCTGTCTGCAGATGTCTTTGAATCATTTCATGTTTTTTCTCTTGGGAATCTCTGTGAATCATTAGATTTTTGAAAGAGGTTTCTTTTGAGTAAGTGCAAAGATGGAAGTTTTGCTAAAAACGCACAATGGGGGACTGGATAGATAGATGGTTCAGTGATCAAGAGCCCTTGCTGCTCTAATAAAGGACCGGAGTTCGGCTCCCAGAGCCCACATAAGAAAGCTGATAACCACCTATTACTCTAGCTCCAGGGTATCCAGTGTCCTTGTCGGGACACTGCAGACACCCACACACATGTACAAATTCTTACACCTGAACGCACACACACATACACATAAATAAAACCTAAAATATATCTAAATAATGAGCTGAATCTTCCAAGAACTGAGAAAACCCTAGCGAATCTGTTAGGAAGAGGAGTCATGACCCTTCCCCATTTCCCCTTCTGGTTAGCTCAGGCACCGATTATTTTCCCGAAAAGGTGTCATATGCCTCAATTTGTGTGTTTATACAAGTTGATTACTTGACTATTTGTAGATTTGGCAGAGTAGATGAAGAGACAGAGACCCTGAGTCTGCAGTATGCCAGTGCAGGAAGCTGGGTCTTTCTGATGACATGGATTCATGGGATGATACTTGACATTTATACTTGGGCCTCAGAACAGTTACACTGGCCTTCTGTATTGCAGCCTCACCTACTCCTTTTGCCTCTGGCAACATCTGACTCTCAGCTGCTGTTGTGAAACACACTTTTTCTAAGGAAACAACACACATTTACTACTGCAGAAAGGAATCCTGCCCCAGACAGAAGGAACAACAATGCCAGAGTCCACCTGGAGAACAAATTGCATTTACCAGACTTCCTTACAGGAATATGGGTGAGCGGTTGCTTACAGGAGAGAAATGACTCCAAATCAGCTTTGTCCTGAAAGCCTACCAAGGTAGGACTGATGGCTCGCCAAATCTGGAAACCTGAGCCACACTGTGCAGTCCACAGACAGGACAGCAGGCTGCAGTCTTTCCAGACAGATCAGCTCCTCTAGCCTCTTCCAGGCAGCTCACCTGGTCTCTGTTCCTGCTGAGCTGTTCTACTGGTTTCTTCCAGACTGCTCTGCTGGTTTGAGAATGACTCCCATGTCTACAAGCAGTCACAGCATCAAAAGCAGCTCACGCCTTGGCCAATTTCTCACAGGTCATGTGTTCTAACCCCACGACATACACCACCATATTAATGCCACCCTTATGAGTCCTCCCTGCCAGAACTCAGGCATAATCCTCTTTATAGGCTTTCCACACTGCCTCTCCTCCAATCACCCTTGGGCTAACACAGCCCATTGCTCCCTGCATGCTCTGAAGTCTGCATCCTATGTCTTCCACTAACCTGGCCTAGTATATCTGCTGAGAATCCTTCTCCTCTCCTGCCTGAACTGGGAGGATCGATCAATATGCCTCTTGTGCATCTTGGTCTAGGTGGGGGAGCAAAGAAGTAGCCTCTTTCTAATGGGCGTAAAAGGCCTCTTGTGTTTCCTTTGAAACAGTAGGACCTGTGTCAGGAGGACTCCTAGTACCATAACTGTGCCATTGAAAGGAGGGACAGTGAACAGACCTGGGGGCCACCTAGGTCACTGGTCACACTCCCCACTGATGAATGCTCAGAAAGTAGTCTTTTGTATTTGTTGTAGTACAAGGGTGAACTCGTAGATTTGGGGGAAACTCTGTTTTTGTTGTGAACAGTCTTCTCACAGGGGACTTGTCCTGTTCCTGTTCTTAGGTGTTTGTTCCCACAGGGTCGAGTTAAGGTGAGGATGGTACAATGTGACAACAGACAAGAATTATGTCTGTGCGAGATTGCCATCGGTCTTGAGAAACTTTTGTGACTTGTGGAGTAGTAAAGATGACTCAGGGTTGATCCCTTCCTTTTATCTTCTGTTAAATATTTTCTCAATAATAGACATCCCCCCCTTCTGACCCCCAAAAAGGGCATGAAATATTTTGAATACACATCTCTTTATTGCTGAAGGGATAAGGTGTCACAGCCATCAGAAGGTGTCAGTGACACCTGAAGATCCTGTATTCATCTGGTGCCTGGACAGGATGATGCTTCAGGACTCCTACAAAAGCTTTACTGCAAGGTGTCCTGGCCATCAGCAGATGCACACTGGAGAATCTGAGACTGCTGATGTTTTCTGTATTGGGCTCTTCTTTTCTTAAACCAGCTCTGCAATAACATGGTGAAAGAGATGGCTTTAGTGTATTCAACAGTCAGTATCACAAGTGGCTAAAACAACTCTGTGTAACAGTAAATGCCAGTGAGCCTTTGATTGAACAAACTTTGGAACCAAGGACACACAAAACCCTTAGCAACCCCAGCCCTGGAAGTCGGAATTCAGAACAACCGGAAAAGGGAAATTCATTAGGGAGAACCTTTCCTCTCTTATGTCCTTTCAAGGAAATGGGAAAATATGACTCTAAGAAAGAGATCGGGGATCAGTAAATCAGGGTATGGAGAAGACGAGATATCAAAAGGTTTTCAGGGATTACAATCTACACACTCTCTGCCAAGGACAAGATAACTCATCATGCCCTTGAATTATTTGGTTTACTTGAACTACTGCTTAGAATAAAGTTATCTCCTCTGACTCTCTGGAAAGTCACACCCCACTACATCAATTCATGTCTATGTAATCCTCATGATATATGGCTATAATAGAAAGGATGGGAGAGCTCATATTTGGCCTTGAATCAATGTTAACAAAGGCACAACACGTCCCAATTCTGGTTCTGATTAAATAGGTGCAGGAATAGCTGAAATAATTGCCATAGATTCCTCAAATTTGATTGTTTTAGATGATGCCTACATTTCTGATCTAAGTTGAAGAGCCAGAAAGCTGAATATATTACTAATTTCTTTTTCTATATGACCCTGTACTCTTTTATCCATTAAAGATCTACAAAAATGCAGGGCCCTTGCTGGGTGACTGTGGAGGTTTCTGTGGCCTCCCATAGAGGCCTCTTATCTCCTATGCACAGGAAAGGAAGCTGCAAGAAAGTGGATGTGTCATTACCTGGATAAGTCTGGTTTTCAGCAGGCTTCCTGGAAATTGGTCTAAGGTCGTAGAGGAGACTGAAGATGAGGTGGTTGTAATTGGCTGCCATTGCCCTGGAGTGCATACATGAGTAACTGCTTTTTAAATAAGTAGAGGAGAAAGGACTGGGGGATGATGAGGAAAAGAAGGTGGAAATGGTAAATGAGGGGACAAGAATAGTCGATAGAAAGAAGAAAGAAAGCAGAAGATAAGAGAAGGGCAGGAGGAAAAGAAAGGGAGAGAGAAAAGCTCAAAGGAAGAAAAGAAAGAAGATATAGATCATTACATTGTTAATAGTCTCTGGTGACCGGACTTCTATACCTTAGTTTCAGCATTAACTGGAACATTGATTCTTGTCCTGCTCAGAATAACAGTGGCACCCTGCCTCTTCACCTGCAAGGCCAAATGCCTCAAACATATTAGAGTACTACTCAGCAATAAAAAACAAGGACTTTTTGAATTTTGCATGCAAATGGATGGAAATAGAAAACACTATCCTGAGTAAGGTAAGCCAGACCCAAAAAGAGGAACATGGGATGTACTCACTCATATTTGGTTTCTAGCCATAAACCAAGGACATTGAGCCTATAATTAGTGATCCTAGAGAAGCTAAATAAGGAGAACCCAAAGAAAAACATATAGGCATCCTCCTGAATATTAACCTTCAGCAAGCGATGAAAGGAGACAGGGACAGAGACCCACACTGGAGCACAGGACTGAAATCTCAAGGTCCAAATCAGGAGCAGAAGGAGAGAGAGCACGAGCAAGGAACTCAGGACCGCGAGGGGTGCACCCACACATTGAGACAATGGGGATGTTCTATCGGGAACTCAGCAAGACCAGCTGGCCTGGGTCTGAAAAAGCCTGGGATAAAACCGGACTCGCTGAACATAGCGGACAATGAGGACTACTGAGAACTCAAGAACAATGTCAATGGGTTTCTGATCCTACTGCACGCACTGGCTTTGTGGGAGCCTAGGCAGTTTGGATGCTCAACTTACTAGACCTGGATGGAGGTGGGGGTTCCTTGGACTTCCCACAGGACAGGGAACCCTGATTGCTTTTCGGGCTTGGGGGGTACTTAATTGGGGGAGGGGGAGGGAAATGGGAGGCGGTGGCGGGGAAGAGGCAGAAATCTTTAATAAATAAATAAATTAAAAAAAACAAAACATTGTTGAGTATGTGATAAACTATGTAGACTTTTGAATAAAAAAAAAGAAAATAAACTCATTTAAGTTACTGGTCCCTAGAAACAACTATGCCCTCCTAGAACAAGAAGAGTCAATGATTAGACTCAAGCCCTCTGACCTAGTCGGAAATGTGACAGTTTAATCCAGTGAAGAGGTTCCTCCATCTTCTATTCTTGTTGAGGCCACTGCAGGTAGAAATAGACTTTGATCTCTGTCATGAAGAATCCCACGGGAAATTAATTAATTCTATTCTAGGGACCAAAGATCAGGGATATCCTATCTAACTTAGCTGTGGTTAAACTTCCTGTTTGTATGAACCCCTCTGCCAGCTAACTGCTGTCTTAGCTTCAGTAAACAGCTTGATTCAAACTGCTTACTTTCTGTCCCTCCCTGACCCTTCTATTATGTGGACATATAGTCTAAAGAAGACCGACAAAGGACCAGAAGCCATGAAGGGAACTCAAACATACCAACATGATGCCTCCATAAACTCAATCAAAGCCCCAGTGTGTTTGGAGGAGGCCACTTGTTGGTTCTCACCTGTCCAGTTAGCTTAGCCCCGAAACAATCACAAAGCAACTATATTAATTAAGTCACTGATGGCATATTAGTTCTATCTAATCTAGCTAGTTCTGCAGTGTATCAGCCTCTAGAGATGCACTGCATCAGCCCCTAGAGCTGCAGTAAATGAGCCTCTCTGGAGCTGCAATGCATTAGCCTCTCTCTGGTGCTGCAGTTCATCAGCATCTAGAGCTGTAGTGCATAGGCCACTAGAGTGATAGTGCATCAGCCTCTATATATGAAGTACATCAGTATCTCTAGACCTGATATTCCTCATCCTCTAGAGCTGTACTGCATCATCTTCTCTGGAGCTGCAGTGCATCAGCCTCTAGAGCTCCAGCCCATCAGCTTCTCTAAAGCTGAAGAGCATCAGCTTCTCTGGAACTGCAGTGTATTAGACTCTAGAGCTGCAGTGAATAGCCCTCTAGAGGTGCAGTTTATCATCCTCTCTGGAGCTCCAGTGCATCAGGCTCTCTAGAGCTGCAGTACAAATGGCTCTGGAGTGATAGTCCATCAGTCTCTCTAGAGATGCAGTGCATCATCAGTCTCTCTAGAGCTGCAGTACAAATGGCTCTGGAGTGATAGTCCATCAGTCTCTCTAGAGATGCAGTGCATCATCAGTCTCTCTAGAGCTGCAGTACAAATGGCTCTGGAGTGATAGTCCATCAATCTCTCTAGAGATGCAGTACAAATGGCTCTGGAGTGATAGTCCATCAGCCTCTCTAGAGATGCAGTGCATCATCAGGCTCTCTGGAGCTGCAGTACAAATGGCTCTGGAGTGATAGTCCATCAGCCTCTCTAGAGATGCAGTGCATCATCAGTCTCTCTGGAGCTGCAGTACAAATGGCTCTGGAGTGATAGTCCATCAGTCTCTCTAGAGATGCAGTGCATCATCAGTCTCATTGGCGCTGCGATTCATCAGCATCTCTAGAGCTGCAGTGCATCAGCCTCTAGAGCTGTAGTGCATTGGCCTCTCTGAAGCTGCAGTGCATCTGTGTCTCCAGAGCTTCCTCACACCAGTTTCTGGGGCTGCAGCACCTCTGTCTCTCTGGAGCTGTAGTACAGGGTCCTGTCAGCTCAACAGGGGGAGAATGCCTCACTCGTTTGCTTTACTTTTCCAATCTCTATTCCTCTCCATCCTGGGGGAATCTCCCTCTTCTCTACCAGTTTATCCAACCTGAGCCTGGTCCTACTGTAGTTTACACCTTGTGGTGTTAGATTGTCATTCATCAGGGGCTCCTAGGCAGGACTGCTATTCTGTACAAGCTACTGCTGCAGGTAGGGAGTTTGCCTACATCAAGACTGCCCGATTCTTGCTGAAGGAAGTTAGCATGAATAGCACTCTGCACTGCCTTTCCCCTTTCTCATTTGCTATGGAGCAGTCCCTTTCTCTGGGCTCATGGCCTCACCTTTTATCCCATGATCTAAACATTAGTCTTTACGGTCTGGAGGAAAGAAATTCATTTGAAAATAAGATATCTACATCTCTTCCTAAAAGTGAGCTCTATATTTTCCCACATTCAAAAAACCCACATGTTCAACATAGTCTCCTTTAAAGGAAAAGAATACTTTCAGATTTCAAGTTAGTCAACAGAAGACACACTTGACCGTGGCTTGGCACCTTTGCTTTTTATGTATTTGCAAACACATAAAAACTTACAAAGGTGTGTGATCTGCATGTGTATCTATGTGCAAATGCACACTCGTGCATGCAGAGGACCAAGGTCAGAGTCATGCATCTTCCTAGCTTGCTCCCCACATGATTTAAACTGGCATGGTTGTCCCTGAACGTCAGCTCAGTAACTGAGCTAATCTAGGTCTCCTAATGATCCGCAGTCTCTGCCTCCTGAATAAGAGATTCTGACTACAGGTGAGCTGACACCTGCTAAACTTTATGCTGAGGGTCCCAACTCAGATAATCAGACTCATGTGGCAAGAGCTTTATCCTTCGGGCCCTCTCCTCAGTACCAACCTGCATTTTGACTTTCAATAACATCCCCTGTTCCCATTGTCTTTTAATCGATTAACTTAAATGGGCTCAATGTTATTCTTTTTGTTTAATTGTAACAAAATTAACCCTTTAAAGCTGTCAGCCACATACATATCATAACACTGACATGACAATTTTGCATTGTTTTTAGATAATCTAAACACAGCATCGGGGAACATGAAGTTTCAACTTTGCTGCTTTCTACATTGGCTTTCCACAAACTTACAAAGGTGGAAGGCCAACCATGTGCACTTGTGAGTGTCTTCCCACATGACTCTTGGATAATTTAAACACAGGTTAATTATGAAACACTGACTATCTCTCTGGTCTCACTTAATCCACATTATAACTAAGTGTTTATTTGTTGAAACAGAGCCCTATTTTTTTCCTACTTCTTGCTACATCAATTAGATGTCCCCAAGGTCACTTAGAGTCCTACTACAACAGTACACATAAGTACCCTGAAATGACCTGAGTGTCCGGACTTCAGTATTAATCTCTGTACACATACCAGTAAACATTAATGTTTTCCTATATGCATGACCATATAATACTCAATGCTGTCTATATATATGATGTTCCCATACTGATTATAAGTGTTCTTTGAATCTCAAATGGTTGAAAGACATTTGAGGAAATGTTCAACATCCTTAGTCATCTGAGAAATGCAAACCAAAACAACTCTAAGATTCTATCTTAAACCCATAAAAATGGCCATGATTAAAACACAGATGACATCCTATCTAGGGAGGATGTGGGGTAAAGGAAACACTCCTGCATTGGTGGTGGGAGTGTAAACTTGTACAGCTGCTTTGAAAATAAGTATGGCGATTTCAGAGAAAATTAGGAAACAATCCACCTCCACACCCAGCAATACTACTGTTGGTAATACACCCCCAAATACTCAATCACACCACAAGAACATCAGCTCAAATATGTTCATAGCAGCATTATTCATACATGTGCACAACAGTAAAAAATAATAATAATGGCATCTTGAAATTTGCAGGCAAATGATAGATCTAGAAAACACCATATTTGGTTATGTAACTCAGAAACAGAAAGACAAATATAATATATACTCACTCATACATAATTTTCACACATAAAGGAAAGAAAACCAGCAATACCGGGAATCTGAGACAACAAAGAGGACCCTGATACAGGCATAAATCGATCTACTTAGGAAGTAGGAAAAGACAAGATCTCCTAAGTAAACTGGGAGTGTGGGGGTCACAGGACAGTGAGACTGGGAGAAGGGAAAAAGGGTGAGGAGCAGAGAAAAATATAAAGCTCAATAAAGACAATTAAATAAAATAAAAATGCTAAAAAATTGTGTGCATTTTTTATTTTTATTTTTTTCAATTAAGAGACTACGGTGTCTCCAATAATGGGAAAAGACACTTAATGGCTGCCCGTTCCATTTTAACTCTGGAAAACTTCAAGAGTCAGTGCTCAGTTATTATTATAACCCAGACAAGGACACCTCTCACCCACGCTCGCTTTTCATAGTGGATACAAGAACATGGACCATGACCTGAAGCAGAGTGTCCTGCCCAAAGCTTTTTCAGACATACTAACCCGCACTCTGGATTCTCCCAGAAACAAGCGCTTTGCAAGATCCTTCCTGTGAGAAGAAGATGGAACGTGGAGCTGTTAGGGAAATAAAGCATTTCAGCTTGGCAAGATGAAAGTCATTTCTGGAGATGAATCACACCCAACACAAAACTATGTAGAGATGGTGAGCTCTGAAGTATGAAAACGGCTTTTCATTGATCTTTATTTTATTTAAAAAAAAAATAACCACATTGAGCATGGCGGTGGTGGCACACACCTTTAATCCCAGCACTCAGGAGGCAGAGGCAGGCAGATCTCTGTGAGTTCGAGTCCAGCCTGTTCTACAAGAGCTAGCTCCAGGACAGGCTCCAAAGCTACAGAGAAACCCTGTCTCAAGAAACCATTAAATGACATAAGGTGGATATGCTATAGTAGTAGAGGGATTACTTAGAAACCACTAGGTCTTTTTTATTTATTAATTTACTTATTTATTAAAGATTTCTGTCTCTTCCCTGCCACCGCCTCCCATTTCCCTCCCCCTCCCACAATCAAGTCCCCTTCCCTCGTCAGCCCAAGGAACAATCAGGGTTCCCTGAACTGTGGGAAGTCCAAGGACCACCCACCTCCATCCAGGTCTAGTAAGGTGAGCATCCAAACTGCCTAGGCTCCCAAAGCCAGTACGTGCAGAAGGATCAAAAACCCATTGCCATTGTTCTTGATTCTCAGTAGTCCTCATTGTCTGCTATGTTCAGCAAGTCCGGTTTTATCCTAGGCTTTATCAGACCCAGGCCAGCTGGCCTTGGTAAGTTCCCAATAGAACATCTTGAGTACAATTCCCATTATAAAACGTGGGTCAAGAAGAAGAGGATAAGAAGGGTGATGAAAAAAAAAACAACAAAAAGAAAACTTAAAGAAGAATTTGAGAGGCATCAACCAACACTGCATAGATAGATAGATAGATAGATAGATAGATAGATAGATAGATGATAGATAGATAGATAGAGATAGAGAGATACATAGAGAGATAGATAGACAAATAGATAAATATAGACATAGATACAGATATAAATGTTGACTTTGACCTCTTAAAACATCCTTCCCATACCCAGCAACTAAACAAAGACCTCGTGCTTGGGCTCAAAGCAGATAGGACCCACAGTGTGAAGAACACACCTCCTTGAGATGCTGATGGATGGGAGCTGGAACAGCTACTGAAACAAGTCACATACCTTATGATCTCATCAGGGTACTTAGTTTTTTCAAAAACATCTTCCAACTCATTCAGCTGCCTGGGTGTGAGACCAAACTGGATCCTGTGGCCTTGTACGCCAGACCTGAGGCACTCTGGCAGCAGCCACGTTCTCCTGCTCCTTCAACTGTGGGTTTCTGTACCCTTGGTGGTTCCCATGGCTCTCATGCCTGATGTCATCACCAACGTAGTTGAAGTTAACAACGTGGGTCACATCATCCTTGTGGTGTGGGATGCCCTGGTTCTTGTCGGAACCCTTTAGAGAACCTTCACCATAGATGACAATTTCTGTTGCTGCAGTGGCCTCATGTTCAAAATCAAGGCTCATCTCAATCTTATTTTCATTCAGTTTGTATAAACTGTCTTCCACATGTTGGGATTGGAAAGCCATGATGAGACCTAAAAGAGAGTAGTGTCATCTCCATAAATGGTTTGTGGATAGTAATGATTTTGTAACATGTGAGTTTTTAGCAAGTTTCATATCCGTCCTCTTTCCATCACACAATCCCTATAGGAGATATATGCCCACTGAAAGTGGCTCTAGGGAACATGTGCAGAATGGATCTAACATGGATCCAACCAAGTACACCAAAGCCTCTAGGAATGGAGTGGAGGAGAAAGAAAGCTGTTGCAGGTGCACAAGTAGGGATGAATACAGGCATTTACACCGAGCACATAACCTCTGGGTGAACCCCTGGAGAACTCTAGCTTCTGTATCTCACTGGGTGCACACTGCAAGATCTGGGAATTAAGTGGACATGGTTATGTCAGCTAGTGTTTGTCCCAGTTTCCTTGAGAGGACATTGAAAACACACCAACACTGTCCTCTACCTGAAGGAGTGTCATGCTTGTGAAGTGGAGTTTATGTAGCATTCTGGGAGGACAAGTCGCTGCAAAACACTGGACGTCACCATTGAAACAATGAAAATGCTAAAGATTGGGACTCTCCATCAGAGTCACTGTACGATGTCCTGCCCAGTACTTCTCATGTCTGACTAGGCTGACACTGTGTGGGTCTCTGCCCTTTTCACAGTGTCAGCAAACTCCTGAAGCTTGAAAGTGCTCTCAACAGTACTGGAGCTGAGAAATCACCATATATACAGTAAGTATACAAAAGTGAAATAACCTCGGGCTAGCTTCCATTCAAACAATTAATATTCTCAAAGAAATTTCCTCAGTGGGCTAAGATGTTGGAAAATATCAAGAGGATCTCATTAAGAAACTGCAATCCTTCACGCAGCGACTGATGGAAACAGATGCAGAACTACAAACACTGGTGAACCTCAGAGAATCCTGTGGAAAAGGTGGAGAAAGGATTGTGGGAAACAGAGAGGCCAAGAGCACCAAAAGATAAACCGCAGAATTTACTAACCTAGGTCTAGAGAGGATCACAGAGACTTGGCTGCAATTCAGGGAGCTTGCAAGGAACTGACCTAGGCCCTCTACCCATGTTTTATAGTTTTGTAAATTATGGTCTTGGTCTTCTGGTGGGGCTCCTAACAGTGGGGATGTCTCTGACCCTGTGATCTGCTTTGGGAAGCTTATCCTCCTACTGGATTGTATTATTCAACCTTAATAGGAGATGACGTGCCTAGTCTTACTGCATCTTGATATGCCACAGATGGCTGATATACATGGGAGACCTGCTCTTTTCTGTAAAGAGAAGAAGTAGATAGTGGGAAGAGGCAGGTTATTAGATAGGTCTGGGAAGAGAGAAAGAATGGAAAGGAAATGTGATTGGGAAAATAATTAATTAATAAAAAGAAAAGTAGAGTTTAACATTGCTTTTAAAAATTAATATTAAGGGGATGGCTTAAAGGTTAAGGGCACTACCTGTTCTTCTAGATGTCCTGAGTTCAATTCCCATGAACCACATGGTGGAACACAACCGTCTATAATGAGATCTGGTGCCCTCTTCTGGCGTGAAGGCATACATGCAGGTAGAACACTGTACACATGAAAAATAAACCAATCTAAAAATTAATATTAAATTTATTGAAGTTACAGGTTAAGAAATCACAAATTGTGATTGTCAGATTTTTTAAAAATCTTTTTTAAATACAAGGTCATTATTAGTTAGTGTGGTTGTACTTATGCATGCCTACAGGGGGCACTGGATCTCCTGAAGCTCTACTTAGAGATAGATGGTTACCGAGGTGGATCCTGGGAACTGTACTCTGGTCCTCTGAAAGAACAACAAAATCTCTTAGCCATTTAGTCGTCTGTACACTCTCCTCACACAAATGCAAACTTTTTCTTTCTTCCTTTTAATTGTAGAACCCTAGAGTGCTGTGATATCAGGACAGCTAGCAAGATTCCTAAGGAAGTTGTAGTGCAATTATTTTGACTTACAAATGTGAAAATCAACGTGCGTAAACACAAAATCATTGTCAAATACCTGTATAGTTAGTAGGTAAGTAAATTAGGATTCCTTCTAATTGTTGAAATTATTTGTTATGTGAGCATGGACCTTTACCATTTTGTGCATGTCACAGCACATGTTTGGATGTCAGAAGACAACTTGGGAAAATCAGTTCTCTTTCAATCATGCACTTCCCAGAGATCAGGTTCAGGTCATCTGTGGGGCAGAGATCCTTCTGTTTATGTGCTCCTTTCATACGTAAATGAATAGAGATAGGCATTTTGATAGGACAGTACTTAGGTAGGCAGGGAAGACAGAACTGAATGCTGGGAGGGAGAAAGCAGAGTGAGAGAAACACCATGGAGCTGCCACCAGAAATAGATGTGCTGTAACCTTGCTGGTAGGGCAAGACCTCATGGTGATACACAGATCAATAGAAGTGGGTTAAATTAATATGTAAGAGTTAGCCAATGAGAAGTTAGAGTTAATGTGCCTATCAGTGATTTAATTAATACAGTTTCTATGTGGTTATTTCTGGGCTAAGCAAGCTGGGCAGCCAAGAAGAACAAGCATCCCCCCTTACAACAATCAGGCTTGCAAGCAAGCATCTTTACCAAGGAATCATTGCAGAAAAACACCCCCATGGCTTCTTTTTTATGTATAAGGAGTGAGGGATTGTCATGACCCCATAACAGTATGGTTGATTAACATCTTCAAACAACATTAAGTATACTTTTACCAGGATAAGGTGGCACAAAACTTTAATGCCAGCACTTGGGAGTTAGAGGCAGGTGAACATCTGTGAATTAAAGCCCAGCCTAGTCTGCAAGAGCTAGATCCGGAGCAACCTCCAAAAACTGCAGAGAAACGCTGTCTCGCAAAACAAACAAAAAAATCTTTTGAATATTCAGCTTACTGAACATTGAGCCCTACATACACTATAGGGGTTCATAAATCATAACAGTTTCCCCAAAGACTCTTGACCTAAGTAAATCTATCAAATCCCTCCTAAACACCCTATCAGCAAAAAGGGTAGAATAGCCACTCTGAAGACAATACTATCCTTCCTGAATATTTATTACCCTTTTTAATATACTGTGTGTTTTTATAAAGATGAGTTCTTTTGTAGATTTCAGCCATAAATATAAAAAGCAGAGTCTCTGAGTCTATATCCTGCTAATGCCAGAAGCTGAGTTCTTCAAGGGTGATGCCTCACACAGCAATCCCCTAATATGTGCATCGTGTGAGCATCAGCAGAACAGGACACACTCACCTTCCCTTTTACTCACTGCTAATAAATCCTTGGATTCTAACCTCTGAGAAGGAAGAGAGGGGAAAAGACAGAAGAATGGGCATAAAAGGAGTGGAAAGGGCAGGCTGCTGTGAAGCAAGGAAATGCTTGACAGTGGGAGGTGGCACATGGTGGCCAGCTCCAAAGCCTGAGCTTTGTGTCTTAGGACCCTAGACCACTGTCTGATTATCAGTTACACTGGCCTCCTGTATTGCTGCTTCACCTACTCCTTTTGCCTCTAGCAACATCTTACTCTCACCTCCTAATGCAAAACACACTTTTTCTAAGGAAACAACACACATTTACTACTGCCGAAAGGAATCCTGCCCCAGACAGGAGGAACAACAATACCAGAGTCCACCTGGAGAACAAATTGCATTTACCAGACTTTCACCCAGCAAGGGCAGCTCAGAGAATGGGTTTAGAACTAAGTGGACATGGTCAGCTTTAGTGGCTGCTAGTTCAGGAGTGCCTGTTAGCACACTGAATGCGAGCCAGACATTGCTTTTCAAGTATAACATCAAGGTTTTGGGACTGGGTTGGAATAGAATTCTAGCTAACGACACAGTCCAATTAAAACAAACGGTGTGTTAATCCAAAAGAAAAATGATCTGCTTAAGAAGTTATTACATGGCCGGGGAATAGTGGCTGAGACAAACAGATCTCTGTGAGTTCTAGGCTAGCCTGGGCTACAAAAGCTAGTTCCAGGACAGGCTTCAAAGCTACGGAGAAACCCGGTGTCAAAAAAAAACAAAACAATTTAAAACAAAATAAAAAAAAAAACAAAAAAAAGAGCTAGTTCCAGGACATCTAGGACTGTTACACAAAGAAATCATGTTTCAAAAAGCCGAAATAATAATAATGATTATAATCACCTCAGATATTTAATAATTTCTGTTAAATTTCAGGTGTAATATTTGCATCAGCTCTTAACACCGAGGTATTGATTTGGTCAGTCCCTTACTCCTGTGTGACTGAAGGTAAACACACAAATATTCAGGCAATATTTAGAATAATACTTGGCCTATGACATATAGCATGTGACACGTTTTCCACAAAAGAATACGTGTCAGAGTTATTCAAGGTTGGAAGTTGGGGAGGTTCAGTCCATTCTTCCTGACCGATTCCTTAGGGTTTTCCTTGCTCTTAGAATTTTTGGGATCAGTAGTCATATCCTTTTACACTGTATACACAATATAGATATAAAATGAATGGCTAAATCTGTTTACAGATATAGAATAGGGAATCATTTAATTTTTTTCTTTCTCTTTATTTTTTTAGCATTAATGTCTTTATTACGGCTTGCAGTCCTTTATACAGGGGAAGAGGCTAAAATCTCTTTTTAAATTAACATTTCCCTTTATTTTACAATAGGGATCACAGTTTTTTTTTCCTTCCTCTCCTCTCAACCTCTCACCCTCCCTGACTCCCATCTATCCCCCTTCCCTTCTACCCACTGTTCCTAAGTCTCCATCTAGAAAGGGGCGGGCCTCCTGTGGACTTGAACATAGCAGGGCACATCAAGTTGAGGGAGGACCAAGCTCTTCACCCTGTATAAAGGCTGGGTAAGGTATCCACCACGGGGAATAGGTTCCAGAAAGTCAGCTAAGCACCAGGGACAGGTCCTGATCTCATAGCTAGGAACCTTACAAACAGAACAAGCTACACAATAGTCCCACACATGCAGAGGGCCTAGGTCGGGTCCATGAAAGCTCCTTAACTGTGGGTCCAGAGCCCATGTGGTCCCAGGAGCTTAGATCAGCTGTGCCTTTGGTTCCTCCATCATGACCTTGAACCCCCTGGCTCATACAATCCCTTTTCCCTTCCTCAGGGGGACTCCCAGAGCTCAACCCAGTGCCTGTCTGCAGATGTCTTTGAATCATTTCATGTTTTTTCTCTTGGGAATCTCTGTGAATCATTAGATTTTTGAAAGAGGTTTCTTTTGAGTAAGTGCAAAGATGGAAGTTTTGCTAAAAACGCACAATGGGGGACTGGATAGATAGATGGTTCAGTGATCAAGAGCCCTTGCTGCTCTAATAAAGGACCGGAGTTCGGCTCCCAGAGCCCACATAAGAAAGCTGATAACCACCTATTACTCTAGCTCCAGGGTATCCAGTGTCCTTGTCGGGACACTGCAGACACCCACACACATGTACAAATTCTTACACCTGAACGCACACACACATACACATAAATAAAACCTAAAATATATCTAAATAATGAGCTGAATCTTCCAAGAACTGAGAAAACCCTAGCGAATCTGTTAGGAAGAGGAGTCATGACCCTTCCCCATTTCCCCTTCTGGTTAGCTCAGGCACCGATTATTTTCCCGAAAAGGTGTCATATGCCTCAATTTGTGTGTTTATACAAGTTGATTACTTGACTATTTGTAGATTTGGCAGAGTAGATGAAGAGACAGAGACCCTGAGTCTGCAGTATGCCAGTGCAGGAAGCTGGGTCTTTCTGATGACATGGATTCATGGGATGATACTTGACATTTATACTTGGGCCTCAGAACAGTTACACTGGCCTTCTGTATTGCAGCCTCACCTACTCCTTTTGCCTCTGGCAACATCTGACTCTCAGCTGCTGTTGTGAAACACACTTTTTCTAAGGAAACAACACACATTTACTACTGCAGAAAGGAATCCTGCCCCAGACAGAAGGAACAACAATGCCAGAGTCCACCTGGAGAACAAATTGCATTTACCAGACTTCCTTACAGGAATATGGGTGAGCGGTTGCTTACAGGAGAGAAATGACTCCAAATCAGCTTTGTCCTGAAAGCCTACCAAGGTAGGACTGATGGCTCGCCAAATCTGGAAACCTGAGCCACACTGTGCAGTCCACAGACAGGACAGCAGGCTGCAGTCTTTCCAGACAGATCAGCTCCTCTAGCCTCTTCCAGGCAGCTCACCTGGTCTCTGTTCCTGCTGAGCTGTTCTACTGGTTTCTTCCAGACTGCTCTGCTGGTTTGAGAATGACTCCCAGCAGTCTCTACTATTTATCTACACTTGGGAGTACGGAGACTACTGGATCCATTCAGTTTGGGGCTCTTCCTGAAGTTACTCACAATTGGTTACCCCTTAAAGTGCTTTTCTGCTGGACTGAATGCTTTAACACTAGAGGACACTGCTAAGGAACTGCATAACAAGAGACAATGACAGAAATGCGCACTTGAGGCTGTCATGATCCTCATGACACTCTCCCCATGAAGTCACATGATGTTTGGAAATCCATATGGCCTTATACCATTCATGTACCTGGGGACAGAGCAGAGCAGGCCACAAAGGAACTCCTGTCATCTTCGTTAAACATACATGTTTCTGGCACATTTTGGATATAAGAGAGTATGTTGTTGTTCCCGGGCAACTAATCAGGTCATATTTACAGAACAAGACAGTTGGGGAGCAGAAGAAGGCACAGGGGTAGGGATACACTTCCCCGGGTTCACAAAATGATCCCAGGCCACAGAACACCTAAACTTGTGGAGAGGCCAATGTTGGCCAATGATCCAGAATGACCCAAGGACTTCATTTGAGGAATTTGCAGGCAGAATTGTTGTAGACATTGACTGCAATGCCACTGAATCCATCTGAACTGGCACAGAGAGAACAGCTTTCTATATGATTCTAAAGCAGTGGTTCTCAACCTTCCTGATGGTTCAACACTTTATACAGTTTCCCATGTGGTGGTGACCTACAACCATAAAATTGTCTGTTGCTACTTCATGACTATAATTTGTTATTGTTATGAATTATAATGTAAATATCTGACATGCAGGATATCTGAGAAGCAACCCCAAGTGGGTCAAACTTGTTGAGAACCACTATTCTAAGCAAAGGTGACTTTCATCTGAATTGTATGTACCTGGTTTTCCTCAAGCGAACCTCAGGGAATTTGGGTTCACCTGGCACCTACGACACCACAGTCCACTTCAAAGTTCCACATCCCTAATCAAATACATATTTGATGCTGCCTATTTGTGCTCGTGGCAAATTCACAACAAATTTTAGGAGCCAGAAGTACAATTGTTGATTCAGAAAAAGCCAGTAGTTTTTTGGGTACTGCCAACAGTCTCCAGTTCAAATATTTTCTAATATCCACCTAGTTGGCTACCCTTAAGTTCTCATTGCAAGACACAGTGAAAATGTGTACTTGAGAAAAATATAGTTTCCTTTCCTTGTTTCTGTGAGATGTGTGAATATTTAATTATTGTAAGGGCTTATTTATTTCTAACCCAATGTAAGTGCAAATGCTTTAAGAGAGTTGGCACACTCAATAAGTACTTGCAGCCACATTTAGGAACTATCTAGTATGTATTAATATGTGTTACTAAACAAACATGTAACTGGAGAGACAGATCTTGTAGGTGTCATTCTAAGTGTTAGATCATATATAAATACATACACAAAAGCCAATGGTACAATAACACTCCTTTACATACGCACAAACACACACACAAACACACAATGAATATCTGTAAAAAAAAACCTACACAGATTTTGTTGGATGCTAATATGAAATTTTCTGTAATCTGTAGACTATATATTAGGTGAGGGACTAAGGCTGTATTTGAATGTCTTCTAAGCCCATCTGAGGGTATGAAATACTCTGTATTTGGACAGTGGGATTTCTTCCATTAGAGGTTCATGCTAGTGGTGTAGACAATATGAATCCCTTTAGAAAAAGAGGGCATACATGGCCAGTGACTGTAGACAGCACAGGATCTGATGTGGTAAGGAAATAGTATGGAAGGGTAGGGCATATGGAGAAGGGAAGGCTTTACAAGGAGCATTGACGGGGTCAAGAACGGAAAAGAAATGGATTGAGGATGACCAGCTGGGGAAAGGGGACAGAAACAGAGAACAGAACCTGGTATATCCAATGTGGCGACTTCTGTATCTCAATTTCTGCAATGAATGTTCAAGTTGCCTTCAACAAATCCTGCCCAAAAGTATGTCCGTGCACATAGGGGCTCATGGATAGGGTTCCACTTACATGAGATCTATCCTACAATGTCATAGAACAAAAATACCCCTTTTTTCACCAGAAAAGGCTTCCAAGAACAAGGAATATGGGACTGATGCCCACACAAGGTAAAGCTACAAGAGGAAAAAGTTTGTGCACAGGAGGAGTCTATCAAAACAAGCTTAGCATTCTAACCCATCCTCGGAGAGCCAGCCTCCCAGGTGTCTTAAGACTCCAGAGTTAAGTCCACCTTGACCATCTTCACAGAAGCTGCCTGAAGCAAGGTTTCTGGAATATGATTCATGATCAATGTCAAGTATATAGGTCAGGAGTGAAGGCTCATCGTGGAAGTATGAGTACCTGGGGTCCCAGAGGAGAGGCCTAGGACCTCAGCGATGGTGAAGTTCCAATATCACAACTATGAAAGGAAAACATTGACTGAATTCTCCAGTGGTAGAAACGAGGCTTTTCCCAGGTCGGGCGGGGGGTGGGGGGGTGGAGGGTCATCCAGACAGAAATAGGAAAAGGAGCTGAGATCATGTTCAGGGTGGGACAAAGTCAACACAGCTTGGAGCGAATTGTTTTCTTTGGCCTAAACACTGAGCAACCAGGGCTCTGACCCCGACTGTGGAAAAGAAAAAGAAGTTTAGCTTCTTCTTCTGTTATATCATGCATTTAGGGATATAACTGAGATCACTGTCACTACAATGAAGCCTGGTTTGGACTAGAGAGATGACACAGTGCTTAACAGTACTTGGTGCTCTTGCAGAAGACCCAGGTTCAGTTACTGTTACCAACATGGTGGGCCACAGCTGTCTAGAGCCCCATTTCCAGGGTATCTACTAACTTCTTCTGAGCTCCACGGACATTAGAAAGGAACGTAGTACACATACATAAAGGCAGCCCAAACAGTCACACACATAAACTAACAGAAATAGATCTAAGAACAATGGCAACCTGGGAATGTGGGAATTCACAGTTTAAGAGAGGGTTAGAGTAGTGTCTGGAAACTCTATTCACAGAACTACTTTCAATAAGGAAGAATTCGGTTGACTAAAGATAATAAGACTTTGACTAAGTAAGGCCAGGCTGTGCAGACTTCTGCTGGGTGTGCACAAGGATGTTGATGCAGAGCAGACATCGGCAGTGCTAGGCTATGTGGGACGGCTCAATTGACTGAGTGTGAGCTTTGCTAAACCTGCAGCAGGCAGACACATATCAGAAGTTCAGAGTCCATGCCCAGTCTCAAAGAACTCAGGAGAGTCTGGATGTCAGGCTTCTTTCCTCAATGACCTCAAGATTGATAGCAGTGAGACAAAAGAACACTGGAGTGAAATTGGAGGAACATTCCAGTGAATCTGAGGTGACAGACATGGCTGCATAGACAGGACTGTGAGGGAGAGCAGGGGGAGCGGGACACATCCTGAGAGAGAGAGAGAGGAAGATGAGAATGTTCAGGAGTAGGGTGGAGAAAGGGCTGCACTCTCATGGAGTAAAGGGAGGTAAGGAATGTGTCAGGAGGCAGGGGGAGACAAATATCAAGACTCAGAAGTGTGATGTCAGAAGCATGAAATGAGCCAAAGAGTGGGGAATAAGGTCTGAGCTCATACCTTGCTCAGGCCATGAGCATGGTGCGTATCCCACAAACATAAGGACTAGGAACATTAGGAATATTAGGGAAATATTCTCCCAGCTCTGGAATCACAAGCTGAAAGCATGAAGTCCCAGGGATTCTAGACTGACCCCAGGTTACCTGTGCTCCTGGCCACTTCCTCTTTCCATTATGTTCCATTGCTACAGCTACTATGGCAGGGCTCTTTGTTCCTGACAGGACTTACACTCATGGTCTCTCCGGTCATCCACGAAGAGTTCACCATACAGAAAATGAACACATTGCCAGGCAGTGGTGGCACATGCATTTAATCCCAGCACTCAGGAGGCAGAGGCAGGCTGATCTCTGTGAGTTCAAGGCCAGTCTGTTCTACAAGACCTAGTTCCATTACAGGTACCAAAAGCTACATAAAAAGTCTATCTCAAAAATACATAAAAAAGAAAAAGTAAAGAAAATGAACACAACACGAGCACACACACACACACAAAATCACACAAATACACACACACATACACACACACTGGCTGTGGAAGGTATTGGAACCCTGGGTCCCAGAGTCCGTGATGGGAAACCAAAAGTTGCAGATTTAGAACAGGAGAAGAACACTGAGCTATCCCCAGAGAAATGTAGTATCTGGGAGTTAATTGGGACACCTGCCATCATCCTGGCTCTGACCACAAAGCACCTCCATGTCCTCTTTCATGCTCAGATGGACATCCATGCGTCAGCTCTCACTTAACTTGCAGACTCCATGGCCTGAATGTGGTGAACAAAGCATTTGCCTCCGCAAAGCATGTCCTTTGGTCCTCTGCTATTGTCATGTGGGTCGAGGGGTTTTGTCCTTAGTAGAATCTGCCCCTCTAGACATGTCTGTTTCTGGTGTCAGCATTTTTGCTACAGGTTACAAATATATTTACTATCCCTAGATGAAGAGACTGAGTTTCTGTGACGAGGAACTGATGCTTCCATGGGCGAGAAGAAAGCCTTCGTGAACTAGCAATGCCGTTCATGAACACGGATGGGGGATCTGGTCTCTGGTCATTCCAACTGTTATCAGGAATTTAATTGTAATTCAAATTTTCATATATAAACTCAGGTCTAATATTTTATATTTCTATAAGAAACAGTCAACAATGTTGTGCATGGTATCACATACCTATAATCCCAGCATTAAGAAAGCAAATGCAACAATACCACCACATATTTGAGGCTCTGCTGGTCGATGTAGGAAATTCCAGATCAGAAAGTAATCCATAATGAGATCTTTTCTCAAACAAACAAACAGAATTTAAAAATCCTTGTGTAATATAAATGAATACAATACAGATAAACTACATTCTTGACTGTCTTGCCGGCTAGTTTTATGTCAGCCTGACACAAGCTAGAGTCATTTTGGAAAAGGAAACTTGAACTGAGAGAGTACCCTCACCAGATTGGCCTATAGTACATTATCGTTCCTTTTAATGAAATAAAATAAAATATGCTAAAAAGGTTTATCACATCGAAGTTGGACAAGGCAAACTAAGAGAAGGAAAAGATCCCAGGAGTCAGATACCATTGGTTCTCACACTCAGGAGTCCCAAAAAAAACACTAAACTGAAAGCTATAGTTTATATGTAGAGGACTAGCAGAGACACTGTAGGCCCTGAGCTTGCTGTCGCAGTCTCTGAGAGTTCCTATGAGCTGTGCTCAGTCCACTTAGAGGGACTTGTTATCCTGGTGTCCTCCATCCCCTCTGGCTCTCACACCCCTCCTACCTCCTCTTCCATGGTGTTCCCTGAGATCTGATGGGAGGGATTTGGTGGAGACATCCCATTAGTGCCGAGTATGAGGGACAATGAATTGGTAAAATCACTTTCATTGGGCTATTTACAGTACTACAGAAGTCAGCAGCTTCCAGGCTGACGAGAGCTCTGAAAGTATTATCCTAGTGGTGAGACTGTCATTCAGGTAAGGTACTCTGATTGGGAGCAATGTCTGCCACTCTGCAGTGCACGTGTGGACCTCAGCATGGTGCTTCATGCATCCACCAATACCCACACTGCATGAGCTCTGTGTCCCACAGCATATGACCTGATCTGTGTTCCATTAGGGCCCTTCCGGTTGTAGGCTGACTCCCAAAGCTCATGGGGTTACCTGAGCAGGGCTCCTGCAACAGAACTGGCTGACTTTCAATGCTTCCTCTGCCTTGTCCTTCTATCTAGCTGCTCTAGGTGTGAGAACTGCCAGGAACTCTGCCAGGAAGTCATCTCTTTGACACACTTGGTACAGTTGCTTTTGTGGCCTACTACATGATTTATTATATCCATGAAAATGATGAGGCCGAACTCCGTTGCAAATATTAAGTGCCTCTCCCAAGCACAAGCCAAAGACAAACATCGTAAGGTGTAATAAGGTGCAGCAACAGGGCTGAATCCATAGGCCCATCCTCCACCACTGTTGAATGGAAGGAGGTGCAAGGAAGAAAAGGTCCAAGCCAGAAAATGGAAGCTAATATAAAATCTATCTAGGTGGTGAGTTACTAGGCTTTGTGGAAGACATCAAGAGCTTTGAGGATGTGCTTCCCAGGGGAAGGAAACTGTAGTTGCTGGTACACTGGTTTGTGAAGCTGAAGTAAAAGGATGCCAAAATTCTGCAAGTAATTCATGAACCCGGACGGTATCCCGGTCCTGTGCCATTGATGTCATCCCCATTCATGGTTTAGGAAGCTGTGAATGAAGCATTTCATTCAGGGTCCCAAGATATGTAGAGCTCAGTCTTTGGGATTTAGCTTCCTATTAGACAAAGCTGGCACTGCCAATCCCATTTTCTTTTTCTTATGCTGCTTCTTTCTTTGCTGTCTACTCTCTTCTTCCTCTGAAGTTATAATCCAGAGGTCTCCTAGAAAGTGCTTGGTACTCAGTGAGAGGGGGAAACTGTTCTGAGGCCCAAGTATAAATGTCAAGTATCATCCCATGATTCCATGTCATCAGAAAGATTCAGCTTCCTGCACTGGCATACTGCAGGCTCAGGGTCCCTGTCTCTTCATCTACACTGCCAAATCTACAAACAGTCAAGTAATCAACTTGTATAAACACACAAAATAAGGCATATGACACCTTTTCGGGAAAATAATCGTTGCCTGAGCTAATCACGGAGGGAAATGGGGAAGGGTCATGACTCCTCTTCCTAACAGATTCGCTAGGGTTTTCCCAGTTCTTGGAAGATTCAGCTCATTTTTAGATATAGTTTAGGTTTTATTTATGTGTATGTGTGTGTGCTTTCACGTGTAAGTATTTGTATATGTGTGTGGGTGTCTGCAGTGTCCAGACAAGGACACTGGATACCCTGGAGCTAGAGTAATAGGTGGTTGTCAGCTTTCTTATGTGGTCCACAGTTGTAGTTATGGCCAAGAAGCTTTATTATGAGCATAAATACTATACTCGGAAAGATTATGAGGAGGAAATAGTTTGTGAGAACGGAGTTGTGGCTTCCACGTCAGCTGCGGCCATGGAGGCAGATGGAAGCAAATATCCATAGTCAACACCTCACATTCCAGGTCATATTTTAATTTCTGTGAAATATAGAGACCAGAGTTTGTGGACCCAAACAATTTACTAGCATCAAGTTCACGAGTGCTAGGAGTTTATAGTTTGTTGTGTGACCTCCTCATCTTTTCAGGGACTGTGTACCTAGCCATCAACTCCTTTTGGTTTCTTTTTTCCGCTACCCTAGTGCTGTTTTTAATTTAGCATACTTTGCTCAGCATAGACTTTGACATTTATTTTTAATTTTCAATAGTTGGTTAAAATTGTTTGTCTCTATCATTTAGAAACTTTTGCAGGAGATGAATTCATTTCAAAAGTGAGACTGCCTCTGAGAATAAATGTTAATGCCAAGTGTGAGGGAGGACGGTGATATTTTAAAAGGCATAGAATTCATGTATGACATTGTATTGCATGTAAAACCCTGCATGATAAACATCCATGGTTGTCTTTACACAGGAGAGAACTTGCAAGAGCTCTGAAAGTGCCTGAAGCAAAACTGAAGGTCAGTGAATCCAAGCAAAGCAATTGGACAGACAATCAATAGCCTTCCTTAGACATTAGCTAGCCTTGTCCTAGGCACTTTTAAATGAATGGATTCCATTATATTTTTTTCCCTGTTTGAATGTTGGTTTTTGGCACATGATTTCTCTGTGTAACCCTTGCTGTCCTTGAACTCATGGTTCTTTTGCCTCCACCTCCACCCCCCAAGTGCTGACATTACAGCACTTGACAAACTGAGCGGTCTTTAACTCTATTTTAACCTTAGTTGAAACAGCTCTACATAAAAGGGACATCAGCTCTAGGTGGACAACATTCATAGCACATGGTTTTCATTGTGATGCAGTTTTGGACCCCCAGTTTGCAACACACTTAGCCTCCTATGGAAATACTCCTTGCCCCTTTAACTCTTTAATTGTCCCCGTCTTTCTATTTTGTGTCTGGAATATCAGGGTTAAAAGTGCTACACTGCATAAAGAAAAAAATGATCCTAAATAGGGACGATGGTAATTAATAGTGACAACCCTTAATGTTAATTTTTCTGGGATTCTGTGTGTGGCTAGGCAAACACATTGCCAAATAGTTATATTAGGGTTGAGAGGAGGCATGGAGTGATAGGTATGGAGGAACAACACTTACAACACAGAGATTAATATTGTGCAGGGCAGGATTCTGGAAATCTCGCTGAAGCAGAGATAGTATTCTTCATCCTGATGCTGGAGAACTTTGTATAACATGAAAGAATATGCTGGTCAGATTTACAATGGGTGGAAGTCCCCACTGAAGTGTATATACTGCGGGAAAAAGACAAAATCATGGTCCTGTTTACAGAAGTTGACACACAGCCGGGGCTTGCTTTTGTGAGCTGAGTAGGAAGTCCCATGTTAGATGCCTTAAAGTGACTTCTCTCTCAGCACTGGGTGTGGAAGCCAATGCTAAAACAATCTTGTCTCCCTCTGATTTTAGGTGTGGTTCGCCAACCGAAGAGCCAAGGAGAGGAGGGAAACACTCGTACTGTTAGGAAACACACCTCCTGTTGAAGACATCATCATACTTAGGGACTTTAAGGAAGATTCTTCCTAGAATGGCATCATCCTTCATTCAGGAGCCAAATGGCTAATTGGTGACCCGTGTGCCCATTGCCAAGATTAACTAAAATTGTACACTCATGTTAACAATAAACACATAAGCTCCGCATGCTTTCTGGTATTTTGTACGATAAGATGTACACTTTTCAGGAAATTCCATTTAAACAGAATGACAAACTCTAGTTACATAGATTAGCATTTTAAGTCATGAGTGTTGCATGCATAGATGAATATTCCCAATACATGGTGATTGGGGAAAGTTGGTCACATGAGCCTTCTTGATTCAGGCTTAGTAGATCCTCTGAGCAAGTGATTCAGAAGTAATCCTGCAAACAAGAAATCTAAGGAGAAGTTGGCACAGACGATATTAATGGTGATGAAAACTTTTATTTGGGGGATTATACCAATACTTTTTCATTCTTAAAGAAATTAGATTTTTTGTCATACCTGTTTATGGTTTTCCTTCCTCCCAGTTCCTCCCCACTTACCCTCCTATCTGGATATATTCCCCTTTCTGCCCCTCTTTGAAAACAGCTCAGGTGGGTGGAAGCCGCACATAGGCCTTCCTGGACCTACTGAAGACATTCATGGGCAGGAGACGGTCACTGTGATGAGCAAATGTGTGGTGGAGAAATTGGAAGGAACGTATCAGAATGATTCATGTGCTGTAGAAAGAGGGAGAACAGAAGGAGCAAAGGGGGTGAGGAGCAGACTACTGCCTGCCATTGGGACAGGGACACACACATGGCACTCAGTAGCTACCTGGGCCTGTATAACACCAAGGCCCTGGGTGGCAGCACAGATTACTCAGATCAGAATGACTCTGGAAGCTTGCATACCAACAAGGTCCCAGATTACAGCCCAGGCCCTGAGCATCCATGTGGTCTTTGGTGACAACACAGGACATGGACTTCAACACAGAACCTGGTTGCAGTTCTGAAAGGGACCCAGAATGGTCCTTGGGAGTAGGCACATGTGGACGCCCCTAAGACCCTAGGTGGGAGCACAGGTACTCAAATTGGCTTGGTTCCATCAGCAGCATGACCCAGGACACCAACATGGCCTCAGGTGGGAGCCCAGACGCCAGGCATACACATAGCCTTCAGTGGTAGCAGGAGCCATGGACATCAACACAGAGACCCTGGCCACTCTCTCAGACATGTCCTTCAGCAGCATCTCAGTCCCTGATGTCACAATGGCACCGGTGGCAGTGCAGGACACTCAGATCAGTACAGCCCCTGAAGTGGCATGTTCCACCAACAGGTGAAAATAAAGACACAGGGCGTCCAGTGGTCTTTGATGATGGCACAACCCATGCATGTCCACACAGTCCCTGCCCGCAGTAGGACCATGGTCCCACAGAACCTTGGTAGCAGCCCGGCCAGGTCTGGGTACCACCTCAACCCTGGGTGGTTAGCAGGATGCCCACAGTAGTCTGCTCCTCACCCCCTTTGTTCCTTCTGTTCTCCCTCTTTCTACAGCACATGAACCGTTCTGATTCGTTCCTTCCAATTTCTCCAACACACATTTGCTCATCACAGTGACCACCTCCTGCCCATGAATGTCTTCAGCAGGTCCAGGAAGGCCTGTGGGCAGCTTCCATCTATGTGAGCTGAAGGACAAAAAGGGGAATGTATCCAGATAGGAGGGTAAGTGGGGAGGAACTGGGAGGAAGGAAAACCATAAACAGGTATGACAAAAAATCTAATTTCTTTAAGAATAAAAAAGTATTGGTACAATCCCCCAAATAAAAGT
Organism: Microtus pennsylvanicus; assembly: GCF_037038515.1. NCBI lineage: Eukaryota > Metazoa > Chordata > Mammalia > Rodentia > Cricetidae > Microtus > Microtus pennsylvanicus. The sequence continues at coordinate 54,439,489 of NC_134601.1, forward strand.
TTTCATCACCATCAATATGGTCTGTTCCACCTTCTCCTTAGATTTCTTGTTTGCAGGATTACTTCTGAATCACTTGCTCAGAGGATCTACTAAGCCTGAATCAAGAAGGCTTATGTGATCCACTGTCTTCCAATCACCATGTATTGGGAATATTCATCTATGCAAGCAAAACTCATGACTTAAAATGCTAATCTATGTAACTAGACTATGTCATTCTGTTTAAATGGAATTTCCTGAAAAGTGTACATCTTATCGTACAAAATACTAGAAAGCATGCGGAGCTTATGTGTTTATTGTTAACATGAGTGATCAATTTTAGTTAATGTTGGCAATAGGCACATTGGTCACCAATTAGCCATTTGGCTCCTGAATGATGATGCAATTCTAGGAAGAATCTTCCTCAGTGTCCCACAGCATGGTGATGTCTTCAACAGGAGGTGTGTTTCCTAACTGTACGAGTGTTTCACTCCTCTCTATGGCTCTTCGGTTGGCGAACCACACCTAAAATCAGAGGGAGACATGATTGTTTTAGCATTGGCTTCCACATCCCGAGCCAAGAGAGAGAAGTCACTTTAAGGCACCTAACATGGAACTTCCTACTCAGCTCACAAAAGCAAGCCCCGGCTGTGTGTCAACCTCTGCAAGCAGGGCCATGATTTTGTCTTTTTCCCGCAGTATATACACTTCAGTGGGGATTTCCACGCATGGTAAATCTGACCAGCATATTCTTTCATGTTATACAAAGTTCTCCAGCATCAGGATGAAGAATACTATCTCTGCTTCAGCGAGATTTCCAGAATCCTGCCCTGCACAATATTAATCTCTGTGTTGTAAGTGTTGTTCTTCCATACCTATCACTCCATGCCTCCTCTCAACCCTAATATAACTATTTGGCAATATGTTTGCCTAGCCACACACAGAATCCCAGAAAAATTAACATTAAGGGTTGTCAGTATTAATACCATCGTCTCAAGTTAGGATCATTTTTTTCTTTATGCAGTGTAGCACTTTTAACCCTGATATTCCAGACACAAAATAGAAAGACGGGGACAATTAAAGAATGAAAGGGGCAAGGAGTATTTCCATAGGAGGCTAAGTGTGTGGCCAGCTGGGGGTCCAAAACTGCATCACAATGAAAACCATGTGCTATGAATATTGCCCACCTAGAAATGATGTCCCTTTTATGTAGAGCTGTTTGAACTAAGGTTAAAATAGAGTTAAAGACAGCTCAGTTTGTCAAGTGCTGTAATCTCAGCACTTGGGGGGGGGTTGGAGTTGGAGGCAAAAGAACCATGAGTTCAAGGACAGCAAGGGTTACACAGAGAAACCCTGTGCCAAAAACCAACATTCAAACAGGGAAAAAAAAAATAAAATGGAATCCATTCATTTAAAAGTGCCTAGGACAAGGCTAGCTAATGCCTAAGGAAGGCTATAGATTGTCTGTCCAATTGCTTTGTTTGGATTCACTGACCTTCAGTTTTGCTTCAGGCACTTTCAGAGCTCTTGCAAGTTCTCTCCTGTGTAAAGACAACCATGGATGTTTATCATGCAGGGTTTTACATGCAATACAATGTCATACATGAATTCTATGCCTTTTAAAATATCACTGTCCTCCCTCACACTTGGCATTAACATTTGTTCTCAGAGGAAGTCTCACTTTTGAAATAAATTCATCTCCTGCAAAAGTTTCTAAATGATAGAGACAAACAATTTTAACCAACTATTGAAAATTAAAAATAAATATCAAAGTCTATGCTGAGCAAAGTATGCTAAATTAAAAACAGCACTAGGGTAGCGGAAAAAGAAACAAAAAGGAGTTGATGGCTAGGTACACTGTCCCTGAAAAGATGAGGAGGTCACACAACAAACTATAAACTCCTAGCACTCGTGAACTTGATGCTAGTAAGTTGTTTGGGTCCACAAACTCTGGTCTCTATATTTCACAGAAATTAAAATATGACTCGGAATGAGAGGTGTTGACTATGGACATTTGCTTCATGCCAGCGCTACCTGTTGGTACTGAGCTCGGGCCCCACACGGGGCATGCTCCTGTGCCCACCACCAAAGGAGAAGAAACCTTTGACTTGGAGATGGACGATAAGGAATACAGGGCCTCAAAGAACCAAAGGCTCCTCAACATGAGCCAGAGGCCAGGGAGGTTGGGGAGCTCTTGCTCCAAACCACATACCTGGCAGCCAAATCTGGGTCCTGGGATTTTTTAAAGACGCATTCCATTTTCCTGATCTGACGCGGTGTGAAATGGAAGAGGTTTTGATGACGCTGGTGCCGCTGAGGAATCCTTGCCACACCAGCCTCTGAGGTGTTCAATTCTTCCAGGTCAAGCTCCAAAGAAGAATCTGTGTGGCTATGGCCACCATCTGCCTCCATGGCCGCAGCTGACGTGGAGGCCACAACTCCGTTCTCACAAACTATTTCCTCCTCATAATCTTTCCGAGTATAATATTTATGCACATAATAAAGCTTCTTGGTCATAACTACAACTGTGGACCTAAAACAGCACTCGGGTTCCGGGAATGACTGACCTCGAGGTCTAGAATCTCGGCAGGGCTACCGACCAAACAACGAGAGGATGGAAGCAAAGGATGACGTCAATGCGTCAATGCGCAGGTCCGCGCATGCTCCCCAGTTCTCCAGGGTCCTCACGCACAATGTCCAGGCACTCGCTTGCAGGAAGAAGCTGTACACTCGCGAGCCCGTCACTCACTGCTGTCCTGACTGACTGCGATGACCCTTCTGCCCACTTGCTGAGGTAAGTGCTCTCTGTTTTAGCTCACAAATGATGGTTGTGTCCCAAATGAGGAGGACCTGAGGGAGACTGATGGGGGTGTGAAAAGGTAGCATGGAGTTAAATCTTTTTCCTAGGGCATGCTTCCAGAATGTGCTTTAATGCGTGTCCACATGCTGCCCGTTCCTCCTAGGTTTTAGGGAGGAGATGACAGGTAGATTGTGTGGAAATGCAAGATCATTTGGAATTGAGCATGGGAGAGAGGCACACGCTTGACTCCAGGATGCCTGAGTGAACATGTAAAAATTTCGGTGATGCTCACCCACCACCCAGCACTAGCAGCTCAGAGAATGGGTTTAGAACTAAGTGGACATGGTCAGCTTTAGTGGCTGCTAGTTCAGGAGTGCCTGTTAGCACACTGAATGCTAGCCAGACATTGCTTTTCAAGTACAACATCAAGATATTAGGAGTGGGTTGGAATAGAATTCTAGCTAATGACACTGTCAAAAAGCAAACAAACGATATGCTCCCCCAAAAGGAAATGATCTGCTTAAGATGTTATTACATGGCCGGGCAATAGTGGCTGAGGAGAGCAGATCTCTGTGAGTTCTAGGCTAGCCTGGGCTGCAGGAGCTAGTTCCAGGACATGCTTCATAGCTATGGCAAAACCCTGTGCCAAAAAAATAAAAAATAAAATAAAACAAATATAAAAAAAAGAGCTAGTTCCGGGACATCTAGGACTGTTACAGGAAGAAAGCATGTCCCACTTTCCTTCTGCTCCTGATTTGGACCTTTGGATTTCTGTCCACCGCTCCAATGTGGGTCTCTGTCTCTGTCTCCTTTCATTGCCTGATGGAGGTTAATATCCAGGAGGATGTTGATATGTTTTTCTTTGGGTTCACCCTCTTATTTAGCTTTTCTAGGATCACTAATTATAGGCTCAATGTCCTTTATTAATAGCTAGAAGCCAATTATGAGTGAGTACATCCCATGTTCCTCTTTTTGGGTCTGGCTTACCTCACTCAGGATAGTGTTTTCTATTTCCGTGCGTTTGCATGCAAAATTCAAGAAGTCATTGTTTTTTACTGCTGAGTAGTACTCTGATATGTATAATTTCCATACTTTCTTCATCCATTCTTCCATTGAAGGGCATCTAGGTTGTTTCCAGGTTCTGGCTATTACAAACGATGCTGCTATGAACATAGTTGAGCATATACTTTTGTTGTATGATAGGGCATCTCTTGGGTATATTCCCAAGAGTGGTATTGCTGGGTCCAGGTGTACGTTGATCCCGAATTTCCTGAGAAAATGAAACACTGCTTTCCAAAGTGGTTGCACAAGTTTGCATTCCCACCAGCAATGGATGAGTGTACCCCTTTCTCCACAACCTCTCCAACAAAGGCTATCATTGGTGTTTTTGATTTTAGCCATTCTGACAGGTGTAAGATGGTATCTCAAAGTTGTTTTGATTTGCATTTTTCTGATCACTAAGGAGGTTGAGCATGACATTAAGTGTCTTTTAACCATTTGAACTTCTTCTTTTGAGAAATCTCTGTTCAGTTCAGGGCCCCATGTTTTAATTGGGTTATTAGCATTCTAAAATCTAGTTTCTTGAGTTTTTTATATATTTTGGAGATCAGACCTTTGTCAGTTGCTGGGTTGTTGAAAATCTTCTCCCAGTCAGAGGGCTGCCTTTTTGTCTTAGTGACAGTGTCCTTTGCTTTACAGAAGCTTCTCAGTTTCAGGAGGTCCCATTTATTCAATGTTTCCTTTAATGTCTGTGCTGCTGGGGTTATACGTCGGAAGTGGTCTCCTGTGCCCGTGTGTTGTAGAGTACTTCCCGTTTTCTCTTCTATCAGATTCTGTGTGTTCAGATTTATCTTGAGGTCTTTGATGCATTTGGACCTGAGTTTTATGCATGGTGATAGATATGGATCTAATTTCATTCTTTTACGGGTTGACATCCAGTTATGCCAGCACCATTTGTTGAAGATGCTTTCTTTCTTCCACTGTATACTTTTAGCTCTTTTATGGAAAATCCGGTGTTCATATGATTGAGGGTTAGAATACGGGTCTTCTATTTGATTCCATTGGTCGACTTCTCTGTTTTTATGCCAATACCAAGCTGTTTTCAATACTATAGCTCTGTAATAGAGTTTGAAGTCAGGCTGGCTCTCTGAGGATGGGTTAGAATGCTGAGCTTCTTTTGATAGACTCCTACTGGGCGCAAACTTTTTCCTCTTGTAGCTTTACCTTGTGTGGGCATCAGTACCAGATTCCTTGTTCTTGGAAGCCTTTTCTGGTGACAAAGGGGTCTTTTTGTTCTATTACATTGTAGGAGAGTTCTCATCTAAATGGAACCCCATTCTTGAGCCCCTACTGACATGGACATACATTCTGGCACAAAACTTGATGAAAGAACTTAGAAAAATGAATGAAAAGAAATCCTCTGCTCATGAATTTGGAAAATTTTGCATTGTTAACAAGTTACTAAATATTCCAAATAATGTAAAGATTAAATAAATTCCTAATAAAATTCTCATTTTATTCTTCAAAGAAATAGACAATCAATACTAAAAGTTTTATAGGAACAAATGACTAAATAGTTGAAGCAATGTTAATCTCCCCCAAACAACCAAACACACTGAGGATATGATACTATCAAAATTTAAATAAATTACAATGCTGCAATAATCAAAACAGCATTGTACTAGCATCAAAGCAAGTATTTAGTCTGTTGGGGCAGAATGAATCCAAACAATAAACTCATATTCCACAGTCAGCTAATTCTCTCTCTCTCTCTCTCTCTCTCTCTCTCTCTCTCTCTCTCTCTCTCTCTCTCTCTCGGTTTCCCTGTAGCTTTAAAATCTGTCCTGGAACTAGCTCTTGTAGACCAGGCTGGCCTTGAACTCCCGGAGATCTGCTTGCTTCTGCCTCCCCAGTGCTGGGACTAAAGGCATACGCCACCACTGCCTTTGATTTTTTCAAATTTACTGTTTTTTCAAGATTATAATACAATTACATCGTTTCCCTCCTCTCTTCCCTTTCTTCCCTCCAGATGCTCCTATTACCCCTTCTTTCTCTTTTTCAAATCCATGGCCTTCATTTTCATTAATTGTTGTGATATATATAAACAAACACACATAGAACCCGACCCACAGACATTCCTAGGTACAATTGTACAAAGGATCTAATACATATTTCGGAGAAAAGACAGTGTCTTAAAGAAATAATGCTGGAAATACTGACAAGCCACATGCAGAAGTTTAAAAGCTAATAATTATCATTCACTCTTGTTACAGGGAAGTTCAAACTGGATCAAAGACTCCAAATCACTAAACTACTAGAAATAAACATGGGAAAAACATTTCCAAATATTGGTAAAGGCGTTTTCAGGAGAACATGCCAAAAGCATGGGAAACAAAGTAAATAATATCGTTTAAAATAATACAAAAACAACTATTGCAATTAAAAAGAGCCAGATCTGGCTGGACAAATGGCTTAGTAGTTAAGAGCACTGCCTACTTTTCCGAAGGTGCTGAGATCAATTCCAGCAACCACATGGCTAACAGCCCTCTGTAATGAAATATGGTGCTCTCTTCTGGTATGAAAGTGTACATGCAAGCAGAACACACAATGCATCATAAATAAATAAATCTTTTTTATTACTTTAGAAATAATACCAATCAAAATCCCCACTTCCTCCCCTCCTTTCACTTCTCTCCTGCTCCCCCATAGTCCCTCCCCCCCACCCTCTCCAGTCCTAAGAGAGGGCAAGGCACCCTGCCCTGTGGGAAGTCCAAGGCCCAGCCCCCTACATCCAGGCTTAGGAAGGCATGCATCCAAAGAGAATAAGATCCCCAAAAGCCAGTACATGCAGTAGAGACAAATCCCAGTGCCATTATCATTGGCTCCTCAGTTTGTCCCAACTGTCAGCCACATTCAGAGGGTCCAGTTTGATCCCATGCTCGTTCAGTTGCAGTCCAGCTGGATTTGGTAAGCTCCCATTAGTTCAGCCACACTGTCTCAGTGGGTGGACCAACCCCTCATGGTCCTGACTTCCTTGCTCATATTCTCCCTTCTTGTGTTCTTCAAATGGACCTTGGGAGCTCAGTCCAGGGCTCCGATATGGGTCTCTGTCTCTGTCTCCATCTGTCGCCAGAAGCAAGGTTCTATGGTGATATTCAAGATATTCATCAGTGTGACTATGGGACAAGGCCAATTCAGGCACCCTCTCCTCCACTGACCAGTGTCCTAGCTTCGGTCATCCCTGTGGACTCCTGGGAACCCTTCCATAGCCAAGCCTCTTGCCAGCCCCAAAATGGCTCCCTCAATTAAGATATCTCCTTTCCTGCTTTCATATCCAACCTTCCTCCATCTCAACCATCCCACTCCCCTAAGCTCTCCCCAACCTTCCCCTTCTCCCCTCTCTCTCCTCCACTCCCCTTCCCTCTACCCCACCTGACCCCCATGCTCCCAACTTTTGTCCAGCAATCTTGTCTGCTTCCAATTTCCAGGGGGGATCTATATATGTTTTTCTTTGTGTTCACCTTATTACGTAGCTTCTCTAGGATCATAAACTATAGGCTCAATGTCCTTTGTTTATGGCTAGAATTTGCTAGTGAGTGAGTACATACCATATTCATATTTTGGGGTCTGGGTTATCTTCCTCAGGATAGTGTTTTCCTTTCATTTGCATGCAAAATTCAAGATGTCATTGTTTTTTACCGCTGAATAGTATGCTAATGAGTAGATGTGCATCCTTTCTTTATTCATTCTTCAGTTGAGGGTCATCTAGGTTGTTTCCAGGTTCTGGCTATTACAAATAATGCTGCTATAAACATAGTTGAACAAATGCTTTTGTAGTATGAATGAGCATCTTTTGGTTATATTATCAAGAGTGGTCTTACTGGATTCTGAGGTAGGTTGACTCCCAATTTTCTGAGAAACTGCCATACTGATTTCCAAAGTGGTTGCACAAGTTTGCATTCCCACCAGCAATGGATGAGTGTTCCCCTTACTGCACATCCTCTCCACCATAAACTATCATTGGTGTTTTTGAATAAATAAATCTTTAAAATATCCAGATCATTTGAACTTCTCAAAAGATTAAGTACAAATAACCAATAAAAGTTTGAAAATCACCCAGTACCATTAACTGACAGGGAAACATTAATGAATGTTAATCAATGCTGCCTCACATCTTTCCCCATGTAGAACGACAAAACAAACAAAAAGTACCAGTGAATATGGGAAGGAAAATGAACTCGTACAGTATTGGTGGGAATGTAAACTAAGCAAACAACTATGGAAAACAGCACGGAAGTCCTCAAATGATTAAAAGTAGAAATAGCATATGATTCAGATATCTCACTCCTATGCAAAAATACAAAGAAATACCTTTGTATTCACATTTTCTGTGTGTAAGCAGAGACTGTGCATTCATTTCCTGGCTTCTCAAACACAAATAATCATACAGAAACTATACTAATTATTAACACTGCTTGGTAAATGGCTCATGCATATTCCTGGCTGACTCTTATATCTTAAATTAACCAATTAATATTACTCTGTGTATCTCCATGCATCTGTGGCCTACCAGTAAGGTTCTGGTGGGGATCTTTCTCCTTCAGGAACTTCATGGCATCTCCTTGACTCTGCCTACTCTCTTTCTGTATCTTGTTCAGATTTTCTGCCTGGCTGTTCTCTGCCAAGCCATTGGCTGAAAGAGATTTATTCATTAACCAATAAAAGCAACACATATTCAGAAGGACATCCTGCATCAACAGTACCACTATTGAGAATACATAAGGTATGGAACCAGTCCAGATGCCCAACAAAATATAAATTGATAAAGAACATATAGCATGTATACCATGATCTGTATTATTCATCCACAAAAATGAAATCCAGAAACAGAATACCAAGTATTTCATCCTTTTATTTTCATATGTGGATACAACAACAACTAAAGGTCAATCTAAAGTTAGGATATAATCATTAGGAGCTAGAAACTGAGCTTTGTGGTTAGGGTTGGAAGAAGGCTGAATTATTTGCTCTAACAATGTATTATTTATGCATGAATGGAAATACGGTAAAACCCATCAACAGATGTAATAAATATTTATTAATTAAAGCAGATATTAAAACCAATGAAATAATGTACTGTTTTTTGAGAAGATAAGCAAAACTAATGAATCTTTAGCCATACTAAGAAAAAGATAAATAAGAGTCCCCATAAGTCAGAGGGGAATCATTATACCTCAAATGAAATTTAGATGTTATCATAAGCAATATATATATCTAGAAATCTGATAAGCTAAAAATAGACAAAATCCAGATGCATGTACCTTACCTAAATAAAATAATAAATAGAAAACTTAACTGACCAATAATGAGTAAATCATTAATGGATTATATAGTACTACAAGCCTTGTGTAGATTAATCAACCAAAAAATAAAATAAGTAAGTGTGATTTAAATTCAAGGCAGTCACATTGCCACTGCTTGCAGGTAGCATGATCTTAGACTGGTAAAGCCCAAAACACTTCACAAGAAGTCTATTAAAGCTAATAAATAATGTCTTAAACTGCAGGAGAAAAATCAGCATATAAATACTTAGCATTTATGTGTGTGTGTGTGTATGTGTGTGTGTGTGTATCAATGCTGAGTTATCTTGAAATAAATTCTACATAAGGATAGCACTTTATCCCAACAGGTATGGATATTATGAAAGGTTTAGCATATAACAGGTACTGGCAAGAATATGGAGAAAAAGGCAACAAATGAATATTTTTGGTGAACATTCAAATAATTACAGCTTTAATTTCATGAAAAACAGAATTGAAGTTTTCAAATAATCAAAATATAAAGAGATATCACATGATTCAAAACTTTTATTATTGATTATATACCTAAGTGAAATGATGTAAGTATATATAAGCAAATTTTCTATTTCTCCAGGACTATTTATAATAGCAAAGAAATGTTAGTAAACTATGTTACAATAAACTAATAAAGGGATGTTTAAAAAGGATATATATATATATATATATATATATATATATATCAATGGCATGCTATTCAGCCATAGAAAGAATGAAGTTCTATCTTTTATGACAACAGTAACATACCTAGAGATTTATAACTAAATTTTTCACAAAGGTACTATGGAAAACTTTTTGAAAAATGAGAAACAATTTTCTTAATTAAACATGTACAAAAATAATCTGAACAACTATTTGTCAAAGGAAACGTGTAAATGACCAACAAATAACAGAGAATGTTATACATCTTAATCAGGGAAAGCAAATTAAAAATAAAATGAGATATTAGATCATATACCTTAAGTTGTCTATTACCAAAAAGACAAAATAACAAGTGATATGAGTGTGAGGAAGGGGAACTTTGTCTCCTGGAAGACGTGTGGTGAGAGTGTAATTCATATGAACACTTTGGGAATAATATGGATGTTCTTCAAGGAGTTTGAACCACCACTGTTGCAGGAGCACGGGGCCCCTTGTTCCATCCCTTCAGGCTACGTTACACCCAAAATAATCACACAGAAATTGCATTAATTAAATTAATGCCTGGCCCATTATATCTAGCCTCTTATTGGCTAACTCTCACATTTTGATTTAACCCATTTCCATTAATGGGTATCGCCACTTCACTGTGGTTTACGGGCATGAGTCTAACCAGCGTCCCTATAGGGCAGGAAAATCATGGCATCTTGACTCTGCCCTTCTTCCTCCCAGCATTCCATTCTGTCTTCTCTATCTGCCCGAGTTCCACCCTATCAACTAGGCCAAGGCAGTTTCTTTAATAACCAATGAAAGCAACACAAATACAAAAGGACCTCCTACACCACACCATATGACCTACTAGTCCCAGGACTAAAAGATAAGAGCATGCCGAAGTATTATCTGCACTTTGCTGCCCATTGCACACTTGTGATGGTCAAGAATCAGAATTTGATCTAATTGCATAGCTTCTGATGAAAGAATAAAGAAACTTGGCAACGATATGACTACACAAATACATCAACAATGTTCTGATATTCAGCCATTATAATGAACTTATGTAATTTTACATAAGATGAATTAACCTTAAGGACTACTAATGTGAAAAAGAACAGATACAGAAAGATAGACATTACACGTTCTCATTTATATTTGAAGCCTAAATACATATCAAACTTGAGATAACAAAAAGAAACGCTGTTTGCTGGAGGGATGGATAAAGAGGGGCACTATCTGAAGAACTCAAAATTTACATTGGACAATAGCAAAAAATTCCAGAAATCTGTTTCACATAATGACTACAAGTAGCATATTGTGCATTTAAAAATTGGTTGAAGTAGATTTGTCTGTAATCTCATCTCTCTCTTCCTGTCATACACACACACACACACACACACACACACACACGTATGGAAGATAATATAAATTAAAGTACCTAGTGCAGTCATTTGATAATGGATATGTACATCAGAACACCATGTTGCAATTATAAATTTATAAAAAGCTTTATTTATAAATTCAAATAAACCATTATTCATTGATTTTTCTGTTTAAAGAATTTTAAAAATTCTTCTCTCATATATTAAATCTTAACTTCAGTTTTCCCTCCCTCCCTTTCCGCAGTCTCTCTCCTCCACCTCCTCTCTTTCCCAGATCCACCCTCCCTCTATTTCCACTGCTCCCTCTTGAGAAAAGAGCAGGTCTCCAAGGGATATCAACCAAACATGGTATAATCTGTTGCTATAAGAATAGGAACATATCATCATACCATGGCTGGATGAGGCAACACGGTAGGAGGAAAAGGGTCCTGTAAGAATGCAAAACAATCAGTGACTACTTCACTACCCCTGTTAGAAATCCCACAAGAATGTCATGCTACTCAGCAATAGCATATATGCAGAGGACCGAGTACAGGCTCCCTGATTTCCAATCCCTCAACATGAGGCCTTGCCTGCTAACAGAAAATGGCCAGTTCAGGCTTTGATCCTTATTTTATTTCTGCTCTAATCTCTTTTCACTTCCTCCATTGTGCTAACATTGGGCCTGATTTCTAATTTAGTTTGTTCTATAAATTTAAGTAGGTAATTTAAGAGTTTCCTTTTTTAATGTAGTCACACAACAAGGACTAATACTGCTGTAGCTTCCTCCCATATGTGTTATGATGTGTTTTCTCTTTTATTTGTCTTGAGACACATTCTAACTTCCCTTTGGGTTTCTTCTCTGACTGACTTGTGAGTCAGTGTTGTGCTGATTAATGTCTGCATACTCATGAATTGTCCAGTATTCATCTGTTTCTTCTGGCTTCATTCTATTATTTGCTCTGATTTTAGTCTTTGTAAATTTTTTAAGATTTGTTTGGTGACCCAACATGTGATATTCTGAAGAATCCAGATGGTCTGGAGAAGAATTTGCATTCTCTTGTTTGGTGAAATGTCTCTCAGCTGCATACTATGCTCATTTACTCTATACCATTATTCATGGTTGGTCCTTTAACCACTTTTGGATTGGGCATTGTATGTATTTTTAAAAGTGTATAGCTGGAAGTCCACTATTAATGTGTTAGCCATCCTTCCTACAGGTCTGTCAATATTTTTATATATGTGAGATGAAGATATATATGTATATATTTATACACATTTCTGACTATTTTATAATTACCTTCCATTCTTTTGTGACAGATTTTGATTAAAAAAATCTATTTTGTCTATGTAAGTATACTACACCTGCTCTCTTGTTTATAATTTCCATGAACTATTTTTTATATCTTTCTCCTTGCAGCCTATGTATGTCATTACATATACATACATAAACTGAGTTCTTTATTGGTAACATATATTTAGGTTATGTATTTTTTTATCAATTTAGTCATAAATATTTTAATTCATTTACACTCAAACTGATAATATAGTAAGAATTGTTACTTTGTTGATTATTGTGTCTGATTTGGAATTATTTTGTGCTTTTCTTCTTCTTTTCACATCATTATAAATTAATAGAAATCATACACTTTTCAAGCAAAATATTTTAAAGAAATACCTTTGAAATAATTATCTGACAAAGAAGACTGATGCCTAGAACACATCACTGTAAAATTACTATGACTTAGATGCCTCTGCCAAACATTTATGTGTCCAAATTTAATCGCCAAACTCATGTTTATGATGTCTGGTAGATAATACCTTTCAAAGCTGACTAAGTCATGATGACAAAATATCAGTGTATTAGTAGTTCAATACAGTAATCACGGACAATGAATGTGGTATGTCAGAAGTATGATGACTTATGTCTAGAACATACCTGAGCTACGAATTCTGGTCAGCTTATGGTATCATTAGAATGTGCCCTCCCAAATGCATGTGTTTGAAATTTAATCTTTGACCATTTTCATTAATGTTATTTGAAAATGGACTATTGGGATAGATTGGAATTGCACAAGATCACAAGGGAAGAATACCATGGGACTTGTGTCTCTCTGTGTATGATGTCTCTTTCCATGTCATGGTGCCACAAGAAGGTCAGAAACTAGTGCAGAGCATGTATGTAGACTACAATTTTAAACTCTAAATTTTCAAAACTCGTGTTAAATAACTCTCTGTAGCATCCTGTGGTAGTTATTTATGGCAACAGAAAATGAACTAAAGAAAATAACAGATCGTGCAGAAAATATTTCTTGTATGGAAATGAGGAAAGAAAAAAATCTATATATAATGAGTTCAACTCTTATTCAAAATATGTCATAAATTACCTCCTGTGTTCATAAGCCATCTTAGAGGTCTGTGCATTGTATTTAATATACCAAAGCATAAATCATACATATGTTTACAAATCTTTCATTTTTGATGCCTCAATCTATTTCTTATAGATTTATTTCATTGTATATAGATTGATAATCATTATAAAAATTTATGCTCACATTTTGCTCAACTCATATTTCTTCTTGTGGCAATATCAGTATGATTGTTGTTGAGGCAAGAATTTAAAATTCTTTACTCCTTATTTAAATATTTAGTCTGATACATACATAAAGGTTTAATTAAAGTTCTGTCTTCCCTAAAAAATATATTGGTATATTTTTTTTCAGAAAATAATTGGGAAATTTACATGACTTACATATTTATTTTTATTTATGCTGTTATATCTTATTTATCATTTCATAATTTTCATATCAACATAACAAAAACTAATCTTCTTACCTTATTTATATTATTCATTTCCAATGAAAGTATCTACTTTTATTGAGGCATGCATTAATCTTACATGTTAGCCAAAAAATTGAATTACATCCACTGAGATTGTTCATAGACTGCAATTCCTCTGAAATGCACTTATGAAAAACTATTCAGCTATTTCTTACTTTCTTTTAGAATCACGTCACAAACACTCTTCTGAGAGAAGAGATTTAGCTCAGGTACTGAAAGTGAGCTCCTCACTAAAATGTTTCTGGGAAATAAGCATGCAGAAATGCCTCAAGTGTAAGTAGATAGTGCAGATGGCCAGTTTGAATATGCATATATTCCAGCCTTTATGTTGCTCTGCTCTACTTAAGCTACCATTCCTTTCAGTTAATGCCACAGGAATTCTTTCCTCTACACTGCAGTGAGAGTTCAGGCTGAAGGTATTTCTCTGTGCTGCATTATAGATGAAAAATATGAACAGGATTTTTCCACAGTGTCAATCTTCAAAACATGAAACTAAAGCACACACACTCATCATTACACATAGGGAGTGTGGGTGTGCTCACTTGGATAATCTCACTTCTCATACTTTGGTATCTCTTTGTAGTATAGACACACAAACACACACATACACACAAACACACACACACCCACACACATATACACACACGACCATTTGACTTGATGGTTGATTTCCATAGATCCAAGCTCACAAATAAACATGATGAGTTATCTGCCTTCTAGATTATGTCATTTCTCAGTAAATTATCATCTTATTACATATAGTCATTTCAGGCTAACAAACAGCAATTAAACTCCAAACAGGCTGGAACTCAAAAGGAAATTAGCTTAACCCCTGACAGTCTGAATTTCTCAGTAATAGAATTACTGCTAAAACAAACAGATACAAGATAATGACACGGTATATAATCATATACAGCTTAATGTGAGTTCAAATCGAATTTCTCATTTAGCTTGCTTGATAAAGTTGAATTTCATGCCTTATGAAAATAAAGATTAGAAATAATTATGCTACCACAGATCCTTATTGGAGAAATTCTAGAGTATATTTTAGTCATCTTTTATCATCACACAGATACACACACAAAAGAGAAGCACACTAAATCTCTAGTGTCTATCCTATTTTTGCAATGTTGGAGTCCTATTGTACACCATCTTGGTGAAGGAATTTTGTTTCTAAGGTTTTATATTTTATTGAATTTCTATATGTCTTTCTGGATTGTACTCGCTAGATAAATTATTTCATTTTTTCATTATCTCTTCTTTTATACATGCTTTTTTTAATGATGACATGCTTAGAACTCATATGTTAGTACAGATTTTAAGAGATATTAGTCAAGTCTTTTGTAAGTACTTTTAAAAAACAGGCATGAAATAAAAGTTAAGTCTTAGAAAAAATTAAAACAGGTATGGTAAGAAGATGCAATTGGTGACAACTACTTAGTGAAGTTTGACTGTAATTATGGCTATTACTATGACATGCATTGGAAAGAAATAAAAGGAATGACTCAAAGGACTTGCAGATAAGAAAATAAATCATGGTGATATGCAAGATATTCATTAGTATGACTATAGGTTCCGGTCATTTCAGGGGATGGAAGTAGAGACAGAGACCCACATTGGAGCACTGGACTGAGCTCCCAAGGTCCAAATGATGAGCAGAAGGAGGGAGAACATGAGCAAGGAAATCAGGACCACAGGAAGGCCAGCTCGACTGGAGGTGAAAAAGCATGGGATCAAACCGGACTCTCTGAACGTGGCGGACAATGAGAGCTAACTGAGAAGCCAAGGACAATGGCACTGGGTTTTGATCCTACTGCATGTACTGGCTTTGAGGGAGCCTAGTCTGTTTAGATGCTCACCTTCCTGGACCTGGATGGAGGGGGAGGGTAACCTTGGACTTCCCACAGGGCAGGGAACCCTGACTGCTCTTTGGACTGGAGAGGGAGGGGGAGGGTAGTGGGGGGAGGAGGATGGAAAAGGGAGGCAGGGAGGAGGTGGAAATTTTTAATAATAATAAAAAATAATTTAAAAAAATTAAAATACTGTGTGTGTGTGTGTGTGTGTGTGTGTGTGTGTGTGTGTGTGTGTTAAAAATAGTGAGAAGGAAGTGTCCTGCTGCATGGACAGATAGTACTATATATAGCAGTTTTTGTTTCTCAAACTAAATTCTCAGTCCCTGGTATGAGGTGTTTTATGAGTTGTTGGATAGGGAGGTGTCTATTTCTTCTCTTTTACTGACTCTTTCACCTTCATTCATGTCATTCATTAACTATTTCCAAACTTATCTTAAATGACATTTAACTGAATAATACTTTTCCCACTAATTTTTAATAATTTCTGTCTTATAGATAATGATGATATCTTAATTTCTGTCTTGGTTTCCTTTGCTGTTGTTGTGATAAAATCCATGAATAAAAGCAATTAAGAGAGGAATAGTAGTTTATTCTGGCTCATATTTCATGAATTCAGTCCATTATAGATGAGAAGAAATGGCACCTAAAGTTTGAAGCATCTGATCACATTGTATTCACAATCAGGAACAAAATGAGACAAATACAAGATAGCATTCAGTTCATATTCTCCACATTATATATTCTGTGATGCTCTCCTCTCTCCAGGAACTGGCAACTTCCTCATTAAGATGAGTCTTCTTATTGCTTAGTCCCCTCAAAAAGAAAATGCTTACAACAGACAGTAAATTTTCTTTACTGTATCTCATGGTATGAAATAGAAAAATAAATTAAAGGTAATCAGGAAGTCAGGAAAATAAATGTTAGAGGAATATAAGAATAAAAATATTTTGAACATAAAGGATCTATGTATAAAGATTAAGATACCTGGATTTTTTTTTCATGAGAGTGAAAAAAATCAGGAAAGACTAAGACAGTCCCAAAACTATCAGAATGCTAAATAATATACATAAAATGTGAGACTTAGAGATGATATACATATGATATTAAATTTTCTAAAGAAAAATGCCAATACATTGTTATCAAACTTCTACTTCTATCAATGGAGTTTTGTTTTGTTTTGTTTTGGGTTTTTTTTTTTCTCTTGGTAACAGTTACAAGATTTGGCTAAGGCTAAAAAATAATGTCTAATCAAGGTTTATTTAAACATATTTAGTTTTGCCCAAACTTTATCCAAGTATTGTACAATGGTTAAAAAGAAACAGGCACGAGTAACTGACCTTCTAGGTCTCCAACAACCCTATTTGAAGTCCTACACTAATGTGGTAAGAGGAAATAGAGGGACAATATTTTTCCCTGTCCTCCAGAGTCAACTAGCTTCTAGGGAACTGTGGAGCATCACTCAAAAAATATCCTGCAGCTTTGGCAAGTCCCCATTCTCTTGTTTGGGGTGACCATAATAACTTATGTCAAGCCTATAAGGAGCAGGATAAACCCAGAGAAAAACGTTTCTTTAATACTTCTGAGCAAAGTCACAGTCAAGCTTTTTATTTATATTTGGAAGATGGAACAACTGAAAAAAAGGGAGTGTAGAGGACTCAGGGGGTTATTCTTATCACAAATGACCCCAAAGGCAAGTAAGATTCACAACTTGTCTTAAAATAATAATTAAAAGGTTAATTTTGTCATATCCATGGTCTAAGCATTCGCTGGGAATGTATAATCACCGATTAAAATGGCTTATATGCCTGCTTAACAGTTCAAGGACTTACCCCATCCCTAGACATTAGGCTCAAATTCATATGAGAAATTATTTAGACAAATAGTTCTCACTAATGATTTTTTCTTGATAAGGAAAATGATGCCCAGATAGAAGACATGGGATCTTGGCTCAATTCAATAATGCAGCACCTACCTGCAGCCAAAATACATAGGTCCATTATTGTTTTAAACTAAAAATTGAATGATGATCAAATTTCTTCTCTCCCACTCCAAAAACTATTT
Organism: Microtus pennsylvanicus; assembly: GCF_037038515.1. Classification (NCBI taxonomy): domain Eukaryota; kingdom Metazoa; phylum Chordata; class Mammalia; order Rodentia; family Cricetidae; genus Microtus; species Microtus pennsylvanicus. Next base: position 54,457,370 of record NC_134601.1, read on the forward strand.
GGGAAGGACTTCACACTGTGATTCTAGCCACTCCAACAGCCATCAAATTTCCTAAAAGCAGATCCTGAACTCGTAACTCTCATGTCCATTCTTAGAGGCCAAAACACAAAGTGAAAAAAAATATTAAGGGTTGAAATGGAAGTATGCTATCAAGAGACTCTAGTGGACTTTTATTTAGACATTTAAAAAAATATCCTTTGTTCTCCTGATTCTCTGTGAGGGCTTCTATTGTTAAAAACCCTTGTTTTAACTTCTTCACATCTTCTTCCAGGTATTAGTCAAAGACTTTCTCTCCTTCTTCCTTTTGGCTATTTTAAAAATTAATCTACCCCTGTACTTTTGAGATCTTAGATCTAGATCTAGAGCACTGCCATAATTCCTATACCTGATGTCCCCATTCATCTCAAGAAGCCAAATTAGTCATAGCCCATTTCTATAGTAACAACTAGAGGGACCTCTTCAAGGGAAAGAATGGTGGGTGAATGAGGAGTAGAAATTGGCTAAGTAGTTTAGTGTTAGGAGACACCATGGAAAATTAAGCAGTTTCTTTCTTGGCTAAAGATGAAAAACTTTCTGGGACTTTTTAGCAGACTTTATCATTTCAGAGGTCAAAGACACACAAATTGTTTAGGGGATCTGATCACTAATCTCATTCCCAAATGATTTTAAAATTACCTCTATGATACAGGAAGGTCTGCCCTGGAGAGGAGCAGCATGGCGTCTGAGCTCACTTCCTCTTCCTCCTAGCATTTTGTTCTGTTTACTCCACCCACCTATGTTCTAACCTATCAGGCCGAGCAGTTTCTTTATTAATTAACCAATGACCTTCCTCCATCACCTCTACAGGGGGCATGTTAGAGTAGAAATAAAAGGTCCTTTGGCTATAGAGAATAGATTCTCTGGCCTGGGTGGAGATCTAAACTTCCAGTTGGACAGTGTGGTTTTTAAAGGAGAATTGTCCACTATAGGCTCAGATATTTCAACAGTTGTTGGTACTTTTGGAGAGGTTATGGAACCTTTAGAACATATAGCCTTACTGGGAGAAATTTATCACTGGGGCCTGAGCATAGGCTTTGAGAGCTTATACCTTTGTTGTACTTCCCTCCAGTTAGGTCTCACTCTTTCTGAATGTAAACAAGGATGTGATCTCTTAGCTTCCCAATCCATCTATTTGTGACTACGCTTTCTCGGCTACTATGGAGTCTTTCTCTAGAACTATAATCCAAAGTAAAGTCTTTCTTCTATAAGTCACATTTGGTAATGGTATTTTATCACAGCAATCAAAAGTAACTAATACAGTGTCATTGACCTTACTTAGGGACCACCCCTCTGGAAGGTAGATTCTGATTGAGCACACAAAAGAAATAGGAGAAATATTACTTTTCTTTTAAAGAATATGGAATATTTCCTAAACAGAATTTTCATAACTCCGATAAGCCTAGAAGCCAAGAGCTTTCTGTGGGTCTACCCAACTTTATGAGTCCTAACCTTACAACTGTTCCTTTCCCTTTATTCTATTTTCTTTCAGATGCTGGTTAAAACCAAATTGTGTTTTTCTGATATGTTGGAATATCAATCTTTCTTTGAAGCTCCTCTGTCAACTCTCTACCATATGGCTGCCTGCTGCCACATGGTGGACATTTGCCAATAAATCAAAGAACATGGCTGTTTTCCTTCCCAACTTCATTATCTTGCTTTAGGCAGATGTTTGGTATTCACATCTTGTCAACCAAAGGTTTTTTAAGCTACTATAAAATTTTTCCTTGAGCTTCAAAAAATGCTCTCCATATATCAGTTAACGAAATCAAAATAACCTATTATAGGCACATGCAAGAGGCCTGTCTCCCAGATGATTTTAGATCCTGTCAAGTGAAACACAGTTTCAATCAATTTTAAATGTATTTCCATATTGTATATGGCTTACTATTCTTGTTAGAGAAATTTGATTTCTCCTCCTTGGATCACACTGGATATCAAACCTTCAAGAATTACCTGTGTTAAAAAATATTCCCCTCTAAATGAACACAAAATAATAAGAAGAGACATGCAAGCCAACGGATCAATAAATCACAGCATAGAAACACAAAAACACATGACAATACAAGTTAACACGAATCTCTCAAACAATATTAACACTTCAACTACTGAACCCAAACATTCTGAAGAAGATGAAATTCCAATGAACTTTTCAAAAATTTTCTGATAAAAATGAAAAATTGTCTGAAAGAAGAATTACGAACCATTAAAGAAAGCCAACTGTTGTAATCGGAGCAGCAGGGCTGCATCCCCAGCACCCCAGCCGCCTTGCTAGCTTATGCCCCGAAATAACAACACACAAATTGTATTCTTTTTAACACTGCTTGGCCCATTCTGCTTGGCCCATTAGCTCTAGCCCTTACTGGCTAATTTTGATATCCCGATCAACTAATAAACCGTGTAGCTCTGGTCTTACCGGGAAAGATTCAGCATTTCTGACCTGGCATGTGTCATAGTGTGTGTCTGCCCGGGAGAGCAGAGCATGGCATCTCTGCTCCAGAGAGCAGAGCTGTCAAGTCTGAGCTCACTTCCTCTTCCTCCCAGCATTCCGTTCTGTTTACTCCTCTGACCTATGTTTTAACCTATGAGGCCAAGCAGTTTCTTTATTACTTAACTAATGGCCTTCCTCCATCAGCCAGCAACAGTGGGGAATAACTGAACAGAATAGTTTATAAGATCAATAATATCAATGAAAAAGTTAGCAATATGAAAGAGAAAGCAGCAAATAAACTGAGACTTTTAACAACAACAACAACAAAATAAAATCATTGAAGATCACTAAGTCACTCAAACAAGCAGAAGAATCTCTGCATGAATTCAAGTTTAAAGAAATACAACATTTGCCGAGCTAGCAATCCCTGTGGAAGCAGGCCTGAGTCAGATACCTGTGCCAGACAAGGCCCAAGTAAGTGTTCTTGTGACTGCCAAGGGAGCAGGCCAAAGTCCAATACCTCTTTGGGAGCAGCCCAAGCCAGGGACATTTGTGGGCACAGGACTGAGATAAAGACATCTGTAGGAACAGGACACTTCCTTAGGAGCAAGTACTAGGGAGCTAATGACAAGGGAGCTGGCCTGAGCCAGAGACCTATGGGATCATGCCTAAGCCAAGGATCTCAGCGGGAGTAGCACCAAGCCAGGGATATCCACAGGAATAGGCCTGAGCCAGCAGCTTCCTTAGGGGCAGGCCTGAGCCAGTGACTTCTGGCAGAGCAGGCCCTAGTCAGTGACCTCCACAGGAGCAGGTACAAAGGAGTGACGACCAAGGTAGCAGGTCCGAGACAGGGACCACTGCAGGACCCAGCGCAAGACAGGACCTCTGTGGAAGCAGAACCCAGCCAGGGACAACCACAGGAACAAGCCCAAGCCAGTGACCTCTGTGGCAACAAGCCCAAGCCAGCAACCTCTGCCAGAGGAGGCCCTAGCCAGTGTCCTCCATCAGAGCAGGCCTGAACAAGCAAGCTCCACCTAAGTAGGCTAAAGTCAGCCTCCTCTGTGGGACCAGGCCTGAGCCAGTGACCTCAATGGGCGCAGGCCCAAGCAAGTGATCTCCATGGAAACAAGCCTAAAATACATTTGGAATTGCAGAGTACCACTAGGAGCACTGAGCATGTTCCTGGGATGCCAAATGATCTCTAAAGTGTCTGGAATTATAACCCTGACTACACCATGAGCAGCAATCACTTGTGCCTTGGATCGACTGGCACCTGGAAGACAGATTCCTAGAGACACAGCCCAAATTACACCAATCAGAGGAAAAGACAGGTAGATTAGGTAAGAACACAACACCACAAAGAGTAACATGACACCAACAAGACTAGTGGCTCTACAAGAACAAGACTTGAACACCCCAATGTTGACCAATGTTTCTATCCTGCCTGGTCCCGCAATCGTTCAGTCTCAAACAAACACACAGAGGCCTACATTGATCATAAACTGATTGGACCATTAGTTCATGCTTTTTATTAACTTTTATAGCTTATATTAGCCCATAATTTTTGTCTGTGTTAGCCACATGGCTTGGTACCTTTTTTGCCTCTGTGTGTTTATTTGGGACTGAATGTTTGTGGGACTTGGTGGGACAGAAAACTCGGTCAACAAATGGCACCAACATGGACATCTAAATCCACTTACTCTGTGAGTTCAAGAACAGCCTGGTCTACAGAGTGAGTTCCAGGACAGAAAGATACACTGAGGAACAGTGTCTCAAAAAGGCAAGGAATTAAAAATGAAAGAAATAGAGTTTAAAGTAAAGTCATGTAAAGATGAAAAATACACAGAGTCTGGATACTGAATATTAATGCATTGTCTTTGAATTGTATGACTACTGAGGAAAGAACAAAAGCTACTAAAAATATTTTATTATAAATGCTGCTGGATTAATACAAAATATATATTTTAAAAATGCCTTGACTTAAAAATTTAAGTCAAAAGGTATGCTACTTTGGAGAAGAAGATTTGCTTTGGTATCAACAGGAAATGATAAACTATGGATTCATTCTGGGTTAAGAAAAATCAGGTTTGATCAAGGAGGACCCCTCTGAGAAATCTCCAATAGGAGCAGATGGCCCAGATGTCTTAGTTCTATATCCAGAACAGTTCAAATAGTGCTGCCTGAGATTATCAAGCCTCACAGGATACTCTCTAGTCAAGACTTGATCATAATTCTAAATTTTCTTTAGGTCCCCATATCAGAACTTCCAATAAGCAGGAAATATCCTAGAAATCTATCTCCACATTCCTAAAAAAATGGATTATGGATTTTTTTGTTTAGAGTGTTTGTTATAATATGTATGGATAATGGTCAGGAAGAAAGCTAAACAAATTATCGTAGATTCAGATTTCTTGTTAAAAAGGGGGGAGTGCTGTGGGACAATGTTTTTACCCTGTAAAGATTTGTTACTTGTATATGTTTAATAAAATGCTGATTGGACAGGTGCCAGGTAAGAAGCATAGACAAGGCGACCATGCAGGAAGTAGAAGTGGGGCAATGAGAACAAGAGAATTCTGGAAGGAGGAAAGAGTCAGTCTGCAGTAGTCACCTAGCCACAGTGAAAGCAAGATGTGACTGCCTTGCCAAAAAAGGTACCAAGCAACATGTCTAACACAGACAAGAATTATGGGTTAATATAAGTTATAAGAGTTAATAAGAAACGTACGCTAATAGATCTATCAGTTTATGATTAATGTAGACCTCTGTGTGTTTATTTGGGACTAAATGGCTGTGGGACCTGGTAAGACAGAAAACTCAGTCAACACCCCAATATAGATAAAACATAAAAAATGACGTAAAATAACTTTAGGAGAATGTTTGTGGCTCCTAAAGAGGAAATGAAAGATTCCCTAAAAGAAATGGAGGAAAAGACAAATAAAAAACTGGACGAAATCAACAAGTCCCTTAAAGAAAATCAAGAAAAATCAATCAGATGAAAGAAAACACAAGCCAAGAAAATTATAGAAACAGAAATCATGAGAAAACAATCAGGAACCACAAACTCAAGCATGAACAGCAGAATACAAGTGATGAAAGAGAGAATCTCAAGGGCTGAAATCACAATAGAGGAAATATACTTATTGGTCAAAGAAAACATTAAATCAAGCACAAAGGTTAACACAAAATATCCAGGAAATCTGGGATACCATGTAAAGACCAAACCTAGGAATAATAGGGATAGAAAAAGGAGAAAAAGTTCAACTCAAGAGCATAGAAAATATATTCAAGCAAACTTACAGAACACCAAATAGACTGGATAAAAAAATGTCCCATCACCACATAATAATCAAAGCACTAAACATACATAATAAAGAAAGAATATTAAGAGCTGTAAAGGAAAAATGTCAAGCACCATATAAAGGCCAATTTAAAATAGTTACCCATGACTTCTCAATTGAAGCAACAAAAGCCAGAAAGTCCTGGTCAAGTGTTATGTAGACATTAAGAGACCATGGATGCCAGCCTAGACTACTATACCCAGGAAAACTTTCAGTCACCATAGACAGACAAAACAAAATATCCCATGACAGAACCAGATTTAACCAATACCTAGCCACAAATCCAGCCCTACACAAAGTATTAGAGCAAAAACTCCAACCCACGGATGATAGCTACATCCACAAAAATAAGTACAATAGATGATCCCACAGCAGCAAATCCTAAAAAAGGGAAAAACATAATAACATCACAAACAATGAAAACTAAAATAACAAGAACTAGCAATCACTGGTCACTAATATCCTTTAATGTAGGTGGACTCAAGTCACCTATTAAAAAGATACTAACATATAAAAAGTCTAACAGATAGGATATGAAAACAGAATCCATCCTTCCTCTGCATACAAGAAATACACTTCAACCTCAATGAAAGACATCACCTCTGAGTAAAGGGTTGGGAAAAAAATTCCAATCAAATGGACCTAAGAAACAAGCTCGTGTAGCTATCCTAATATCTAACAAAATAGACCTCAAACTAAAATCAATCAAAAGAGACAAATAAGACATTTTATTTTAGTAACAGGAAACATCTTTCAAGAAGAAATTTCAATACTGAATACCTATGCCCCAAATACAAGGGCATCTTCATATGTAAAAGAAACACTACCGAAGCTTAAATAACACATTTAACCCCACATAATAGTAGTGGGAGACTTCAACACCCCACTCTCCACACTGGACAGGCCTGCCAAACAGAAAATTAACAGAGAGATAAGGAAACTAAGAGATGTTATGACTCAAATGAACTTAACAGACATCTATAGAACATTCTATCCAAACTTAAAAGAATATACCTTCTTCTAAGTATTTCATGGATCCTTTTCAAAAATTGACCACATACTGGGCAACAACGCAAACAGCAGATACAAAAAAATGGAACAACCTCATATATCTTATTGGATCACTATGGCTTAAAATTAGAATTTAGCCGCAATGAAAATTTTAGAAACTGCACAAACATATGGAAAATGAGCAATGCTCAACTGAAACATTAATGGGTCAAGGAAGAAATAATGAAAGAAATAAAGACTTCTTAAAATTCAAGAGGATGATACACAATATATCCAAATTTATGGGACAAAATTAAAGTAGTATTAAGAGGAAAGTTCATAGCACTAAATGCTTACATAAACGTACTGGCTTTGTGAGAGCCTAGACAGTTTGGATGCTCACCTTACTAGACCTGGATGGAGGTAGGTGGTCCTTGGAATTCCCACAGGGCATGGAACCCTGATTGCTCTTTGGGCTGATGAGGGAGGGGGACTTGAATGGGGGAGGGGAAGGGAAATGGGAGGCAGTGGCGGGGAAGAGACAGAAATCTTTAATAAATAAATAAATTAAAAAAAATAATTCACTAGAATAAATACAACATCAGAAAAAAAAAGAGAAAGAAACTGGAAAAATCCCACACCAGTGTGTTGTAGGAAGCCTCTTGTTTGTTTCTGGCTGCTCAGTCCCAAAATAATCACACAGAAAACTGTATTCAATAAATTGCTTATTGGCCCATTAGCTCTAGCTTCTTATTGGCTAACTCTTACATCTTAATTTAACCTATTTCTATTAATCTGTGTATTGACACGTGGCTGTGGCTTACCAGCAAGTTTCCTTCCTGCATCGGTATCTGGTGGGGCTACATGGCTTCCTCCTGACTCTGCCTTCTTTCTCCCAGAATTCAGTTTAGTTTATCCTGCCTAGTTCTATTCTGCTAAGCCACTGGTCAAAACAATTTCTTTATTCCTAAACCAATAGAAGTAACAAATATAAAGAAGGAATTCCTACTTCATCTCCCCTTTTCTGTTTAAATAAAAAGGAAGGTTTTCACTTTAACATGGTAAAATTACATATAACAGAACAGGTATTAAGCATGAATTAGTTATAATATTTATATCTATTTTCTATATTATCATAACTAAGGAAAGGAATAAATATAACTATCTATTCTTTAACTCCATCAAAGACTCCAGAAGGATATAATATTACCTAAGTAAACAAGAGGTGTATTGTAAGAAACTTCCAAAACTCTAGAATTGACAGAGACATCATGCTGCCTGGACAGTCATCCAAAGCTCTTCTGTACTGTTGGGGCATCCATCTTCAGCTTACAGGCCCATAGCATCTGGCAGACTTTACCAAGAAGCAAGAAATTTCAAAGACCGTTCTACCTATATTGGCAGTTTATCAGTCACTTTCTTCTGTGTCCTGCAGAATGTCTGGCAGACTCTTTCTTGTAGCAGGAACTCCACAGGATTGTCTCACCTTTAGGCAAGTTCAGCAGTTATTTTTTCTTGGGGGGGGGGGGCTGCACGTCTAGTTCATATAGCACAACATCAAGCAGTCCTAGAGAGCTTTTAAAACTGTAAGCCCTGGTGGCTGGCTCCTCCTCTCTTCACTTTTCAAAATGGTGGAGGTACCATTACCAGCCCTCTGGGACTGTCAGGTAGGAGCCATGCTCACCACTTTAACTCTCAGAAGGAGCATGCAACACATAAATTATTTTTATCTGAATAATAGCTAAATATGCCATGCAGAGTACTGTGTGGCCTAGAAATAGCTCTGTGTATGGTGGAAGGGAATTTGTTATACTCTCCTTTTTGTGGATTCCTAGCAGACCTGAACCTATTGCCTGCCCACGCAGGGGCATTAATCTTCAGGCATGGTCTCAGTTAATTTCCTCCTAACTTCAAGTAGGCATACAAATACTCAAGACCACAAACTCTTTCAAATGCTCCAGAGCTTAACCTCCTAAACATAGTCAGAGCCATTTGTGCTGGTGAACCAGGAAGCAGCCATTTTGAAACCAAGCATTCTTTTTTCTTTTTCTGCTACTGTTGAATCAGGAAGACCTCTTTTAAAGGAACCATAGTGTTAAGCTGTGCTTAACTCTGTTCTATTGTGTCTAGAATTCCTTTCCAAGTTTTCTCAGGTTTAATATGGATATAGTCGATCACGATGGTGTACCAATTTGTAGTAGGAGGCCACTTGTTTGTTCCTGGATGCTCAGCCCTGAAATAATCACACAGAAACTGCATTAATTAAATCACTGACCCATTAGCTTTAGCTTCTTATTGGACTACTCTTACATCTTAATTTAACCCATCTCTATTATTTTGTGTATTGCCACGTGGCTGTGGCTTATAGGCAGGTTTCCATCCTACATCTGTCTCTGTCAGGTCAGGGATGCATAGCTTCTCCCTGACTTTGCCTTATTTCTTTCAGCATTCAGTTAACCTTTCCTCACCTGGTTCTATTCTGCTAAGCCACTGTCTGAAACAGCTTCTTTATTCACTAACCAATAAAAGCAACACATATACAGAAGGACTTCCTACATCACTAGTAAGTTAACAGAGTACCTCAAAACACTACAAAAAAGAAATAAAATCACCCAGGAGGAATAGAAGTCAGGAAATAATCAAATTGAGAGCTAAAATCAACAAAACAGAAACAAATAAAACAAAACAAAGAATCAACAGGACAAAGAGTTGGTTCTTCAAGAAAATCAACAAAAGCAACAAACCTTTATACAAACTAACAAAAAGACACAGAGAGAATATCCAAATAAACAAATCCATAAATTTAAAGGGGGGGTATAACAACAGATATGGAGGAAATCTAGATAATCATGACATCATACTTCAAAAACCTGTATGCCACAAAATTACAAAGCTTAAAGGAAATAGAAAATTTTCTGGATAAATATTATTAACTAAAATTAAATCAAAACCAGATAAGCAAATTAAATAGACCTATAACTTCTAAAGAAATAAAAACAGTCATCAAATTTTTCTAACCAAAGGAAATCCAGGACTAGAAAGTCCAGAATAATATAAAAGTTTCAAAGAAGAACTAATACCAATATGCTTCAAATTGTTCCACAGAATAGAAGCAGAAGGAATACTGCCAAACTCTTTTGATAAGATTACAATCACCCTGATACTCAAACCACACAAAGACATCACTAAGAAAAAGAATTTCAGATCAATCTCACTCATGAACATTGATGCAAAAGTACTTAGCAAAATACTGGCAAACTGAATCCAAAAGGACATCAGAAAAATCATTCACTATAACTAAACAGATGGTTTCATCTCAGAGATGCAGGGATGGTTCAACATATGACACTCTGTCAATGTAATCCACCATATAAACAAACTGAGAAAAAGACACATGATCATCTCATTACATGATGAAAAAGCCTTTGACAAAATACAACATCCCTTCATGATAAAGATTTTGGAAAGAGCAGGGGTACAAGGAACATATCTAAACATAATAAAGGCAATATACAGCAAGCCAACAGCCAACATCAAGCTAAATGGAGAGAAACTCAAAGTTATCCCACTGAAATCAGAAACAAGAAAAGATTGTCCACTCTCTCTGTATCTATTCAATATGGTACTTGATGTTCTAGCTAGAACAATAAGTTAACAAAAGGAGATAAGGGAAGAAAAATTAAAAAAAGTCAAAATCTCACTATTTGCTGATGATATAATTGTTTACATAAGTGACCCCAAAAATTCTACCAAGAAACTTCTATAAGTCGTAAACATCTTTCATAATGTAGCAAGATAAAAGATGAAGTTGAAAAAAATCAGTCTTCCTTCAAACAGATTGATAAATGGGCTGAGAAAGAAATCAGAGAAATATCAACATTCACAGTGGCCAGAATAACATAAAATAGTGACGTAACTCTATCTGAACAAGTGGAAGACCTCTATGACAAGAACTTTGTTTCATTGAAGAAGACATCAGAAAACGGAATGATCTCCCATGATCTTGTGTAGGTAGAATTAACATAGTAAAAATGGCAATCTTCCCAAAAGCAATCTACAGATTCACTGCAATGCCTATCAAAATCCCAGAAAAGTTCTCATGATCTAAAAAGAACAATCCTCAACTTCACATGGAAAAGCAAAAAATCCCCTGATAGGCAAAACAATAATGTACGATAAAGGAACTTCTTGAAGCATCACAATCTCTGACTTCACACACTTCTACAGAGTTACAGTACTGAAAACAGCCTGGTATTAGCATAAAAACAGGCAGGAGGACTAATGGGACAGAATAGAAGACCAGGATATCAATCCATACACTTACAAATACCTGATCTTTGAAAAAGAAGCAAAATATATAAAACAGAAAAAAGAAAGATTATTAACCAAATGCTGATGGTATAACTGGATATCACCATATAGAAGCAACAACATTGATCCATATCTACTGGTATGCACAAACTCAAGTCAAAAGGGATCAAAGACCTCAACATAAAATCAACCACACTGAACCTCATAGAAGAGAAAGTGGCAAGTACACTTGAACACATTGGCACAGGTGACCACTTCCTAAATACAACCCCAATAACACAGACACTGAGAGAAAAAATTAATAAATTGGATCTCCTGAAACAGAGAAGCTTCTGTAGAGCAAAGGGCATGATTAACAAGACAAAACAACAGCATACAGAATGGGTAAAGATCCTCATCAACCACATATCAGACAGAGGGCTGATCTCCAAAATATACAAAGAGCTCAAGAAATTGGTCATCAAAAAGAACAAATAATCAAAAAAAATGAGATATAGACCTAAACAGAAAACTCTCAACAGAGGAATCTAAAATGACTGAAAGACACTTTAGGAAATGTTCAACATACTTAGCCATCGGAGAAATACAAATCAAAACAACTCTGAGATTCCATCTTACAGCTGTACAAATGGCCAAGTTAAAAAATACTGATGACAACTTATGCTGGAGAGGACCTGATGTAAATGAAACACTCCTCCATTGTTGGTGGGAGTGCAAACTGGTACAGCTGCTTTGAAAATTAGTAGGGTAATTTCTCAGAAAATTAGGAAACAACTTACATCAAGACCCAAAGGATACTCAATCATACCACAAAGACATGTACTCAATGATGTTCATAGCACCATGATTTGTCATAGCCAGAACCTGGAAATAACCTAAATGCCTCTTGACCAAAGAGTGGATAAAGAAGATGTGGTACATTTACACAATGGAGTACTAAACAGTAGGAAAAAAATAACAATATCTTGAAATTTTTAGACAAATGGGTGGATCTAGAAAACATCATTGTGAGTGAAATATCTCAGATCCAGAAAGACAAATACCATAATGCACTCCTCATAATTGGCTTTTAGATATAAAGCAAAGAAAAATCAGCCTACAATTCACAATCCTAGAGAATCTAGACAATAAACAGGACCCTAAGAGAGACATACATGTATTTAATCTACATGGACAGTAGGAAAAAAAGATCCTAGGAGTAAATTGGGAGTGTGGGGATAAGGGGAGACAGTAGAAGGGAAGGAGGGAAGAATGGAGAAGAGTGAAGAAAAATATATAGTTTAATAAAAGCAAATAAAAAAATCCGGACAAAAAATACTACATCCAAACATCAAAAGAGAACAAATGAAAAACCACAAACAAACAAACAAAAAAAACAAGCATGAAAATGCCACTTGGCAATACACAGATTAATAGAAATGGGTTAAACTAAGATGTGAGAATTAGCCAATAAGAAACTAGAACTAATGGGCCAAGCAACTGTATTAGTTAATACAGTTTCTGTGTGGTTATTTGGGGGCTAAGCTAGCCAGGTGGCCAGGATAAACAAGCAGCCCTCTCCTTGCAAGAATTGGTGCCCAACATGATGGACTAAATCCACTTAAAAACCTGAGAGAGCTTAATTTTACACACAAAAACACAGAGTTTAACACAGCTTTTTGCTGTTTGCTGGTGGCGTGCCACAGTTCCCTTAAGAGAAGTTTTCCTGACTCAGTCATAGAAAAAGAATAAAAGCCATGCAGTCTTAAAATGTTGGCTTTCTGGGATATGCTGCTAGCATGACCCCTGGCTCTTGCAGGAGGCAGATCATTTGGATGGGGTTTGTGAGAAAAGTGCAATGGCTTGCTCAATGCAATGTGTACTTGCTTTGTGCCTGGCGGTCGGGCAGTGTGTGTGGCTCAGAGGCACAAGCAGCCCTGCCATGCTGGGCTTTACCATATTTGACCTAATAAGAGCACAGCCTTATTTTAAAGAAGCATTTAGCATTTTAAAAAGTGCTCCTGGACAGTAAAGAAACACAGATATGTAATAAAGATGAATACAGATGGGTCATACTGTTGGATAAATGTATATAGCCTTGGAAGAGAGAAGAAAAAGAGCATAGAGAGTCATAAAATAAAGTTAATGCTTAAAAAAAGGTAAGGTGTAGTGATGTTGCCTGGCTAGCTTTACCCAAAATAATTGCACAGAAACTGTATTCATTTAAACACTGCCTGGCCCATTACATCTAGCCTCTTCTTGGCTAACTCTCACATCTTGCTTTAACCCATATCTAATAATCCGTGTATCACCATGGGGTTGTGGCTTACCGGGAAGAATCTAACCCTATGTCCATCTTAGGCCAGAGCTTCATGGTGTCTGCCTGACTCTGCTTTCTTTCTCCCAGAATTCTGTTCTGTCTACTCCACCCACCTACGGGCTGGCCTATCAAAAAACCGAGGCAGCTTCTTTATTTATCCAATGAAAGTAACACGTAGACAGAAGGTCCTCCTACATCATTTCCCCTTTTTCTGTTTAAACAAAAAAAGAAGGGCTTTAACTTTAACATAGTAAAATTACATATAACAAAACAGTTATCAAGCAAGAATTACAGTTACAATATTTATATTTATTTTATCTTTTATCATAACTAAGGAAAACTATAACTAACCATTTTTAACTCCATCAAATACTCCAGAAGGATATAATATTACCTAAATAAACAAGAAATAAGCAACTTCCAAAACTCTAGAAATGACAGAGACATCTCACTGCCTGTACAGTCACCCAAAGGTCCTCTGTACCATTGGGGCATCCATCTTTAGCCTTCAGGCCCATAGTATCCAGCAGACATTTCCATGAAGCAGAAAATTTTAAGGACAGTTTAGTCACTGTCTTTTCATTCCTGTAGAATGTCTAACAGATTCTTTCACGAATCAGGAACCCCAAAGGATCATCTCACATTTAGGCAAGTTTAGCAGTCCTCTCTCTGTGGGTTTTGTGTCCAGTTTGTGCAACAGTCCAGGTAAGAGCAATTTCTTGCCCAACTGGGTAACCAACTCCATAAGGAGCCTCTTTGATGTCCATTTTCCTCTTGAAGTAGACTGGTACTGCCAGGAGCAGACGTGTTTCAATGCCATGAAAAGTCCTAAGTTATTAAAACATTAAATGGCACATTTTGTAGTCTTTGAAAGACATGAAGAATGCCTATTTAACTGAAATATATCTCTATATACCTAGAAAATCTAGCTAACATGACTACAAGCTTGACTATTATTGATGATTATCAATCAACAACCTATATTTCCTAATTATACATTTTTATTTATTTTTATTTATTTTTTATAATAGTAAAGAGCATTGTATTTATGTGTGAGAAAGAACATATAGGCAAATAGTTATAGGAAATATCAGCAAAATGCTATAAAGAAATTATTGGAAAAAATAGTGTTAATTATTGTTACTCACTATTTACTCTTTAAATGTGACTAATACAGAACTGGGCATGACACACACACCTTTAACCCCAGCACTCGGGAAGCAGAGACAGGTGGATCTCTCTGAGTTTGAGTCTAGCTTGTCTTCAAAGTGATTCCCAGGCCAGCCAGGGCTGTGCAGTGGAACCCTATCTCAAAAAACAGACAAAAAAATAGAAAAGAAAGGAAGGAAGGAAAGAAGGAAAGAAGGAAGGAAGGAAGGAAGGAAGGAAGGAAGGAAGGAAGGAAGGAAGGAAGTAAGTTTGATGACCTATGTTCAATCAGAGAACCAGGATCCAAGCACTGGCACATGTCAATACCCACACACATTCTATTCACACACATGCATACATACATATGATAGTAATAATAATAACTATTATTATTATTTAAAAAATACTGTCATAATGTTTTTTGTCCTATTATCATGAAATATTTAGCTACAGATCAAAAAATTTTGTCCTAACATTGATAATCTGAATTCTTACAATTCTTTTATTGTACATACTAGATAATACATGTTTACTAGCGGAGAGATCATCCTAAAGGGAAAGATACGGTGGTTATATTTCTTCTAGATAGTGTGAATGTCATTAAGGATTCGTATTTGCCTCTGTAGCCTTGTCCAAGTAAGGTTCAAGTAAATTAATGTGCCTGTTAAACGCCGCCATGAATGCCAAGAAAAAGAGACTGGTGGCTGCGATTCGTATAGCAAAGAAAACTGGTAGGAAATTAAAATAATTGGCTTTGTGGATTGTTAAGTACTGAATAATATTTTTGTTTGTTCTAGGTGTCCTGAAAGCCTTCGGCCCGAAACAGTGAGGCCTTGCTTGCTTCCCTGTAGGAAGGATTGTATCGTGACCCCATATAGTGACTGGACACCATGTCCCTCTTCATGCAGAGAAGGTATGGGGAATAGATTCTAAAGACTCTTTCCCCCAGGACCCTCATTCATAAGGCATTTGACTTCTTCTGGACGAGCAATGTTTGTGGTTCTTGCACAGGGCCTTGTCCTAGCTTTTCATAAATGTCAAAACATTTGGGTTTCTTCCTGGAAATAATACCATGCTAGAGTACCTGGTAGGCAGTAAATTTAATGCCAGAGTATGCCTCGGATTTTTATTGTATACAGCAAATTAAAATGATTCTAAATTTTATTAGTATATCTTATCTTTCATTAATCATGAGAGAATGTATACTGCTCTTGTGAATTTTTAAGAGAGTCTCCAATGGCCCAGTAGATATGGCTTCTAAACTTCCTGGCAAGAAACAGCCTGAGACCAGGTTTACTGTTGACTCTATTATGTGGCCCAAAGATGGGAATAAAGCAAAGACAAAAACGACCAAGCTGACTCCCTGCCAATACTTAATGTGCCATGAGGCATTTCCAGGATGAGTGTTTCTCCCCTGAGAGGTTTGGTTTGCTCTTGTGACTTGCAAAGACTCTTTTTTATCATGGTCAGTCCCCTGATAAATCTTTCTTTGCCCTTCAGGACATGGACTTTTAGTGTTCCCGCTGAGAGAAAATTTCACACCTTCCATGTCACTTACACAGTAACAGCAAATTTTCTCTCAGTGTGACAGACAAAATCGCCTTCTATTTACTCATTTTCTCTCTCAACCTGTTACATTGTCTTTATGTTTTCTTTATGTTTCAGCTTCTTGACTCTCACTGGAGATTTGCAATTAAGAGTTAATTTCCAGTTTAATGATGATTTTAACTTGATAAATTTTATTTTAAACCACTCAATTTTCTGAATGTTTAATTGTTTTTGCAGATGGTCATTGTGCAGAGGTGAAGCACAAGTTTGGGGAATTTTTGCTTATGAGATATAACCTCAGTCTGTTGAGCAGGCAGGCGTGGTACTTAAAGTCTTTGTTCCTCTGTGTCAGTTTCTGGGATCAGACGTGCATACACCACATGTAGAATGTTTGCTTTTATGTTTTATAGCGTACTATTAAGTCTTATATAAAACTAAACTGCTAGTGGAACAAAAAGACTTTTTTTTTCAATGTCTTTTAAACTTCTCAGTAGCGTTAGTAGAGGAAGGGTTACTGCCATTAGTTTGCTTTTCTGTTTTTGAGACAGATTCTCTCAGTGCAGGTGAGGATATATAGCACCATACCATTTTTGTTAGTGTTCTATTGAAGACCAAGCCAATAGCTACTCCACCAAGTGAGCTATAACCCCAATTCACATTAGCTTTTGTAAAATTATTAATGGTTTAATAAATGTTAATTTAACTAAAAAGAAAAGAAAATGTTAATGACATGAATTTTCTAAAAAGCTATGGCATTTTCTGGTTTTTAAAATAGATTTTATTGTCTTATTTATTTATTTTCCTTAAAGACATATAAAATATAGTTATAGTTTCTTGGTCATAATCAGTTACCATACTTTGCTGTAAGCTGCGATCTCTGAAGTATCTGATGCTGTTCAACACTTCAGTGATAAAGATTATATATTACATTGTATCACATCACATTATGTTACATTACATTAGATCATATTACATGTGAAACGTTGTAGGGTTTTTTGTTGTTGTTTTGGCTCAGGTTTTGGTTTAGTCTATAATAATTACAAAATCTTATAGAGTGGACACAGCACACTTGCATGTGGTCACTATGTGGCAAATGCTTTAATTTGGTGTACTGGAAGCAATTTTTCTGAGAAACTTATGGGAAATACATTTATATCATAATAGAATAAAACTCCTTTAGAAAATTTTAACTGAATTTTATTATCAATTTCCTAATATGTTTATTGTTTTAATACTTTATTAAAGACAGTCATTTTTTTCACTCTAAAATGCTTTTTAATTAGCTACAATGTGGCAAGCTTGATCACAGTCAACAAGGTGATATCCTATGGATATCTCTTAATTTGTGTAAATAAAGTATAATCACGGAGTGTGAGGGTCAGTGAAATAAAAACAGGGTAAAAAAGAGCAGCAATTTCATTTTGGAAGATGACAAAATAAGCACACTAATATTCTAAGGTAGAATGTATAGGCAATATCAAATTTTCATTTAGCCTTTCACTTATAGAGAAATTCCTCAACACACTGCGAGTATAACTTAACTCATATTCAGCAAGCAGAATGTGCAGAAATTAAAAAAAAAATAATTGTCTTTGAGCAAAATTTGTGAAAGAGGAGAAGGAGATGGAGCATGAAGGACGATTATGGGTATTTATAATAATAATGGTTACATTGAAATAGAAATGAGGTAATAAATGCAGCGTTAGAGCACTACAAAATACTAGGAAAAGTTCATATTGGTCCATATTGAATCTGAAGAATTTTAGTAAGATTAAATAATTAGATGACCTATCAAGTAGGGGAAATGATCAGCATACAAAATATTTAAAAATAAAAATATGCAAGTACGGATGGTTATAACACTAAAGTCTTAACAGAATACTGAATAACCGACACAAGATAAAAGAGAAGTCCATGAGATGCATGAAAGTATAATTTTGAATGCAGTGTCTAGAATGGAATAAACTTGCTGTTTTCCAAGAAGTGAAACAGGTAGAAAGAGAGGATTACAGCAAAGTTATAACAAAGTAACTAATTAATAAAGATTCTTAAAGTTACTTCCACAGGGTAGATAGACAGCGAGACTAATGTCAGAAGGTTGGGAGATTTGAGGATTTTTAAAGATAGAAGGAAGGAGAAAGAATGAGAAATAGCTAAGTGGAGCTATGTGGTGTCTATTAAAAGAAGTTAGAAAATTTCAGTGAATAACTGAAGATGAGAGATTGGGTATTCCAAATGAATGTGTAAATAAAAATATCAGAGGTGGTAAAGAAGAAAAGGTTCTAATAAGTTATGCCTCTGGACAGTGCCGTGGATCTGAATGATAATGAAGGAACACTTGGGTGCTGATTTGGTATAATGTGAGGTAAAATGGGTTGAGTTGGATTGATCACTTGGTCATATATAGGTGACTGTTAGAAGTTAAAACTCAGGTTGCCACTAGGTGACAGATCTCTCCTGGATCTGACATGAGACTCCTCTGCGCAGGAACACCAGTTCAGGATCTTGCTGACATAGAAATAAGAGGTATGAACCAAGGGAGGGATGGAAGGAGGTAAAATAATCCCACTTCAGTTGTTAACCAAACGATCAGATGTTGTTTTAGTTTACATACTCTTTTTAGAAATGTTAAATGTTGGTCCTAAGCATAAACCAAAATAAAATAAATATTCAAAATGATAGAATGGTGGAACTAAGTAGTGAATGGGGAGGGTATGAAGGTGAACCAAGAAAAATAACAAAGAGAAACTCAAAATTAATGTTTTCTCCTGTAATGGAGAGGAAAATTAGACCTGAGATTCCAGTGACAAAAATGAAGAATAGAAGCCTAATGGATTCTGAAAAATATCCAGAGAAATGAAAATACCCCTAGCTCTGGATTGTCAGAGGCATTTATCACCTGAACTTGAAGCGAGAAATAATTTGAACAATATAATAAATAGAGAAACATTGGTAACATTAAATTTCTACTGACATTTCGTAGATCTCTGAACACAGCTTATTAAATATGTAAAATCCAGAGTCAGTATTCAAATTTATATTGCTACAATAAAAAGTTCACAGTAGTGCTCCCAAATACTTCAATTCCTAGTCGCCAGTAATTCCAGTCCCCAATTCCCTACTCCATTAACTATAGTATTCCAATTATTCATTAACGTAATTACCACGACTATAAACATGATTCACACACAATGGGAACAATCCTAACAATTTACAGTAATCTAGAATGTTAAATTGGAACAAGGTGCACATAACCATCTATTCAGTCCACTCTGTGCTCTTCCTTTCCACCACCATTCTTCACAAGCTCCTGGAATACTTTGAAAACAGACTCTTAAACCCTGCTATCAGAAATGTTGACTTAGTACATATGGTTTGGGCTCAGCTATCTGCTATTATTCTTACTGTTTCTATAGGGCTTATTCAGAAGAGTTATTCAAAAATCACAGCTCTTCTGTCTGGCTTAGGAGTCCTCTCTAGGCTTGACGGCCATTGTTTGCCCACCACTGTGTTAAGTAATATCTTGAGTTCATGAAAAAGGGTTCTGTTTTGTGAAAATTTTCACTTTCAAATCATTTTATCTTTTAACCACAATAACTTTTGAAATGTTTTATTTTCTTTCCATTTGAGCTTCAGTTGTTAAGACCTCACTGTTCCTCCTGTAGACTGTGTATGAAATATTTAAAAATCTTGCAAAATAGTCTAAACATATCAGGAATTATATTATCTCCATACAGAATTCTTTTTTTTCCAGTTTTTTCTTTTTTTTAAATTTATTTATTTATTAAAGATTTCTGTCTCTTCCCCGCCACCGTCTCCCATTTCCCTCCCCCTCCCCCAATTAAGTCCCCCCCCCAGCCCGAAAAGCAATCAGGGTTCCCTGTCCTGTGGGAAGTCCAAGGAACCCCCACCTCCATCCAGGTCTAGTAAGTTGAGCATCCAAACTGCCTAGGCTCCCACAAAGCCAGTGCGTGCAGTAGGATCAGAAACCCATTGCCATTGTTCTTGAGTTGTCAGTAATCCTCATTGTCCGCTATGTTCAGAGAGTCCGGTTTTATCCCAGGATTTTCCAGACCCAGGCCAGCTGGCCTTGGTGAGTTCCCAATAGAACATCCCCATTGTCTCAGTGTGTGGGTGCACCCCTCACGGTCCTGAGTTCCATGCTCGTGCTCTCTCTCCTTCTGCTCCTGATTTGGACCTTGAGATTTCAGTCCTGTGCTCCAATTTGGGTCTCTGTCTCTGTCTCCTTTCATCGCTTGCTGAAGGTTAATATTCAGGAGGATTCCTATATGTTTTTTCTTTGGGTTCTCCTTATTTAGCTTCTCTAGGATCACTAATTATAAGCTCAATGTCCTTGGTTTATGGCTAGAAACCAAATATGAGTGAGTACATCCCATGTTCCTCTTTTTGGGTCTGGCTTACCTCACTCAGGATAGTGTTTTCTATTTCCATCCATTTGTATGCAAAATTCAAGAAGTCCTTGTTTTTTATTGCTGAGTAGTACTCTAATATGTATAAATTCCATACTTTCTTCATCCATTCTTCCATTGAAGGGCATCTAGGTTGTTTCCAGGTTCTGGCTATCACAAACAATGCTGCTATGAACATTGTAGAGCATATACTTTTGTTGTATGATAAGGCCTCTCTTGGGTATATTCCCAAGAGTGGTATTGCTGGGTCCAGGGGTACGTTGATCCCGAATTTCCTGAGAAACCGCCATACTGCCTTCCAAAGTGGTTGCACAAGTTTGCATTCCCACCAGCAATGGATGAGTGTACCCCTTTCTCCACAACCTCTCCAACAAAGGCTATCATTGGTGTTTTTGATTTTAGCCATTCTGACAGGTGTAAGATGGTATCTTAAAGTTGTCTTGATTTGCATTTCCCTGATCGCTAAGGAAGTTGAGCATGACCTTAAGTGTCTTTTGGCAATTTGAAGTTCTTCTGTTGAGAATTCTCTGTTCAGCTCAATGCCCCATTTTATAATTGGGTTAATTAGCCTTTTACGGTCTAGTTTCTTGAGTTCTTTATATATTTTGGAGATCAGACCTTTGTCAGTTGCGGGGTTGGTGAAGATCTTCTCCCAGTTGGTGGGTTGCCTTTCTGTCTTAGCGACAGTGTCCTTTGCTTTACAGAAGCTTCTCCGTCTCCGGAGGTCCCATTTATTCAATGAGGTGCTTAATGTCTGTGCTGCTGGGGTTATACGTAAGAAGTGGTCTCCTGTGCCCATGTGTTGTAGAGTACTTCCCACTTTCTCTTCTATCAGGTTCACTGTGTTCAGACTGATATTGAGGTCTTTAATCCATTTGGACTTGAGTTTTGTGCATGGTGATAGATATGGATCTATTTTCATTCTTCTACAGGTTGACATCCAGTTTTGCCAGCACAATTTGTTGAAGATGCTCTCTTTTTTCCATTGTATACTTTTAGCTCCTTTATCGAAAATCAGGTGTTCATAGGTTTGTGGGTTAATGTCAGGGTCTTCTATTCGATTCCATTGGTCGACTTCTCTGTTTTTCTGCCAATACCAAGCTGTTTTCAATACTGTAGCTCTGTAGTAGAGTTTGAAGTCAGGAATGGTAATGCCTCCAGACGCTCCTTTGTTGTATAAGATTGTTTTGGCTATCCTGGGTTTTTTGTTTTTCCATATAAAATTAATTATTGTCTTCTCCAGATCTGTGAAGAATTTTGATGGGATTTTTATGGGGATTGCATTGAATCTATAGATTGCTTTTGGTAGAATTGCCATTTTTACTATGTTGATCCTCCCAATCCAGGAGCAAGGAAGATCTTTCCATTTTCTGGTGTCGTCTTCAATTTCTTTCTTCAAAGACTTAAAGTTCTTGTCAAATAGATCTTTCACATCCTTGGTCAGAGTTACCCAAAGATATTTTATGCTATTTGTGGCTATCATGAAAGGTGATGCTTCTCTAATTTCACTCTCTGTTTCCTTATCCTTAGTGTATAGGAAGGCCACTGATTTTTTGGAGTTGATCTTGTATCCTGCCACATTACTAAAGGTGTTTATCAGCTGTAGGAGTTCTTTGGTAGAGTTTTTGGGGTCACTTATGTATACTATCATATCATCTGCAAATAACGAGATGTTAACTTCTTCTTTTCCGATATGAAACCACTTGATCCCTTTATGTTGTCTTATTCCTATTGCTAGAACTTCAAGCACTATATTGAAGAGGTATGGAGAGAGTGGACAGCCTTGTCGTGTTCCTGATTTTAGTGGGATGTCTTTGAGTTTTTCTCCATTTAATTTAATGTTAGCTGACGGCTTGCTGTAAATAGCTTTTATTATATTTAGGTATGACCCTTGTATCCCTAATCTCTCCAAGACTTTTATCATAAAGGGGTGTTGAATTTTGTCAAATGCTTTTTCAGCATCTAATGAAATGATCATATGGTTTTTTTCTTTCAGTTTATTTATATGGTGGATTACATTGATAGATTTGCGTATGTTGAACCAGCCCTGCATCTCTGGGATGAAGCCTACTTGATCATAATGGATAATTTTTCTAATGTGTTCTTGGATTCGGTTTGCCAGTATTTTATTGAGAATTTTTGCATCGATATTCATGAGTGAGATTGGCCTGTAATTTTCTTTCTTGGTTGGGTCTTTGTGTGGTTTTGGTATCAGGGTAACTGTAGCTTCATAAAAGGAATTTGGCAATGACTCTTCTGTTTCTATATTGTGAAATACATTAAGGAGTATAGGTATTAGCTCTTCTTGGAAGTTCTGGTAGAATTCTGCATTGAAACCATCTGGTCCTGGGCTCTTTTTGGAAGGTAGATTTTTGATAACGGTTTCTAGCTCTTCGCGACTAACAGGTCTATTTAGATCGTTCACCTGGTCTTGGTTTAGCTTTGGTATGTGGTACTTATCTAAAAAATGTCCATTTCTTTTGCATTTTCTAGTTTTGTGGCATACAGGCTTTTGTAGTAAGATCTAATGAGTCTCTGAATTTCCTCTGTGTCTGTGGTTATGTCCCCCTTTTCATTTCTGATCTTATTTATTTGCGTGTTCTCTCTCTGTCATTTAATTAGTTTGGATAGGGGTTTGTCGATCTTGTTGATTTTCTCCAAGAACCAACTTTTTGTTTCATTGATTCTTTGGACTGTTTTCTGCGTTTCTATTTTGTTGATTTCTGCCCTCAGTTTGATTATTTCCAGTCTTCTACTCCTCCTGGGCGCATCTGCTTCTTTTTTTTCTAAAGCTTTCAGGTATGCTGTTAAGTCTCCGATGTATGCTTTCTCTGTTTTCTTTAAGTGGGCACTTAGTGCTATGAACTTTCCTCTTAGCACTGATTTCATAGTGTCCCATAGGTTTGAGTATGTTGTCCCTTTATTTTCATTAAATTCAAGGAAGACTTTAATTTCTTTCTTGATTTCTTCCTTGACCCAGGTGTGGTTCAGTAGTTGACTGTTCAGTTTCCATGAGTTTGTCGGCTTTCTGGAGGTAGGATTGTTGTTGAATTCTAACTTTAATCCGTGGTGATCTGATAAGACACAGGTGGACACTGATATTTCTTTGTATCTGTGGAGGTTTCCTTTGTTTCCGAGTATGTGGTCAATTTTTGAGAAGGTTCCATGGGCTGCAGAGAAGAAGGTATATTCTTTCCTATTTGGGTGGAATGTTCTATAGATGTCTGTTAAGTCCATTTGCTTCATTACCTCCAGTAGTTCTCTTACTTCTCTATTAGGTTTCTGTCTGATTGACCTGTCCATTGCTGAGAGAGGTGTATTGAAGTCTCCTACTACTAGTGTGTGTGGTTTGATGTCTGCCTTGAGTTTTAGTAATATTTCTTTTACATACGTGTGTGCTTTTATATTAGGGGCGTAAATATTCAGGATTGAGACGTCATCCTGACAAATTGTTCCTGTTATGAGTATAAAGTGTCCATCTCGATCTCTTCTGATTGATTTTAGTTTGAAGTCAGTTTTGTTAGAAATTAATATGGCCACACCTGCTTTTTTCTTAGGACCATTTGCTTGAAAGACCTTTTCCCAGGCCTTTACTCAGAGTAGATGCCTGTCTTTGTGGTTAAGATGTGTTTCTTGCAAACAGCAGAATGTTGGATCCTGTTTTTGTATCCAATCTCTTAGCCTGTGCCTTTTTATAAGTTAATTGAGACCATTAATATTAAGTGATACTAATGACCAGTGGTTGTTTACGCCGGATATTCTTATTGTTTTTGGAAGTAGAATTTGTGTGTCTCCCTTCTTTGAGTTGTGCTAGTGAAGGGTCGCTAGATGCCTGAGTTATTGTAGGCAGTGTTGGCAATGTTGGATTCCTTGGGTTGCAGTTTTCCTTCTATTACTTTCTGTAGGGCTTGATTCGTGGCTATGTATTGTTTAAATTTGTTCTTATCCTGGAATGTCTTGATTTCTCCATTTATAGTGAACGAAAGCTTGGCTGGGTATAGTAGTCTGGGCTTGCATCCATGGTCTCTTAGCTTCTGCAGTACTTCTATCCAGGACCTTCTGGCTTTCATTGTTTCCATAGAGAAATCAGGTGTAAGTCTGATCGGTTTACCTTTATAAGTTACTTGGCCTTTTTCCTTTGCAGCTCTTAGTATTTTTTCTTTAACCTGTATATTTTGTGTTTTGATTATTATATGGCGAGGGGATGTTTTCCTTTGATCCAGTCTGTTTGGTGTTCTGTATGCTTCTTGAATATTCAAAGGAATATCTTTCTTTATGTTGGGAAAGTTTTCTTCCATAATTTTGTTCAAAATATTTTCTGGGCCTTTGAGCTGTGACTCTTCTCCTTCTTCTATTCCTATTATTCTTAGATTTGGTCTTTTTATTGTGTCCCATAATTCCTGAATGTTTTGTGATGAGAATTTGTTGCCTTTGCAGTTTTCTTTGATCAGAGCGTTTATTTTCTCTATGGTGTCCTCCGAATCTGAGATTCTTTCTTCTATTTCTTGTATTCTATTGATTATGCTTGTTTCTGTAGGCTCTGCTCGTTGACCTAGATTTTCCATATCCAGCTGGTCCTCAGTTTGTGTTTTCTTCCTTGCTTCCATTTCAGTTTTCAATTCTTGAACTGTTTCCATTACCTATTTGATCATTCTTTCTTGGTTTCCCAGGGTATTATGTACGTATTTACTCATTTCTTCAAATTTTTGGTTATACTTCTCATCCATTTCTATAAGGGCATTTTTCACATGTTGTTTAAGGGACTCTATTGCTTTCATAAAGTCAATTTTGTCCACTTCTTCTGTGTTAGGGTGTTGGAGACCTTCTGTTGTAAGATCGTTGGGTTCTGGTGTTTTCATGTTGTTTTTCAGATTATTGGGTGAATTCTTTCCTTGGCGTCTGCCCATCTCCTCCTATCGATGCTATCTAAGAGGTCTTTTAAAACTGGTTCAGGTTTCCCTGCTGGCCAGGGGCTCCTCTTACAAAATGCCCTTGCTCTGTTTCCTGGTTCCTGCCGGGGGCCAAGATCCCTCTCACCCCTCAGAAAGGTCTTCAGGAATAGGACCCGGCTCCTCCTTTGCCAGGGACCTCCCCAACCGAAGGCCTACCTCTTTGGTTTAATTGTAGTGGGGCGATCTGTTCTCGGTGTTGTGCGTGGTCCCTGCAGCCTGCTTCTGCTGCTGGGATGGTTCCCACCGCCAGCAGCCTGTGTCCTCTGCTGCCGCTCTGGTCCCAGTGGGTCCCCGCCGGCTGTGCTGGGCGTCCTCCGGCTGCCTTCCGCCGCCCGGTGTTCCGGCCGCCTCCCTAATTATACATTTTTAAATGAACTACATAATCACAATACCCCAATAAAGTGCAGAAACATATATACATATAACAAAATTGAACTTATACCAATAAAGCAAAATTTATACCAATGTAAATTATTCATATCTATATCATATCCCCCTTTAAATGTAAAAGAACATTTATAAACAATGTTTGGGAATATGAACATAGTTATTTTTTTAAACTTTTTCCTGCTGTATAATGTGTGCTGTTAATCAGGTCTTTTATGGTGTAACCTGTGTGTCAGGTTTGTCTCAGTCGGCAGTTGAGTGTAGTGATTTTTTTAGGGTGTTTACAGAAACCTTTTAGGAGGGCGTGGTCTATCATACCATATTGGGATAGAAGTAATCCATAGGGTCATCCTCTGTGAAAAAAAGGAAGACCCTCTTTAAAGCATCATATCGTTAGACCCAAATTTTTAAGTCAAGATAGCTTTATTTTATATATATAATACATCCTGGTTTAGTTTTGTAGCCCACACAATGAACCATCTCTCTGTACGTAGTTTTGTCATAGTCAAAAATTTTAAAGAAAAAATAATAAAATACATAATTTAGACCCTCTGTGAATTTTTTTTATTTTTATGTGCCTTTTTTATTTACTTTGTCTCTTTAGAGACTTTACCTTTTTTATACCATTAACCTTATTTCTTTCATATTTTTTTCTCCCAAGCCTATGTATATCTATTGAACATTGTGACCCATTTAGAGGTCTTTTATGTGTGAATCTGTCCTATTGTATTGTCTATAATTTTTTATTGTCTAGGAACATTTTGCTTTGTGTTTTTAAATTATTAAGCACTTAAGAATCTAAGCTGTGACATTTCTAGGTCAAAAAGAGACAGAGTACAGACAGTCATAGGTTAACAGGAGTAAAAAATTAAGCCATGTAAAAATGGAAAATTCATAGAGTCTGAATTATGTATATCATTGTGTTTTCTTTGAAATTTTTGACTATGAAAGACCTAAGTACAAAGAGACATTTCATTGTATGGGCTGCTCAGCTAAACCAGAATGTATATTATAAGAGAATCTTGATTTCAAAATTTGAGTCTAAGGATGTGTTGCTCTTGAAAAGAGGTTTTCTTTTGTTTCCACAGAAAATGAGAGCCTGTGGAATACTTCCAGACAAATATAGTTTGATAGACCATGCCTCCCCACCCCGATAGGTCACTGTGAACATCCTCAAAAAATTACTTTGCCCAACTACTGACTGAGATGAACCTAGCACAGAGGATATACCATAAAAGGCCTGATTAATAGTGCCCCCAAACAGTAGGAAGCAGTATGGACAAAACTATACCCATATTCCCAAATATTGTTTTTTAAGTACAATAAATATATTTAAATATGTACAAGTAAGAATTACATTAACAATGTCCAGTCCATTTGCATTTATAAAGTAAGAGAAAATTCTCCATTATCTATCCTGTCTTAGTAAGTCCAAGTTTTATATCTAATTCACTTTCTAGCCTAAGTTCCATTACCAACATAAAACTATCTTTTTATGTCTCTCAACCTCTTATACCTTACAACTATTTTGTGCATTTCTTTGCTGTATTTGGTAAGAAGGATAATTTTAACTATATCTACTCTTCAACTTCATCAGAGACCTGAGAAGGAAATAATATTAACTGAGCAAATAGAAAGTGCAAACAAATAACTTCAGAAGGTGGGAGAAGATGAGCAAGGAAGTCAAGACCACGAGGGGTTGGTCCACCCACCGAGACAGTGTGCCTGATCTAATGGAAGCTCAACAAAGCTAGCTAGGACTAGGACTGGGACTGAATAAGCATGGGATCAAAGTGGACCCTCTGAATGTGGCTGACACTTGGGGAGACTGAAAAGCCAAAGATAATGGCACTGGGATTTGTCTCTACTGCATGTACTGGCTTTTGGGGATCCTAGTCTATTTGGATGCATACCTTCTTAAGCCTGGATGGAGGGAGAGAGCCTTGGTCTTCCCACAGGGCAGGGCACCCCGCCTTCTTTTAGGACGGGAGGGGGAGGATGAGTGGCAGAGCGGGTGGGAAATGGGAGGAGGGTAAGAAGTGGAAATTTTGAATGGTATTATATATAAAGCAATAAAAAATAACTAAAAAGTCAATTTTCAAATAGGACATACTGTAGAATTCTAGTTATATAACATTTTAACGTGAAAATCACAGACCTGGAGAAGAGATTAGTGGTTGTCAGGACTTATGAAAGTGAAAGTGAGGTATTGGGGAAACCAAAAAGAAAATTACTTATCTTAAATATTTTACATTGGTATGGATTTTTGTATGTTAATACAAATTTGAGATTATTTTGTTATACCGTATGTATGTTTCTCTTGTTTTAGAAATTCTTGTATATTGATACAAATTTAGCGTTATTTTTTAGAACATACTGTGCCTTCCTTTCTATTCTTGTCTAAGTATATTATTATATTCTTATTATACCTATGCACTTCATTTAACAATGTAATGCAAATTTCTAGTCCTTGAAATTTATTATTACAAACTATTTAAGATAATAAAGAAATTCAGGTTAGTAGTTTGTCACCTATTGCAATCAAAACATAGTAATGTTAGGTACGATTTCATGGTCAAACAGATATATTTTATAGAGACAAACACTTCAGAGATCTACAAAATATGGCATTTAAGATGGTTTACCAAATATCGTTTATAAATGTTCTTTTACATTTAAAAGGGGATATGATATAGATATAAATAATTTGCATTGGTATGATGATCTTGGTTTACTAATAAAATTTGAGGTCAATTTTGTTATATATATATATATATATATATATATATATATATATATATATATTTCTGCTCTTGATTAAGGTATTGTGATTCTGTAGTTCATTTAAAAAAGGTAATGTATAATTAAGAAATATAGGCTAATAGATAATCATCTATAATAATCAAGCTTGTTTTCATGTTAGTTAGATTTTCTAGATGTATAGAGGTATAGTTCAGTTAGATAGGTATTCTTCAAATCTTTCAGAGACCTTTAGAACAGGTCAATTAATATGTTTAAGAATTTAAGACTGCTTTTGTCCCCAGGTCATTGGGCTACCAGCCGTCCCTGTGTTTAGGTGCTGCTGAGCTCCATCTTGACGGGTGAGTGTGTGCTATCCAGGAGCAGATTGTCCCGGAAGAGAGCACAAACCCCCTCCCCCATCTCCTTCTGCAGGGCTGTCTTTCTTACACATGACCCGCCACCCCCCAAGCCTGCGTGGTCTGCAAGGTCCTTTTCTCAGGAACAGGTTTCTGCTCCTACACTAAGGCTACCCACCCAGAGCGGTGAGTGCCTGCCTATTGGGCAGGCCTCAAGGACCCCCAAAGGGAGCAGGCACCTTCAGCTTGCCCGGCAGGGTCTCTTGTGTTCTACTGGACCCCGCCCTGCCTGCCACGTTCTTCCTTTTGTCACCGGCTGATTGGGCTACCAGCCATCCCTGTTTAGATGCTCAGGTTCCTCTGTACCTTTGGGGCATCCATCTTCAGCCTTCAGGCCCATGGAATCCAGCAGACATTTCCACAAAGCAGGAAAATTCAAAGTCAGTTCAGTCACTATCAGTTGTGTCCTGCAGAATGTCTCACAGACTCTTTCATGAATCAGGAACCCCGAAAGATCATCTCACCTTAGGCAAGTTCAGTAGTCCTCTCTCTGAGGGTTCTCTGTGTCCAGTTTATGCAATAGTCCAGGCAAGAGCAGTTTCTTGCCCAAATGGCTATCAAAATCTATAAGGATCCTCTTTGATGCCCATCTTCCTCTTGAAGTAGATTGGTGCTGCCAGGAGCAGAGTGTCTCATTGTCATGAAAAACCCTAAGTTAATAAAACATTAAATGCCATATTCTGCAATCTTTAAAAGATATGAAGAATGTCTATCTAACTGAAATGTATCTCTATATATCTAGAAAATCTAACTAACATGACTACAAGCTTGACCATTACTAATGATTATCCATTAACCTATTTCTTAATTATACATTACATTTTTAATGAACTACACAATCACAGTATCTTAATAGCAGAAATATGCATATACATATAACAAAATTGATCTTAAATCTCTATCAATAAAGCAAAATCTATACTAATACAAATTATTCATATCTATATCATATCCCCCTTTAAATGTTAAAGAACGTTTATAAACCATATTTGGGAACATGTGCACGGTTTTTTCTCTCCAAACTGCTTCCTGCTGAATGGGGGCTTTGTTAATTAGGTCTTTCATGGTATAACCTGTGTGCTAGTTTCATCTCAGTTGGCAGTTGAGCGAAGCAATTTTCTGAAGATGTTCACAACAACCCTTCAGGAGGGCATGGTCCATCATACCAAATCGGAATAGAAGAAATGAACAGGGTCTCATCCTCTGTGAAAACAAAATGAGAAACTCCTTTCCAAAGCATCATGTCCTTAGATCCAAATTTTAAAGTTAAGGCATCAAAATATCTATGTTGGATTAGTTCAGCAGCATTTATAAGCAAATATCTTTTAGCAGCTGTTGCTCCTTCCTCAGCATTCAAAGAATTCAAAGAGAGCATAATAGCATACAGTATCAAAATTCTCTGTCTATTTTCCATCTTTGTACAGCTTTGTTTTAACCTCTATTTCGTTTATTTTTACTTTTAACTTTTTGCTTTTTGAGACAGGTTCTCTGTATCTTTGACCTCGAATATCTCTGTAGACCAGGCTGTCCTTGAACTCTCAGAGATCAGCCTGTCTCTGCCTTCTAGGCATTGGGATTAAAGGCGTGTGCTACCACACCTTGAAGTCACAGAGATCAATCTCCCTCTGCCTTCCAAGTGTTGGGATTAAAGGTGTGTACTACCACACACAACAACTCTTCCTTTTTTTTTTTTACTTTAAGAACTTCAACTTTTAGTCTACATATATTTTAATACACTGTAAACCATTTAAAAATTTTCTTTGTCTTTGAATCTCTCTTTACTATATATCTCTCTTTTTCTGACCACATGAGTCTTTAATTTACCAAGAAATATCAGTAGGACTAAAGCCGTGGCTTTGCCAGCTAGATCCAGTCCATTCCTTACCTGAGGTACTGGCTGTAGCCATGTTTACTGCCACAACTCTATGGCATTTCAAGGTCCCTGCCAGCAAGCGAGCTTCAGCAGCCTGTGCTTGCAAACCGCACAAACCGCCTGCGTAAAAGAGTCAGAGTTTGCCCTGGCAGGACAGCCCAGAAAGCCAGCATTTTTAAAAGGCGCAGCTTTTTTCCTGCTACGGCTGAAAACCGAAAAGCATGTGTTCAGCTTTCCGTCAACAGCGTTTAAGTGTTTCGTGGCAGGACCTCTTAATGAGCTGCAGGGTTTTTCAGCTAAAGCTGAGTCAGGAAGCCTCTCTTAGATGAGAGCGCTTACTTGCCTCTAGCAAGCAGAGTAGACCTGAGAGAGTGCTGCTACCAAGAAACCATGCACAAAGCTGTCATTTTGTTCTAGAATTACTTCCCAAGCTGTCTCAGGCTTTATGTGGAAGCAGTTGTCCACGTGGGTGCCATTTGTAGTAATATGAGCAGCGGGGCTGCGTTCCCAGCACCCCGGCTGCCTGCTCGGCTAGCTTATGCCCCGAAATAATTACACGAACACTGTATTCTTTTAATCACTGCTTGGCCCATTTCTATCTAGCCTCTTCTCGGCTAACTCTCACACCTAGACTAGCCCATTTCTAATATTCCATGTAGCACAGCTAGGTGCGCTTACCGGGAAGATTCTAGCCTAAGTTCATCCTGGGTCGGAGCTTCATCACGTTTATCTTCCCTGGAGCGGGGAGCATGGCGTCTCTCTGAGGCGTCTGCTCGCGAGAGGAGAGCTGTGGAGTCTGAGCTCACTTCCTCTTCCTCCCAGCATTCTGTTCTGTTTACTCCTCCCACCTATCTTCTAACCAATGAGGGCCAAGCAGTTTATTTTTATTTAACCAATGACCTTTCTCCATCACATGAGTGACCCCAAAAACTCCAGCAAAGAACTCCTAGAGCTGATTAACACGTTTAGTTGTGTGGCAGGATACAAGAACAATTCCAAAAAATCAGTTGCCCTCCTATACACAATGGATAAGGAAGCAGAGAGGGAAATCAGAGAAGCATCACCTTTCATGATAGCCACAAATAGCATAAAGTATCTTGGGGTAACTCTAACCAAGGAAGTGAAGGATTTATTTGGCAAGAACTTCAAGTCCTTGAAGAAAGAAATTGAGCAGGATACCAGAAAATGGAAGGATCTCCCTTGATCTTGGATTGGGAGGATCAACATAGTAAAAATGGTAATTCTACCAAGGGCAATTTATAGAATCAATGCAATCCCCATTAAAATCCCATCAAAATTCTTCACAAATCTTGAGAGGACATTAATCAACTTTATATGGAAAAACAAAAAAACCCAGGATAGCCAAAACAATTTTATACAATAAAAGAACTTCTGGAGGCATTCCCATCCCTGACTTCAAACTCTATTACAGAGCTTCAGTATTGAAAATAGATTGGTATTGGCATAAAAACAGAGAAGTCGATCAATGGAATAGAGTAGAAGACTCGGATTTTACCCCACAAACCTATGAACACCTGATTTTTGATAAAGGAGCTAAAAGTATTTAATGGAAGAAAGAAAGCATCTTCAACAAATGGTGCTGGCAGAGCGGAGTGGGACATACTCTACAACATATGGGCATAGGAGATTCCTTCCTACGCATATCCCCAGCAGCACAGACATTAAGGACAACATTGAATAAATGGGAGCTCCTGAAACTGAGATGCTTCCATAAAGCAAAGGACAGTGTCACTAAGACAAAAAGGCAACACACTGACTGGGAGAAGATCTTCACCAACCCTGCAACAGACAAAGGTCTGATCTCCAAAATATATAAAGAACTCAAGAAACTAGACTTTAAAATGCTAATTAACCCAATTAATAAAGGGGGCACTGAACTGAATAGAGAATTCTCAACAGAAGAAATTCAAAGGGCCAAATGACACTTAAGGTCATGCTCATCCTCCTTGGTGATCAGGGAAATGCAAATTAAAACAACTTTGAGATACCATCTTACGCCTGTCAGAATGGCTAAAATCAAAAACACCAATGATAGCCTTTGCTGGAGAGGAGGTGGAGTAAGGGGCAAACTCATCCATTGCTGGTGGGAATGCAAACTTGTGCAACCACTTTGGAAATTAGTGTGCTGATTTCTCAGGAAATTCGGGATCAACCTACTCCAAGATCCAGTAATACCACTCCTGGGAATATCCCCAAGAGATGCCCTATGATACGACAAAAGCATTTGTTCAACTATGTTCATAGCACCATTATTTGTAATAGCCAGAACATGGAAAAAACCTGGATGCCCTTCAATGAAAGAATGGATGAAGAAAGTGTGGAGTATATACATATTAGAGTACTACTCGGCAGTAAAAAACAATGACTTCTTGAATTTTGCATGCAAATGGATGGAAATAGAAAACACTATCCTGAGTGAGGTATCCCAGACCCAAAAAGATGAACATGGGATGTACTCACTCATAATTGGTTTCTAGCCATAAATAAAGGACATTGAGCATATAATTTGTGAATCTAGAGAAGCTAAATAAGAAGGTGTACCTAAAGAAAAACATATAGTCATCTGCCTGGATATGGGAAGTAGACAAGATTGCAGGTCAAAACCTGGGAACTTGGGGGTGAGGTGGCATGGGGCTAAGGGGAAATGGGGTAAGAAATGTGAGAAGGGGAGAATGGGGGGAGTTTGGGGGGGAATGAGATGGTTGGGATAAAGGAAGGGTGGACACAGGATCAGAGAAATATATATCCTAATTAAGGGAGCCATCTTAGGGTTGGCAAGAGACTTGACTCTAGAGTTGCTCGCAGGTGTCCAGGGAGATGTCCCCAGCTAGTACCTTGAGTAACTGAGGAGAAGGAACCTGAAATGACCCTATCCTATAGCCATACTGATGAATATCTTGTATATCACCTTAGATACTTCATCTAGCGATGGATCGAGATTGAGACAGAGACCCAAAGTGGAGCACCGGACTGAGCTCTTAAGAGGGGGAACTTGGAGAAAAAGGAGGATTGGGATAAAGGAAGGTTGGATAGGGGAGCACGGAAGCACAATTCTTAGTTAAGGGAGCCACCTTAGGGTTGGCAAGAGATTTGAACCTAGAATGGCTCCCAGGTGCCCAAGCCGAGGTCCCCAGTTAATTCCTTAGGCACCTGGGGATAGGGAACCTGAAATGACCCTATCCTATAGTAATACTGACGAATATCTTGCATATCATCATAGAACCTTCATCTGGTGATGGATGGAGATAGAGACAGAGACCCACACTGGAGCACTGGACTGAGCTCCCAAGGTCCCAATGAGGAGCAGAAGGAGGGAGAACAAGAGCAAAGAAGTCGGGACCACGAGGGGTGCACCCACCCACTGAGACAGCGGAGCTGATCTATTGGGAGCTCACCAAGGCCAGCTGGACTGTGACTGAAAAAGCATGGGATAAAACTGGACTCTCTGAACATGGCGAACAATGAGAGCTGATGAGACGCCAAGGACAATGACAAGGGGTTTTGATCCTACGTAATGTGCTGGCTTTGTGGGAGCCTACCCAGTTTGGATATTCACCTTCCTAGATATGGACAGAGGGGGGAGGACCTAGGACTTACCACAGGGCAGGGAATCCTGACTGCTCTTTGGACTGGAGAGGGAGGGGGAAAGGAGTGGGGGGAGGGGGAGAAGGGTGGGAGGAGGGGGAGAAGGGTGGGAGGAGGGGGAGGGAAATGGGAGGCTGGGAGTAGGTGGAAACTTGTTTTTTTTTTCATTTTCTCAATAAAAAAAGATTTAAAAAAAGATCCAAATGAGGAGCAGAAGGAGGGATAACATGAGCAAGGAAGTCAGGACCACGAGGGGTGCATCCACCCACTGTGACAGTGGAACTGATCTATTGGGAGCTCACCAAGGCCAGCGGGACTGGGACTGAATAAGCATGGGATGAAACCAGGCTTTCTGAATGTGGCAGACAATGAAGGCTGATGAGAAGCCAAGGACAATGGCACTGGGTTTCGATCCTAATACATGAACTGGCTTTGTGGGAGCCTAGCCTGTTTGGATGCCCACCTTCCTGGTCCTGGATAGAAGTGGGAGGACCTTGGCCTTCCCGCAGGGCAGGGGATCTGGGCTGCTCTTCATTCTGGAGAGTGAGGGGGAATGGAGTGGGGGGGAGGGGGAGAGGGGTAGGGGAGTGGGGGCACGGGGCTATGTGTGCAAGCAGGGGGAGGGAAATTGGAAATGGGGAGGAGGCAGAATTTTTTTTGCAACAACTAAAAAAATAAATAATTAAAAAAGAATTTGAGACTTTTCATTACAGTGAGACACATCTGCTTCTGGTAGCACCAAGCTACTTCAAGAGAAAAATGGGCATCAAATAGGCTCCTTATTGAGTTGGTTAGCCATTTGGGCAAGAAACTGCTCTTGCCTGGACTGCATAACTGGACATGCAGAGAAATGACTGCTGAACTTGCCTAAAGGTGACATGATATTTCAGGGATCCTCTTCACGAAAAGTCTGCCAGATACTATGGACCTGTAGGCTAAAGTTGGATGCTGCAATGGTACAGAAAAACTTTGGGTGACTATCCAGGCAGCGAGATGTCTCTGTCATTTCTAGAGGTTTGGAAATTGATTACAATGTACTTCCTGTTTACTTAGGTAATATCATATTCTTCTGAAGTCTTTGATGGAATTGAAGAATTTATAGATATAGTTTTTCTTAGTTATTATAAAAGATACAGTAAATATAAATATTGTAAATGTACTTCTTGTTTGATACCTGCTTTGTAATATGCAATTTGACTATGTTAAAGTCTTCCTTTTTGTTTAAACAGAAAAGGGGAAATGGTGTGGGAGGGCCTATTGACTTTGTGTTGCTTTTCTTGCTTAATGAATAAAGAAACTGACATGGCCTATTGATAGGGCAAAACTTAGGTAGGTGGGGAAAATGGAACTGAATACTGAGAGAAATAAACCAGAGTCAGAGAGGTGTCATGGATCTGTCAGCAACAGACACTGGGAATTTTACCTGGTAAGACACTGCCATGTGGCAGTACACAGTTTAATAGAAATGGGTTAAATTAAGATGTAAGAATTAGCCAAAAAAAAAACTAGAACTAATGGGCGAAGCAATGATTTAATTAATACAGTTTCTCTGTGGTTATTTCAGGGCTAAGCTAGCCAGGTGGCCAGGACAAACAAGTAGCCCTCTTCTTGCAACATGAAAATAATGTCCAGTAAGTCAAAATAAAATCTATTAAAGGGTAAAATAAGTTGATTGATACTCTATTCTACGAATGTAATACATTTTATTTATCCATTCATCGGTTGAAGGGCATCTAGGTTGCTTTGAGGTTCTGTCTATTACAAATAACACTTCTATGAACATAGTTGAGCAAATGTCCTTAGTATGGTTGAGCATCATTTGGGAATATGCTATGTCTTTTGGTAGATTGATTCCCAGTTTTCTGAGAAATTGCCACTTGACTTCCAGGCAAATGGATGGAACTAGAACCTGAGTGGGGGTAATCCAGACCTAGAAAGAGAACCATGGTATATACTCACCCATAAGTGTATATTTTATGTGAAGTAAAGGATAACTGTGTCAGTGCTTTTCTTTTGGACCATTGAGGAACTCCCAAATAATGACACAGAAACTTCTTGTTTTGTATGAATGATGGCCTTATCTTATTTATTATTTTAATCTGTTTGTCATCATCTACCCTTTTTCTGAGGACTTTTTACCTTACTTTCTCTATATCTTACTTTCTTGCTGTTTCTATGTCTGTCTGTCTGGTGGCTGCCTGGTTTCTCACTATAGAAACATCTCTCCTTCTTGTTTTCTTCTCTCTCCTCTTTTTCTCCTTTTTGAGCCTAGATTTCTCCTATTTATTCTCTCTGTCTATCAGTTCCACCTACCCCTCTCCTGCATAGCTAATGGCATTCAGCTCTTTATTAGATCAAGGCAGGAAAGGTGAAACAGCAACATTTTTATATAATTAAACCAATGCAGAAAAAAAACAAATGTAACATCTCTTTACATCATTAACAAATACAGCAGAAACATAGCACACATATTTATATAGTTGAAGTAACCTTCCACAGCATAAACAAATGTAACATATCTATACCTAGTAAAAGATACCAGATGACAATGCCACAACCCACATATCCAAAGAGACTAAGTAACAAGGAGGGTTCATGTCAGGGGAGGCCCCTAGATCTCCCTGGGAAGGCCAGTAGAAGAAATTTTGCAGGTAGGGAAGGAACACATGAGCAATCAGGTTGAGGAAAGGGAAAGAGTACTGAAAGAGACCACAGGAAATGGGAAACATTTCAGGGTCAGGTAAAAACCTGGCGCAATGAATCTCATAGGACTCAACAAGGCTGACCACATGCAAGAGTCCTAGCAATAGTGGATATATAGCCTGAACTGGCCATCTCTTGTAACCAGATTGGTACCTAGACCAATTGTCATCAAAGAGTCTTTGTCCAGCAACTGATGTAAACAGATTCAGACCCACAACCAAACTAATGTTTGAATTCAGGGAATGGCAGAACTGATGGAATCCTGCACAAGAGGGTAAGAAATGATTGTAGGAGCCCAAGGGATCAACGACACCACAAGGAAACACAGAATCAACTAATCTGGGCTCATAGAGACTGAACCAAGAACCAGGGACCCTGCATGGGACTGACCTAGGCACTTTGCATGTGTTACATTTGTGTAGCTTGGTCTGCTTTTCAGACTCCTAAAAGTGGGAAAAGGTTCTGTCTCTAACACCTTTGCTAGCTTTTGCTAGAACTCTTCATAGTGGGTTTTCTCGCCCAACCTAAACACATGGTGAAGTGCTGTTTAGTCTTACATGCCATGTTCTGTTGATATTCATGGGAGATCTGCCCTTTCCTGAACAGAAACAGAGAAGGAGTGGGTTAATTAAACATGGGGAGCATAAGGGAGTGGGGGGGAGGAACTGAAAGAAGAGGAGGGAGGGACAACTGTGGCCAAGATGTAAAATAAACAAATTTACTTTTAAAAAAGATAAGATAAACAAAACCTTAAATATCCAAGTGTTAAATGGAGAAGATGGGATTAAAAACTAAAGGCGCTATGAATGTATTCAATGAAATTAAAACAGACATTTCTTGAAGTTTATAGAAAGAAATGAATATTCAATCACGAGATGCATTTGAATTCCAAATAGGTATGAGCAGAGAAGTACCTCTCCATAGCATAGCATAGCATGCTCAAGATTTCAAAAATACAATAAAGGACAGAATATTAATAGTGCAGAGCAAATAACAGAACACTTAAATAGAAAGGCAGAAACATCACAATAGCATCAGATATCTCACTGGAATTCTTTAAATCCAGAAAAGCACAGAATGTCATCTTTGAAGTTCTAGAAATGTGTGACTAGCAGCCCAAAGAGATTACTTACAAAGTAATAAGGATATTCAAGGCAAACACATAGATGTTGTTGGGGGGAGTGGGCCTGCTTTTGGCCCCAGCCACCCAGCTAGCTTACACCTGAAATAATCACAGAGAAGCTGTATTCATTTAAACACGGCATGGCCCATTGGTTCTAGCCTCTTATTGGCAAACTCTCACATCTTGAGTCAACCTATTTCTAATAATCTGTATGTCACCATGAGTTCATGGCTTACTGAGAAAGATTCAGCATGTCTGACCTGGCAGCTTCATGGCAGCTCTCTCCCTGCGCTACTTCCCAGCATTCAGTTCTGTCTTCTCTGCCTACCTAAGTGCTGCCCTATCAAAAAGCCAAGGCAGTTTCTTTATTCAACCAATGAAAACAACCCATAGACATAAGAACCTCCTACACCACATAGAACATGGTGACAGTTTTAATCATGAAAGCACAGAAAGTGTTGTATTGGAGGAGTACATGAACAAGGAAGAGCTATGAAATAACCCATCAAGTATAACTCAGTAAAGCATTAAACACTCAAAATAAGAGAAAAAGAAACAGAAAACAGTAATATAAAGAAATCCAAAAAGAGAAACAACAAAATCACAAGATTGTTAAACATCTTTTAATAACAACTATAAATATAAATAACTTTAATTCACCCATAATGAGATGAAGACTAGATGACAGGATTGAAACTAGAATCAATTGTCCTGTTGTCTCAAAGAAGCACAATTCACTGGTACAATCACTTATAGACAAAGAGCAAAATGATAGATGACTAGCTAACAAGTGAGTAGATAAGAAACAAGCCAATAAAACTATTTTGGTTTATGAATAAGTAGACTTCAAATCAAAATTAGTTAGAATAGGTAGCTAAATTTTAGTAAATGTATAGTAAATTTTAGTAAAAGTGAATTTTTACTAATCTGTCAAGGATATATGAGTATTATAAACACAGACATAACAAATCTTAGTGCACTCAATTTTATACAATAAATACTAATAGAAAATGTAATATAGGTCCTCATAAAAATAATCAGGGATTTCAATACCATATTCTCATCAGTAATTAGATTATCTGTATTGGTTACTTGTTTGATTTCTATCATAAAGTACTCTGAGAAAAGCAACATAAGGAATAAAGAGTTTATATTGGCTCACTATTCCCAGGGTAGTCTAAAACAGCAGGGAAGTTGTGGCCACAGGGGCTTCAGGCAGTTAGTAATTGTGCATGTACAATCAGGAAGCAGAGGGAGGTGAATGTTGTTATTCAGGTGTCTTCATTTTTAATTCAGTCCAGGACCTCTGGCCATGAAATTGTACCTACCACATTTAGGGTGAGTCTTCCCAACCCAGGTGAGCCAGTCAATATATTCTGACAGGCACACACAGAGGATAACTAAATCTAGATAATCCCCCAAAGGCATGTCCATAGGCTCCTTTTCTTCATTGTAGGTCTTGTTGGCAATCCACGTAAAGCATCACATCATATAAACTAAAATATCAAAGAAATATCAGATTTGGACTAGACGATACATAGACTGGATTTGACAGATACCTACAGAATACTTTAGTAAATTGGAATGGCATACACATTCTTCTTGGCACCCTATGGAATCTCTTCTAAAATATACCACATGTGTTTGTTTTCTCCGCAAATTAAATCTTAACAAATTCAAAACAATAAATACAGTTTATTTCATAAAACATAGAGGAAATAAAACTAGAAGTCAACAACAAAAACACAGAAACTATACAAATATACAGATTCTGAACATACACATACATTATGAGGCTTAAAACTTAGCATACAAAGTGAGATTCATTATGGCATTTTCATTCACTCCCTTTTCTTATTTATTTTTATGTGTATAGGTATTTTGATTGCACATATATTTGTGTACCACATACATGCCTGGTGCCTGCAGAAGTCAGAAGAGGGTATCATATATCACTAGGGCTGGAGTTACAGATAATTGTGAGACAACATGTGGATCTGGAAATCAAACCCAGGTCCTCTGGAAGAGCAGCCAGTTCCCTTGACTGCTAAGCCATCTCTCCACTCTTCCCTTTTCCATGTTTTCCTTCCTTCTGTAGTGACATCCCAGATCCCATGACTCCCTCCTACTGGATCAGTGCTTCCCTCAATATTCATCCTGTGGTGGTATGAGTGAGTGACATATCTCCTATAGTCTCTGGCATTTGAATCCTGGGTCCCTAGTTTTTGGCTGTTTGGGGGTTTTTTAGGAGGCATGACCTTCCTAAAGAAATTAGGTCCCTAGGGGTATGTTGTTTTGAAAGCTGAAAGACTCACACCATTTCAAGTTCACTCTCTCAGTCTCTTACTTATGGTTTGAGATGTGACCTCTCAGCTCCTATTCCAGTTACCATGCTTGCTGATCGCTGCCATACTTTGCCTCCTTGATGGACTCATTTCCCTCTGGAACCATAAGACAAATAACTTCTCCATTCCACAAGTGCCTTGGTTAATGTGCTTTATCTCAGTAATAACACAGTAACTAGTAAACACACCTTTATGTCTTTATGTCATATGTATTCAATTACACATCTTAATTTTACCCCTGTAGCTCTCTTTTCTCCTCTCATGCTTCATTTTCTAGTTTTATTCCTGTAGAAGGAGTGGTGGGCCGCTGCCTGCCACCCAGTTTTGGGCTGCCTGACTAGTTTATGCCATGAAATGACAACACACAATTTGTATTTTTTTAAACATTGTTTGGCCCATTAGCTCTAGCCTCTTCTTGGCTGATTCTCACATCTTGCTTAACCCGTTTCTAATAATCTGTGTAGCACCACGAAGTGGTGACTTACTGAGAAAGATGCAGCATGTCTGACCTGGTGGCCGGCTCCATGGTGTCTGCTCTGGAGAGGAGAGGCTTGGTGTCTGGCTCACTTCCCTTCTTCCCAGCATTCTGTTCTGTCTACTCTACCTTACTAGTTTTCTGACCTATCAAGCCAAGCAGTTTTCTTTATTGATTAATCAATGAAACAATAGATTGACAAATGACCTTCCCACATCATTTCCCCTTTTTCTGTTTAAACAAAAAGGAAAGGCTTTCACTTTAACATAGTAAAATTACATATAACAAAACAGTTATCAAGCAAGAATTACAGTTACAATATTTATATCTATTTTTTCTTTCATCATAACAAAGGAAAACTATAACTATCTATCTATTCTTTAACTCCATCAAAGACTCCAGAAGGATATAATATTACCTAAGTAAATGAGAAGTAAGCAATTTATAAAACTGTAGAAATCAAAGAGATATCTTTCTGCCTGGACAGTCAACCAAAGTTCCTATGTACCATTGGGACATTCATCTTCAGCCTACAGGCCCATAGTATCCAAAAGACTTTTCCATGAAGCAGGAAATTTCAAAGGCAGTTCAGTCACTATCTGCTGTGTTCTGCAAAATGTCTCACAGACTATTTCATGAATCAGGAACCCTGAAAGATCATCTCACCTTTAAGCAAGTTCACCAGTCCTCTCTCTGAGGATTCTCTGTGTCCAGTTTATGCAATAGTCCAGGCAAGAGCAGTTTCTTGCCCAAATGGCTAACCAACTCCATGAGGAGCCTCTTCACTGCCCATCTTCCTCTTGAAGTAGATTGGTGCTACCAGAAGCAGACGTGTCACATTGTCATGAAAAGT
The DNA here is from genome assembly GCF_037038515.1 of Microtus pennsylvanicus. Taxonomy (NCBI): domain Eukaryota; kingdom Metazoa; phylum Chordata; class Mammalia; order Rodentia; family Cricetidae; genus Microtus; species Microtus pennsylvanicus. The sequence goes on from NC_134601.1 coordinate 54,499,377, forward strand.
TATTAAAACATTTAAAATGCCATAGTTTGTAGTCTTTGAAAGATATGAAGAATGCCTATCTGAAATATATCTATGCACATCTAGAAAATCTAACTAACATGACTACTGTTGTTCTTTTGCCGAACTACAGTTCCCAGCATTCTCCTGGATATGGACATTTCCCAGAAGCCTTTATATTCCTCGTTAAAAAGAGAGGGTCCTACGACCCTCTCTCTTCTCTCTCTCTTCTTCCCCCCTTCCTCTTTCGTTTTTTCCTAGTGTATCACACACCTGTACCTGCCTGTTGCCCCTCCCCCCATTAAAGTGCACCCACGTGGGACCGCCGCATGTCTGTGTCTTTTCCTCGCGTAACCGCCTTTGCCTTTTACCTTGCAGCCAGGAATTAATTAACTAACAACAAACAACATTGGTGCCGCCATTTGACTCATCTGAACCGACTGCCTGCACTCACTTCCAAGTGTTTACCACGGCCATTCACCTCATCCTCATCCTCATCCTCATCTGTGAGTTAACCTAAGTTGGCTTCCCTTCCCCCCGGGGCGCTCAGAGACTGTCCAGCCAGCTTTCTTTGGTGTGTCCTGGACTAGGTCGCCAACCTCCCTCCCCCTTCCCCCCGGATTTTTGCCCTTGGCTAAAACCTGCCTTAGTCCGCACAGGGAGTTCGGCGCTCCCGGCCTTTTTCTCCTTTTTTCTAATCTTTCCTGTCTCCGGGCCGTACGCAGGCCCTAAAAAGCTTAATTGTCTCCTCCCAGCCGGGGCTTTTCCTCCCCCATACGGTAGTTGGGTTCGGGCCAATTAAGTTAACACGCCCCAAGAACGCCGGGATGCCAGCGTTCTTTGCCTTGCCGTGTTCGCGGTACCTTTTGGGTACCTTTTGCGGGCGGGCTTCAGTTTCAAGTCATGGGCTCTGTAACCAACCCCCGCACCTGGAAGGTTGGTGCAATGCCATCCCTCCATGGACCCTCTGCTCCCGCTGCCATGGATCCCGGACAAACCTCAAACTCCACACCCCCCCCCACCGCGCCTGGAGGGGCCACTCGCTCTCGCTCCGCCCAGTCGAGCGATAGCGATTGGCTCACCCATTCCTCCTCCTCCCAAGGTTTACTAGCCTGCACCTTTCCCCCATGTCGCCTGCACCTTTCCCCCATGTCGCCTCTGGGGCGTTGCTCCCGGAGAAGCCCGGTCCCGCTCAGCTGCGGCTCGCAAGCCGCCGGCCGCGGCTCTCCCTCTGCTCCGGCAATGGACCCTGCTCGCCTTCCCCTGTCGGGTCGCACCATCGCGAGCAGGGGGGGACAGGGGTGGAGCGTCTGGGTACGCGTGTTCCCGGGATCGCAGGTGCAACGCAATCCTCTCCACCGGCCGCTCTCCAGCTCTGCTCTTTTGCGGCTCCGAGCCCTTCCAAGGGGCCCTCTCCTCATTTCACTCTTTGAACTCACGTATGGGCGGCCGGTCTTAACCCCCGGCTGCTCATCGGAGATCTCTCCCCTTCCTGGCCACCTGCTCACTCCCCTCCTTTTCCACTTACGCTCACTACTGTGGGACTTCACAGATCATTCACTACCTCGACTATGTGCTAATACATGTCCACCGCCAGTTAAAATAGGAGACAAGCTGCCAAGCTTGAAGGGATTCCTCATTGGATTCACCTGTCACATCTTAAACCGTTTATCTCCACAGCTCAAGATAATCCTTCATATACGGTAACTCAAACTGGAGCCTGTTCTCTTAAGTTCCAAAGGATGCCTGATTCAGTTTCCCTACCACAGTCTAAGGAGAACACTGGTCCCCATCCGTCGCTGTGTTAACACACCCTCCCTTCTTTAAATCCATAAATAACCGTCTAGCTGTCGTTGCAGGTACCCTCATTAAACACAGAGTCAAGTGGTAAGCAGATTCTCCTCTACAAAGCTCTTTAACATAACAGGCCAGCCACTGAGTACAGCAGTGGCCCCTGATATGTTAAGAAATGTATGGTTAAAATCTATTTCTTTTAAGACAGTTTCTTTAAGCTCCAGGATGCCAGCCCAACCCACCTAAACAAATCAACCACAAGCGGACCATTAAGGAAATAAGTATTCTTTTTATCAATCTTAACCCCGGACATCCTATCTTCCCCGGACATCCCCTTTTTTAAGCTCTTTTTTACTTTTTTAATTTTCTTCCTTTTACTAATGCAACTTTTGCCTTCCAGCATCTTAATGATGACCCAGCTACTCAGGAGAGCCAGACAGATTTCTTCAACCAGCTACCTCAGATGACAGCCGATCTCTTCAATCATCTACGTCAGACACCAGCGACCTCAGACACCAGCGACCTCAGACACCAGCGACCTCAGACACCAGTGGCCAGTGGGACATCGCCAAAATAATCAAACATTCCCTGGACCCCTCAACGCTACGGCAGGTTTCAGCCAAGGGCAAAAATCCGGGGAAAGGGGGAGGGAGGTTGGCGACCTAGTCCAGGATGCACCAAAGAAAGCCGGCTGGACAGTCTCTGAGCGCCCCGGGGGAAGGGAAGCCAATTTAGGTTAACTCACGGATGAGGATGAGGTGAATGGCCATGGTAAACAGGTGAAGGTGAGTGCAGGCAGTCGGTTCAGATGAGTCAAACGGCACCAATTGTTGTTAATTAATTCCTGACTTCAAGGTAAAAGGCAAAGGCTGTTATGCAAGGAAAAGACACAGACACGTGGCGGTCCCACGTGGGTGCACTTTAATGGGGGGAGGGGCAACAGGCAGGTACAGGTGTGTGATACACTAGGAAAGCAAAAGGGGAAGGGGAGAACTCGTAAAGACCTTCGCTTTTAACGGGGAATGCAAAGGCTTCTGGGAAATGTCCGTATCCAGGAGAACGCTGGGAACTGTAGTTCGGCAAAAGAACAACAACTACAAGCTTGATTATTATTAATGATTATCCATTAACAATCAAAACACCTTAATCAATATCAGAAATACATATACTTATAACAAGATTGACCTTAAATTTATATTAATAAAGTCAAATCCATCCCAATGCAAATTATTCATATCTCTATCATATCCCCCTTTAAATGTAAAAGGACATTTATAAACAATATTTGGAAACATGGGAACAGTTTCTTCTCTCCAAACAGCTTCACACTGAATGGGGGCACTGTTATTTAGGTCTTTCATGGTATAACCTGTCTGCTAGGTTCATCTTAGTCAGCAGTTGAGCAAAGTAATTTTTTGAAGGTGTCCAGGGCAACCTTTCAGGAGGGTGTGGTCTATCATACCATATTGGGATAGAAGCAATCCACAGGGTCTCCTCTTCTGTGAAAACAAAACAAGAATCTCCTTCCCGAAGTATCATATCCTTTGATCCAAATTCTGAAGTCAAGGTATTTTCAAAATATCTATCTTGGATTGGTTCAGCAGCATTTATAAACAAATATCTTTTAGCAGCTGTTGCTCCTTCCTCAGAATTCAAACAATTCAAAGAAAGCATAATAGCATGCAGTATTAAGATTCTCTGCATTTTCCATCTTTGTGAGGCTTTGTTTTAACCTCTATTTCTTTTATTTTTACTTTTTTTTGAGACAGGTTCTCTCTTTATCTTTGTCCTGGAATAACCTGGTCCTGTAGACCAGGCTTTTCTTGAACTCACAGAGATCCATCTGTCTCTACCTCCCAGGCATTGGGATTAAAGGTGTGTCTTGCCACACCTTGAAGTCACAGAGGTCAATTTACCTCTGCCTCCCAAGTGTTGGGATTAAAGGTGTGTACTACCACACCCAAACTACTCTCTTTCTTTCTTTACTTTAAAAACTTTAACTTTTTTTCTCTCAAGCCTGAATATATTTTTAAACACACTGTAAATGATTTAAAGGTTTTTTTGAATCTCTCTTTACTGTATATATCTCTTTTTTCTGACTACATGAGTCTCTAAGGAGAGGGTTAAAGCCGTGGCCTTGACGGCTGGATACAGCCCATTCCTTAGCTTTCCAGCCTCAGGGTGGAGGTACTGGCTATAGCCATTTTTATTGCCACAACTCTATGGCATTTCAAAGTCCCTGCCAGCAAGCAAGCTGCAGCATTCTGCTCACAGACCACACTCAGTTGGCCTGCCTGTCTAAAAGTGGCAGAGTTTGCCCAGGCAGGACAGCCCAGAAAGCCAGCATCTTTAAATGGTACAGCTTTTTCCCTGCTATGGCTGAAAACCAAAAAGCCTGCGTTCAGCTTTTCACCAACACCATGTGTTTCGTGGCAGGACCTCTTAAGAGCAGCGGGGTTTTGCAGCTAAAGCTGAGTCAGGAAGCCTCTCTTAAATGAGAGCACTTGCTTGGCTCTAGCAAGCAGAGCAGACCCGAGAAGTTGCTGCTACCAAGAAAACATGCTTTACTCTATTCTTTCCCAAGCTTTGTCAGGTTTTCTGTGGATTCAGTTATCAACGTCTGGGTGCCATTTGTAAAAGGAGCTGTGGTCCAGCCTGCTTTTCATCCCCCACACAGTTAGCCCAGCTCCCACATGGTTAGCTTTACACCCGAAATGTCAACACACAAATTGTATTCTTTTAAAAACTGCTTGGCCCATTAGCTCTGGCCTCTTCTTGGCTAATTCTCACATCTTGCTTAACCCGTTTCTAATAATCTGTGTGGCACCACGAAGTGGTGGCTTACCGGGAAAAATGCAGCATGTCTGACCTGGTGGCTGGCTCCATGGTGTCTGCTCTGGAGAGGAGAGGCATGGTGTCTGGCTCACTTCCTTTCTTCCCAGCATTCTGTTCTGTCTACTCCACTTACCTAATTTTCTGACCTATCATGCCAAGCAGTTTTCTTTATTGATTAACCAATGAAAAAACAGATTGACAAATGACCTTCCCACATCATATTCCCTACACTATTCAACCACACACATATATATATACCAATATATAAAAATTAAATTTTAACGTCCACATATGAGGAAAAAAATCCTCTGATATTTCTCTCTTTCCAAATCTGTACCTCTTCACCTAACATTAGAACCTTTGATTCTATCCATTTCCCTTCAAATGGCATGATTTCAACAATCTTTTCAGTGGAATAAAATTCCATTGGGTATATATATATATATATATATATATATATATATATATATATTACATTTTATCTATTCATCTTATAATGTAAAGGAATGGTTCTATTTAACGACTGTGAATATTGGGGCAATAAACATGAATTGCAAGTATGTCAGAAGTAAGAGTTAGTGTCTTTTGATTATTTGTCTAGAAGTATTTTAGTTAGGTCTCATAATAATTCTATTTTTATTTTTGAAAACCTATGTGCTGATTTATAGATTTGGCACCTGTTTACCTTCTACCAGGTATACAAACAGGAAACTAAGAAGTCAAATTTTGCCTATTTATAGCTAATATAATCTATGCTTTAAAGTCTTCAGTAGAAAACTCACATATATACACTTTCAGGAAAGTAGCAGGATACAAAATCAACATAAACATCAGAAGCTTTTTCTATATGTCAACAAAGAACATGGTGAGAAAGAAATAAAGGAAATAAAGTCAATTTTAATAGCATTAAAAACAATAGATGCTAGGAGATAGTTCAGTGGATAAAGTACTTGCCACACATATGAACAAGAGTTCAAATCTGCAGTACCCAAAAAATGGTAAGTGTGGCTGCTCATCTGTACTTTAGAGAGTTAGAGACCAGAGATCACAAGGGACATGCTAACTAGCTAAACAAACCAAATTATGTTTCAGTAAAAGAAATGTGTAGAGTCTTCAAAGATAACCAACATCAACATGGGGTCTCTATATGCACATACACACATACAAACATATACCCATTCACCTGTGCACCTACATATATAAAACACACTACACATTCATGCTAATAACACACACACATGCTGGTATGCTCATGTGTATGTACACACACACATACACACACACAGTGTGGGGTTAGAGGAACATAAGTAGGCAGGGTAAACAAAGACATACAAACATATACCCATTCACCTGTGCACCAACATATATAAAACACACTACACATTCATGCCAATAACACACACACATGCTGGTATGCTCATGTGTGTGTACACACACAAACACATACACACACACAGTGTGGTGTTAGAGGAACATAAGTAGGCACGGTAAACAAAGACATACAAACATATACCCATTCACCTGTGCACCTACATATATAAAACACACTACACATTCATGCTAATAACACACACATGCTGGTATGCTCATGTGTATGTACACACACACACAAACACATACACACACACACACACAAGGTGGGGTTAGAGGAACATAAGTAGGCACGGTAAACAAAGACAGGCTCCCTCAGATGGTGTCTTCTTGTTCCCAAAAGATCCTGCCAGGAGAAAAAGCATGAAGGCACACAGATGTGCTGTAATTTTTTAAAAAGTGGCTTGTGCGAGAAAGATGCCATGTGACAAGCTCAGGTAGAGTTTTTTTTTTTTAATTGGAGGAAAGTGAATGGGAAAATGGGTTGGGGATAGGGGGAGCCCAGCTTCTGGGGACAGGAGTAACAGATAGAAGAGAAGAAAGAGGGAGGGAGAGAGGGACAGATGGACAGATGGACAGATGAAGACAAATAGAGAAAGAGAGTTAGGAGGTTGGCACGGTCCTTTTAAAAGGGAATGTAGTGAATGTGCACAAAAGGAGCTCTGAGTGACTACAGCTGAGGACATTTACCCCAAGCCCAGGCCAGTACACAAGCCTGAATACTAACAGGTGGATAGTTAGACAGGACCAATACTGGAAAGGAAAGGACCCAGGGGTCCTAGAAAGCATCCTTGTTAACATCTGCTTAACTGAATTCCTGCTTCAAGCTTCTCCTAGCACGGATGGATAAAGCTAATAATTTTGTTTTCTACTGTCTTTCCTGTTCATCCACTTGTTTCGTCATGCAAGGAAATAAACTAGGCAGTCACCTAGGCAAAAATACCTATTCCCATTACACACACACTAAATAAATCAATGAGAGCATATGTATGAAATTGTTACAGTGAAACTCATTTCCTTGTATGCTGAAAAATGAATAAAATATAAACACTTTAAAAAAGAATGTTAATTACTGAGTTAAATGCTAAAAAGTATACTATTCAGTTATTTTCATTATAAAATCTACTATACATTAAAGTTCTTGTAGTTGAACAACCTTATCAAAGTGAAAGGTTAAAATCTCTTAAGTATTCTTTGAGCAGTCACTCATGTATGTATAAACTACCTTTGATAGATTATATGAACTAAACACAGTCACTGTAACTTAAATTGAGAGAAGTGTTTTGTCCTGATATTAGAATTGCCAAGCAAATTCTCATGAGGTATATATTATATAAATTGATATTCATAATTCTTTATGAATTGTAGCCTACACCAAGTTTTTCATACCTAGAAGCATTATGCTGGTGTGTAAATTCAATGTCTCCAAGGACCTCAAGGGACCAACAGAAAATTCAGGTAAATGGTTGAAAGGTATACGAGAGTTAGGATATGTGCTGGTATGCAGATAAACACGGTGAACGATAAAATTCCTGAAGATAGATATCTTTCAAAATGAAATTAGTGAGGTAAATTAGGGCTAAAGAGGGAGTGATAAAGTTTTCCAAAAATTCCAAGGAGAAAGCACGTGCCAAATCACTAAGACAATGGCACAGGAAGATAATTAAATGATAGAAAAGTGCCCCCAATGCTTCTGAAGCCATATTGTCTGTGTAGCCAAAAGGAGAGAGCAATCCTTCACAAAAATCAGATATAGCACTGACATAAATAAACAAGAACCTTTCATCCAGCAAGAACAAAAAGTTCTCAAAGTAAAATTGGAAAAACGTGTAACAAGCAAAGCAAGTTTATCAGTAAGATAACATCTTCATCCATATCCTCAAATTTGCACTTTCTCAGTATATCAAATGCTCAATAAACATGACCTTTCAAAGAATCAACTTGTCAAAGAGTTTCCAAAATTATGCTTCAGCTTCATCATTAGAATGGAAGTGAATGGCCCATGAAGAGCTACTAATATGAGCCATTAGCCATATTGTGCCTTCAGGAAAATTATATGACCTTCCAAAACAATCAAATATGTAAATGTTATAGCACCCAACATGTAAAGCGAGACAAAGCAATTGCTTAAGGCCATAAGGGCTACATAAGGGAGTCCAACTGTGTCTGTTCTGAATTGGTGAACTTAGCCAAAAGCAGATAAAAGTATTTGAAAAACAACTTGCTTTTGTACTATAAGATTATTATTTTTTCTTATCCTTATATATATATATATATATATATATACACACATACTAACATTTATATAATAATAGCACTGCAATAAGTACTATTAAGCAGTCTAGAGAGGCATTTCAGCATACAGAATGACGTTCACAGAAGTTGTCACCAATTTACTAGAAAATCCCAGGATAGGTCATCCTTAAAATACAGAATACCTTTTGTAATACCAGTTCCAGACATCCTCTGCTCTATTCAAGCACGATTACTTATTCTTTCCCTAGCACAACCAGTGATTGCCTGGCCCCCACAGTCTCTGAGAAGCAAACGCCTGGATCACCCTTTCTCATTCAGTTATGAGGCTCAAAGAGATCTAATTGCAACACCGACGACCTCCTGACAGCGGGACCAGACTGGTGTAAGAGGAACCCGAAAGCAAAGTCTCCCAAGCACCCCGTTGCCTTCCCAATCATGTTGCCTCTTCAATAGTCCATGTCCTGGTCACTGACAGTGGGCACCAGACTACCTAGCACTCTCGACCCTAATGAAGAAGAGAGGGTCCAAGGTGCCCTCCTCATTCAGAAAGCTTGGATGATTGCCTGGCTAGTGCACACAGAACCGCCAGCTGAGACAGCTCGGGACTGGCCCGTGCAGGCCCGTGCAGGCCCGAGGACATCCATTCCAAGTGCAGCTCTCGAGCTCTGTTCGATTTCTGAGGCCAACTGTCACTCGAGTACTGTGCGCTTCGGCTACCGGACGTGTCCACAGTTCTCGGGAAGGAGAGCCTCTCTCTGAGGATATTGCTTTGCTGCTGCTTGCCGAGAGTCACCATTGGCAAGTACATTCGTTGCCCCTTGCGAGGGGTAATTTCCCTTTTTATTTTTCAACTACTTTATTGGCTAAATGGCCAAACCTGTGGAGAGAGGCCAGCGAGCCTCAGCTGGTCCATCACACTCTGACCAGAGACCACAGTTTTCCCAGCCTCCCCGGCCTGGGACCCCCTTCAGTGGACCCCGTCCAGGGTCCCCCTTCTGGGTCCCCCAATGGGATGATGACATCCTATCCCAATGGGGGAAGCGCTTGCCTCATAGGCCTGGGACCCCTTTTAGAGGCCAACGGCCTGGGACCCCCTTCAGTGTCTCCCAAGGGATTGATGACAGCGCACCCCAATGGGAGACATACTTGACCAGCACCAAATTCCCGAGGGACTTTGCACCTCCGGGGGTGCTTCGACTGGCTCGGCACAAGTTCAGGTGCCAAAAGCCTTATAAAGACAAAACAGCCAAAATTCCCTACACTGCTACTGCAGATAGTCTGCGGAGTCTTAGAGCTCTTATAAAGACTACATCCAGTAAGAAGACCCCGGATCCCTTAAAAGAGCTGAAAGAGATCAAGGAAGGACAAGTTCTACTTTCTCCAGAGGTTCCTGCCTGCAGGAGTAACCCACTGAGCAGGGAACCCAGACCACCTGTCTTACCTCCTGCTACCAGAAAAAGAGTGGCCTCAACTTCTGTGCACAGACCTATGAAGGTGCAAAGAAGCCTGGATATGTCTACTGTGTTTGAAGAACCTATGGACTTTGACCATTCGGGCACCAGAGTGTCTGCAACATCTCCAAGACACTGTGCTGGGAATGCCAGTGAAAAGGTCAACGAGGATGACAGAGTGCCTGGGCTGTCTTCTGCTGACTCTTCCACTGACCAACGTGGACTGGTAATTTCCCCACAATTTCAAGGTTCTCTGCAACCTTCCTCCCCTACCCAAGGAGCTCTGGGATACTCCACTTCTTCCCAAGATGCTCAGGGACTACCCCTATCCACCGGAGGGATTCTGGGAGGAACCCAATGTGATCAAGGGTCTATGGGGCAGCCCATATCTTCCCAGGCATCCCAGAAACCTCTCCCTTTTCCTGAAAGGAAAATCAAACATGTCTCCTTTTCCAGAAGGGTTCTCAAAAGTCCATCCTCTAGCCAAGGGGTCACCAATCATTCCAATTCTCTACCAAAGAGTTTTAGACAAGCCCCTTCTGATCAAGGGGACCTACAGCAGGCCCCATTAGACAAAAAGGGCTCCAAATGTTTTTCTCCAAAAGGGGTGCTCAGTGATTGCTCATTTTCCCAAAATGGAATGTGTCCTACCCCCTCTCCCCAGAGGAGTTTAACACCTTTGACAGCTGACAAAGATGACTGGAGAGTTATACCCTCTCATGAAGAGAGCCAGGCCTGTTTCCCCTCTCCCCAGAACGACCCTAAACAATCAGTATCTGCTGAAGTGAGCTTGAGTCCTGCCTCCTCTGACCAAGGGAATTTTATAAGTTCCCCTTTAAATCAAGATGGCTTTAAATGTCCTCCAGCAGAAAATGGGCTCGGATCTTCCCTTACAGCACAGGGGGGACCAAGCCCTATCACTACTCCCCAAGTGGGCCTCACACCACTCATGCCTACCCAAGCAGAAACAAAACTATCTACATCTACATCAGGGATTCCAGAACCTTTGCTGTCTTCAGAGGGGGCCCTAGAGAGTTCCACAGATCTACAAGAGATGCTAGGCACTCCCAAGTCTACCCAAGGGACCCTTGTACCTTCTCAACATACACAAAGGTCTCTAGCACCTGCATCAAATTCCCTAGGGGTTCTGAGTGCTTCCATATCTGTCAAGAGGACTCCAGAATTGTCTACATCTAGAGAAGTGGGTCAAAGACCTATTCTCTCTCACAAAAGGGAATTAAAACCTAATCCAGATATGAAAATGGGCAATGGATATTCCCACTATAGCAAAAAGAGAAGGACAGATCCTACTTCTGAGCAAGGTGAGTTTCCAGTGTACCTATCAGACAAAGAGGGCTCTAAATATAGCCTGCCAATCAAAAAGGCCCTTCTGATTCGTCATTGGAAACAAAATAGCCTAAGATATGCCAAGAGAGTTCAAGTGAGCCATTCACGCTCCACAACTACCCAAAGTGCTAAGGCAATACAGCCTTCCCCTCTTCCTCAGGAGTCTCTAGGACTTTCCACATGTGTAGGAGAGGCTCTTGAAATTTCTACATATACACAAGGATTACCAGGTCATTTACAACCTGTCCAGGATGTTTTGGGTTCTACCATATGTGATAAAGGGACTCTGGGACAGGATAAATATGCAGAAGGGGTTCCAGACTCATCCTCATCCCCATCCTTAGAAATGGTTCCTGGATGTGACACATGTACACAAGAATTTGTAGCAAATTTCACATCGAGAGAAGAAGATTCCTTAGATTCTACCTGCCCACAAACACCCACAGGACCTCTCCACTCTTCACAGGAGGCTGTGGAAGTTTCTCTATCTCCTCAAGGGTATCAACAATCTGTCACAACTACACAAGAAGCTATAGGCCGTTCCCCATCTGCACAAAGGGGCGTTAGTATTTCCACATGCCCACAAGTGACTCCAGAACATTCAACAAATACTCCAAAGGTTCTGAATTCTACCTTATCTTCCCAAGGGCCCTTGGAATCTGTTTTCTCCATCAAACTGTCTCTAGAACCTAACATCTCTATACAAAAGGCTTTATTGTCTTCTACACCTGCAGAAAGTGTTCCTAAAACTCCCACTTTTACACAAGGATCTCCAGTAACTTCCTTGGCAGACCATGAGGATTTTAGACATACAACATATGCACAGGAAACTTTAGAGGATACCACACCTACACAGGTTCTAGAAATTTCCCCTCATTCTGAAGCTGTAGTAAAAATACGCACATGTACACCTGACACAGTAGCACCTTCCCCTTCTGAGCAAGAGCCTCAAGGATCTACCACATCTCATGAAGGCACTTTACCATCTTCCCCAACTACACAAGAGAGTTTCATGCATATCCCTTCTCAGGAGGGAAATAGTAAACATGTTCCCTCTACCCAAGTGGGCCCTGGATGTTCCATTTCTACCAAAAAGAGGTTGAGAGATGAGCCTTCTGATGAAGGGGACTTCGGAACTTCCTCATCTGAGGAAGGCAGTTGCATACTTCTCCCTTCCTCAAAAAGGGTATGTGCATCTTCTACTGCTCCAAAAGAAACATCAATCACTACAAGTACTCCTCAGGTAAGTACTACGCCTTCTATCTCTGTCGAAAAGGACCTGCAATGTTCCACATCTGAACAAAAGACTGTGGAACCTTGCCATTCTAACCAAGGGTTTCGTGAACATTCCATATCATCCCAAGAGGCTCAAGGGCCTTCGCTGTCTGTCCTAAAGGGTCTATGTCATTTACCATCTGTCCCAGGCCTTCAGGGACATTCTCCATCTCTGTCAAAGACTCAAGAAAATTCTACCTGTACCCAAGGGGATCTGTCAATTTCTAAATCTGACTTGGGAGTCTTGAAATCTTCCTTATCTGCCAAAGAGTCTAAGGGAAAGGCCAAATGTAAACAAAAACATCTTGAACCTTTGCCATTAGCACAAGAGGACCTGACATCTCCTATGTCCTCCAAACCATCTAAAGATCCCTATGCCTCTTCCTGCCTTCTTGATGCAGAACACTTTCCATCTCCCCCAGGGTCTCCAAAACCATCAACATCTAAGCAGTGGTATCTAGGAACTTCATCATCTTGCCAAGGGTTTCTTGAACATTCACCATCTGCCCCAGGAGACCTGTATTGTTCCCAGGCTGCCCAGGGAGCAAAAGAAATTTTGCCATCTGCCCAAGGGCCTCAGGAAAAATTTCCACCTTCATTAAGTTATTCAGGACCTTTGCCCAACCTCCCAGAAGATGAGGATGATTCCTCACCAGAACAAGGGGTTTTAGAACATGGCCCTCCTGTTCAGGGCTCTTTGGAAACTTCATGCTCACCTGGGCTGCCTTTGCAAAAGCCGTTGTTGTCCCTAGAAAGGCCTCTGGATCTTTCCATACCTACTCAGGGGAATGCTGGTACTTCCCAATCTGCACAAGGCTTGCAAAAATTTCTACCATCTACACATGAACATCTGGAAAATTCCCCTTCAGCCTTTGAGCCTCTTGAGCACTTAGCTGTGGCTCCAAATGCTCAGGGACTTTCAATTCTGTCTCAGGAAATCCCTTCCCCATTGTTGCCAGTTCATGGAACTCTAGAATTACCTCAATATGGCTCAGAGGCCATACCATCAATGCCATCTGTTCAAGGGCTTCAGGGAAGTCTCTCACCCTCAGAAGGTAGCATAGCCCCTGTGCTCTCAGTCCATGGAACTCTAGAATTACCTCAATATGGCTCAGAGGCCATACCATCAATGCCATCTGTACAAGGGCTTCAGGGAAGTCTCTCACCCTCAGAAGGTAGCATAGCCCCTGTGCTCTCAGTCCATGGGTCTGTGGGACATTCCCTGTCTGCACAAGAGCCTATAGAAATTTACAAGTCCACAAAAGCAACTTCAAGGCATTCTCTGTCTTCTCTAGATGATATGTCACCTTTTATATCTTCCCAGGGGACCCTGGGACTATTATCCTCTGTGAAAGTGGATATGGGAACATATTCACACAACACAGGATCTCCAGGACAATTGAAAAATATCTCAGGGTTTCCAGGATCTATGATATCTGGTCATGATCCTGTTTTAATTTCCTTACCTGCACAAGGGACTCTCAGAAATTTGCCATCTGCTAAAGAGGATGTGGGACTTTCCCTGTCTGCCCAACAAGCTCCAGAACTGTCCACATTGGAAAAAGGGTCTATCCAACATGTGGAAGCAGCAAAAGTGGCTCTGGTAAACCCATCATCTCCCAAAAGGGCTACCGGAAAACTTCAGTGCGCCCAATATGCTTTAGAACATTTGACACCTAGTGAAGGAGCTCTTCAACATTCTTCAACCCACCAGGCGACTCAAGAAAGTTTGAAATCTTCACTAGAGTCTCTTGAAATTTTGTCATCTAACTCTGAACATGTCAAAAATTCTCTTTCTGCCACAGGTGGTCTGGAATCCTCTCTATCTGGTTCAAGGGTTCTTGGATATGAGATAGCTGGAAAACACCCTGAACAACATTCTATATATAAACAGGGGTCTCTGGGTAATCCACTGTCTACCCTAGAGGTTCAAGAACACTTAGTGCCTTTAAAAGGGAATTTGAAATCTTGCCAATCTGCCAAGGAGGGACAAAAAACTTTGATACCTTCACAAATTGTTCTGGAAAGGGTTCCAAGTATTTCAGAGGATCTAGGAGCTTTATCATCTGCTCTGGAGCATATGGGACTTTCCTCATTAGCAAATGAGTCACTAGAGAACTCCCAATATGCTGGAAGTGTTGTGGAATCTTCTTCCTCTGCCACTGGAACTCTAAGAACTACATTTGCCCAAAAGTCTTTGGAAAATTCTTTGCCTGGAAAGGGGATTAGGGAAATATTATCATCTTCCCAAGGGGCTCTGGAAATATTATCATCCACAAAAGGGAGAGTTGAAAATGTATCATCTCCTGAAAGGTCAATGAAACCTCCTACTTCTTTACAGGAGCCTTTGAGACCTTCTTCATTGATCCAAGGCCCTCACCAACATCCACTACCTGTACAAGGGCCTCTAGGACCTGCCCAAACTGACTCTGGCATTCAAGGACCTTTATTATCTCCAGAGGCTGGAGGAAATTTATCAAAGGAACCAGGTTCTTGCAAATCTTTCCCATTGACGCCAGAAACTCTAGATCATTTGCGATCTGCTGAAGGACCTGATGATCTGTCCATATCAGCACATGGGATGATTGATTCTTTACCATCTACCCAAGAGGCTCTAGGAATTTTGGTATATTCTTCGGGGCTCATGGAACCATCAGAATCAGAACATAGGAAACTTGGGCATGTGTCATATGTGGGAAAAGATGTAGAAATTTCTCCATTTGAGAAACCAGCCAAATCAACTTCTCCATTGACTCCACATATACCTTTCATCACAGAGGTTTTGGAATCTTCCTCATGTGTTCTGGGAGCTCTGGAGTCTCTGATATCTGCCAGAGAAGATGCAAAAGACACTGCCTCTGCACCACAAGCACAGGAACCTTCTTTATCTACTTCCCAGGCCCTAGAACATTTTGTAACTACCCAAGAGCCTCTGCAAATTAACACACCTAACAAACAGACTCTGTGCTCTTTGACATCTAGAGTAGAGGATGTAGAACATCCCACTTTTTCTCCAGAGGTTAGAAAAGAATCCCAAATGCTCCCAAATGTTCTTGACCATCTGTCCAATAGAGGAGAGTCTCAAGAATTTTCTTTCTCTGCTCCAGGAACTAAGAACATTTCCTTACTTGCTCCAAAGACTTTAGAACATTCCTCGCTACAAAATGCAACTCAAGCCACATCCCATTGTCCTCAAGAGGTAGTCCAATCTTTGCTATCTGTACAAGGGTCTTTGGGACAGTCTCCATCTGATCATGGTTCTCTGGGACCACTGGCATCTACACTAGGAGCTGGGCGACCTACCCTATCTGAAGCAGATACTATACAGCTATCTGCATCTGCACCAGTGACCAAAGCACATTTGACCTCTTCCCTTGGGCCTTCAGCATCTAAATATTATGACCAGATGGAGGAGGGAATTTTGCCAGCTCTCCATGGAGATCTTGAATCTTCTCAGTCTGATCAAAGGACTGTAGAAATTACTATGCTTGCAGAAGGGGCTCTAGAAAATGTATCACTTGCTCAAAGAACTACAAATCTTTCAACTTGTACCCAGGAGGTTGATAAATCTTCTCTATCTGACCAAGGTCATCTATTACATTCAGCACATGTCAAAGAGGATTTGATGTCTGCTCTGTCTGATCAGGAAACTGAAGAATCATTGTTATCCCCCTCAAAAGATACAGAACTTACACCATCTTCAGTTAGTGTTCAGATGCAGGAACCATCTCTATCTACCCTAGAGCCTCAAGACTCTTTGCTTACTCCACCAATGCCCCGGAAACTTTCCATATCTATCTCTGACTCTCTGTGTCCTGTTCCATCTTCCCAAGAGTCTGATACGAAGACTGTAGCACTTTCCACATTATCTCCAGAGTACCTGGAACCATCCCACTCTGTGCAAGGGGAACTAGAATATTTTTCAACTGTAGAAGAGTGTAAAGAACAATCTTCAACAGCCTCACAAACTACAAGAAAATTGTTCTCACCCCAGGAGTGTGGAGGGCATTTATCATCTGACCCAAGTGTTCAGGAACCTTTCCAATCTGGCCCAGTGGTTCTAGCAACTTTGCTTTCTTCCCAAGGGCATCAGAAACCCTTTAAATTGACTGAAGCATTGTTGTATCCTTTAACATCTGGCCAAGAGTCTCAAGAACATTCTGAATCTTCCCAAGATGTTATGGGAACTCATGAATCCTCTGAGAGCATTCATGGATATATTTTACCTGAAGTAGAGCCCGTGGAAACTTTTACAGCAGTTTCAGGGACTACAGTGACTTCACCATCTGGTCCACAACCTCTGGAACTTTCTTCATTACTACATGTGACTTCAGCAACTTCTCTAACTGACCAAAAGTTAGTGGGACCTAGACCACCTTCACAAAGAACTCTAGAAGTGTTGTCATTGGCACAAGGGACCCTAGAACCGTTGGCATCTCCCCAAGGGAATGAGAGAAATTCTCAGTTAGAAAAAGATACTGTGGAACAGTCTTTTTCAGTACAGGGCATTTTAGGATCATTGCCATGTACAACAGGAGTTCTACAATCTACTCCATATGCCCATAAATTACCAGAAATATTGCCATCTACCCATAAGGACTCCCTGTCTCCTAAAGAATCTTTGTTACTGCCCATATCTACCAATAAGACTCTTGAGAATTTGCAATCTGATTGTGAACTTACAAAACATTCCAATTCTTTTCAGGAAGCTTCTAGACATTCTCTATTGGTCCAAGGTCCTCTGCAAGAGTCACCATCTGCTTCAGAGACTCTGAGCCCATCTTTTAACCAAGGAATTAAAAAGTCTTTGCTGTCTTCCCCAGTTGCAGTGAAACCATCATCTGCACCAGATGCTAATAAACCTCTCCAAACTACTCTAAAGAATCAACCAACTAGCCTATCTAATCAAGGGAATCAGGAAAATTCTATGTCTCTCCAAAGTACACTGGGTTCTTTCTCATCCAGATCAGGGTCTGTAGAACATTCAGCATCTTCCCCATTAATTCTGGGGCCATCAGCATCTTTCCAAAGTAAGCTAGGACACTTGTTTTGCACAGATACATCACCATCTTTCCAAGGCCCTACAAGGCCTGTGTCATTTCCTTCAGGAACTACAGGACATTTGCAACATGGCACAAGGTCTCATGAATCTTCTTTATCAGCATCCAAAGATCTCCAACATTTTCTATCCGACCAACTTTACATATCTACTCAGGGAACTCTAGCTTCTTCACCATATAGCCAACAATCACTACAACAGTCACCATCTTCCCAAGAAAAGTTAGAACCATCCAAGTTTGACAAGTGTGCACATAGCCATTTGTCTTCTGTCCCAGATGAGTTGGGAATGCCTCCATTTGTCCCAGTGATTACAGGCGCATTGACACAAACCCAAATGACTCCAGGACTTTCCTCTCTAACACAAGAAAGTCCAGTTCCTTCCCCATCTTTGCAAAAAGATGATGAATTTTGCCTATCTTCACAAGCAACTCTGGAAGTGAACACATCAGGGCAGGAGACTCTGAATCCCTCACCAACTACTCAAGTTCCTGAGAAAGCTTCTCTTTATACAAAACCCAGTTTGGTAAAGCCCACACAGGTACAGGGTACTGAAGGACATCCAGATTCTAAGTTGGGGACTATTCAAAGTACCAAAAAGGAACTAGGATTTTCTCCACATGCCCAAAAGCCGCTGATAATTTCTTTATCTACACAAGGAACTCTAGGATCTTGTTCATCTGACCAAGGGGATCAGGGGAATTCCATATCTGTCCAAGGGTCTCTAAAACTATCTACTCCCACACAGGGAATTGTAGAAACTGTGCCATCTGTGCAAAGTACATTGACACATCCCACTTCTTCCCAAGTAGCTCCAAGATTTTCTCCATTGGGCCAACATACTGTCCAAGATTCAGAATCTTCCCCAAGGACTACAGGATTTTTTCAATCTAGCCAAAAACCTCAAGGCTCTCTTTTGTCTTCAGTAGAGCACATAGAACATTTGCCATCTGCTCCGGGTGCTCAGGAAAATCTTTTATCTAATCCATGGACTCTAGGACCTTTGCTATCTTCTAAAGTGCCTAAGGAACTCTCCACAGCTACAGAGGAAACTTTGCCTGTCCTAAGTTCTTTGTCATCTAGTCAACAGTCTTCAAAACACTCAGTATATTCTTCAAAGGTTTTGAGACAACATCAATATTCCCAGAATATGTTGGGGCATTTGTCATGTGGGAGAGAGGGTATGGAAACTTCTCAGTCTGCTACAAGGACTATAGAAGCTTTGCCATCACCTCTAGTGCCTAGAGGACATTTAACTTCTATCAAAGGATCTGAAGAATCTTTCCCTGCTGGCCAAGGGAATCTAGATCCTTATAAACCTTCCCAAGGGCCTCTGAAACATGTTATGTCACCCCAGGAAATGCTGCATTCAGCACAATTTGCTGAAGGAACTCTACAACTTTCTGCACATTCCAAAGCAGTTTCAGAGCCATATACAAATTCCCAATGTATACAAGTGACTAGAGGAACATTCCCATCTGTACCAGAGCATCTGGATCTCCTGTCATCAACACAAACAACTCCACCATCTTCTTGTTCTGATGTAACGACTGTGGGAACTTGCCCATCCTCAGAAGAAACTCTGAAAATGTCCAAATCTACACAAGGGACCCTAGAGTCTTCTTCTGCTTCCCAGAGCACTGGAGAGTTTCTCTTATCTGCCAAAGGCACAATGGGATATTTGGCATCTGCAAAACAAAGTGTAGGACCTTTCCCATCAAAAACAGAACCTCTGAGGTCTATCCAAAATACACAGACACTATTAGGATCTTTGCAATCTGGTCAAAGTTCTCTGGGAATGTCTCGGGCTGCAGAAGGGCCTGTGGAACCTTCTTTATTTCCCCAAGGGTCTTTGGACTTATCTGTGTCTGCACAAGGAACTCTAGCAACATTGCTGTGTAATCAAGGAACTAGGAAACATCCTGCTTCATCACAAAACCCTCAGAAAACTTCTCAGTCTGTGCAAAATTCTCTACAGTATCCACCATCTGTCCCAGGATCTCTGAAACCTTCTCAATCTGAAAAGAGAACACTAGGATCTTTGTCCTCTCCTGCAGGTACTGGAATATCTGCCCCTGGTTCTCAGGAAATGTCCCAACTTTCTGCACGTTTAGGATATCGATTGCCTCTGGAACTTTCCGTGTGTGCACAAGGAACTCTGTATCCTTTTTCATCTCCTCAAGGAGAACTTGATCCTTTGCATTGTTTCTCTGGTAATCTAGAATCATCTCAACCTGCCCAAATGAATCTTAGCCATTTGTCATCTGTCAGAGAGCCTGTGGAAAACTCTCCATCTGTCCCAGGTCCCAGGGAGCCTTCACCATTTAACAAAGTGCCTAGAGGAATTTCATCACATGTCCCAGGTGATCCAGAATCTCTAATCTCTGACCATCTGCCTCTAGAACTTAATGTTTCTGCTCAGTGTTCACTGAGTCCATCAGCATCTTCAAAAGGAACCCCAGGGTCCTTGTTATCTTCTGCAAACATCCAAGGAAAAGTTCAAAATACACAAAGTTATCATGGGCAATTGTCACATATAAGAGAGACATTGGAAACTTCTCCATCTCATGTAAGAAGTTCAGTATATGAACCTTGTCCTCAGGAAACTCTGGGACTTTACTCCTTAGGCCAGGGGAGTCAAGCAACTTCTCAATGTGCTCAAGGAACTGTGGCTTCCTGCCTATCTTCACAAGAGTCTATGGGACTGTCCACATCTGCACAAAGGAGTCTAGGACATTCTCCACCTGCCCAAGGGCTCTCAGGCACTTCCTCACACACACAACATACATGCTCACAGTCCACGTCTGCACAGAACACAGCAGCATATTCATCATCTACCCAGTATCTCAACCAGCATGCCAAAAAGACAGTAGAAACTTTGAAATCTGACCCAGGGTTTCCAAGAATTTCTATCACAACACTAGCATCTGTAGAACCTTTACTAACTCCCCAGGAGTCCCCAAGATGTTCATCATCTATACCAGGTGCATGCAAAACCTCGACAGCTACCAGAGGACATGTGGTATCTGATGATGGGCCTCTGGAACTTTCCATATCTGCCCAGGAAAACTTGAGTCCTTTCTATTCTTCCCAATGCCTTTTGAAACCTTCCCTGTCTGTAGAAGGGACTTTTGGTCTCTCTACACCTATGCATGGCACTCTAGGAGCCTCTGTTTCTTCCCTGGGACATCTTGGATCCTGGCAGTCTGGCCAAAGGCTTCAACAAACAAATCCATCTGCTTCAGACTCTTTAGGATCTATGCCTTCTTCAAAAGGGCAAACAGTCATTTCTTTATCTGGGCAAGAGACTCTATCATCTTTCCTAGAGCCATTGAAAATTTCTTTATCTGTTCAAGTGAGTTCCAGACCTTCTTTGTCTTTACAAGAACCTGGGGGATCTTGTCTTTCTTCACATGGAGAAAACACTCTGGAAGTTTCTACCTGTGCACATAGCAATCTAGTGTTATCCAATTCCTCAAAAGGAGATTTGGGATCTTCATCATCTACTCCAGTGACCCTAGGATCTTCTCCACCTGCCAAAGTGGATTTAGGAATGTCTCCATCTGTTTCGTGGACTCCGACTCCTCCTGTTTCTGCCCAGGGTGTTCAAGGGACATCTACATCTGCGCAAGAGGTTAGGAAACCTTCATTAGATAGTCAGGGGAGAACAGAACCTTTGCCATATGGCCAAGATGATCTGGGACTCGGATCTCTTTCCCTGGGAACTGAGGCAAATTCCCAATTTTCAAAGGAGGAATTAAAAGTCTTGCCATCTGCCCAAGGGGGTTTTAAACCTGCTCTGTCTACCCCAGGGTCTGTAGAAAAATTGCTATCTGCCTCAAGGACACAAAGACTTTTCAATTCTACACTCCAAGATGCTGGGAGCTTTTCTCTTTCCTCCAAAAATAACTCAGAACTGTCCATATCTTCAAAGAAGCATCTAGCATCTTCACCAACTACCAAACCTTCTCCGAAACATTCTCCATCTTCCCAAGTGTCTTGGGTACCTACCCCATCTACATCAGATACTCTGGAACGTACCCTACAAGATCAAGGGTGGCAGAAACTGTCTGTACCCACAAAAGTGACTCTAGGACAAACACCACATCAGAAGGGTTATGAAGGAAGTTCATTATCTGTTCAAGGAACTGTGAAATTGTCTATATCAGGACAAGAGACTCTAGGACCTTGCTCATTCGACCAAGGGTCTCCAGAATCATCCACAGCTTCCCACAAAGTGCAGGGCCCTTCTTATAATCAAGGGTCTGTAGCACAATTCCCATCTGTCCCTGGAGATACACCTTCTCTCTCTGCCCAGGGAATACTGCAAAATTTGTCATCTTCCAAAGTTACTCTAGAAGCATCTTCTTCTCTCCAGAAAGATATAGAAGGTCTATTAGATGTGCATGGTGCTCAGCAACTTCAGCGTCATTCCCCAGAGTATCTGGGACATTCCCAATATACTCCAGAGTCATCAGAAACTTTGACATCTCCCCAAACGGTTTTTAAATGTTCAGAATCTTCATCTCTGACTCTAGAAACGTTGCCACCTCTCCCAGGAACTCTAGGACATTCGCCATCTTCGCAAAGTGCTGTGTTCCCTTCTGATTCTGACCAACAGATTCAGGAATCATCATCATCTCTCAAAAAATCTGTTCAATTTTCTCCATCTTCCAAAGGTTCACTGAGACCTACTCCATCTGCTCTAGGGACCTCCCAATCTTTATTATCAGCCCAGTTGTGCCCCAAATTGTCTATATCTGCCCAAGGGTTTCTAGGATCTTCACCACCTCAGCAAGGGTGTTTAGGAGATTCATTATCCATGCAAAGGGCTCTGGGAACGTCGATATCAGCACGAGAGTTTGTAGGACATTCAAAATCTGATCAAGAGTCTCCAGAAATGTTCACATCTTCCCAAGAGAATCTAGGCCCTTCTTTATTCCAAGAGGCTTTAGTACATTCATCATCTATTCCACAAGATTTTGGACTTTCTCAGTCTTCAAAAGATATGTTAGGAACATCACTATCTACACAAGATGCTAGGAAAACTCCATCATCTGTCCAAGGGTCTATAGTAACTGTACCATCAGCTCAAAGTGTTCTAGAATTTCAGACTTCTTTGGAGCAGCCTTTGGGTACTTCCCAATTTGCTTCAGAGACAAAAAAGTCTTTGCCATCTTCTGAAGAGGTTTATAGTATTTTGAAATCTCTCTCAATGTCTATAGAAACTTTGACATCTATTTTAAAGACACTGACATTTTCAACATCTGCCAAAGGTGCAGCAGGCCCTTCTAAAACTGACCAAGTGATACTGAGATCACCAACAGTTTCCCACAAACCTCTGGAATTTTCTCTATCTGACCAACAGTCTGTGAAAACTGCCTCATCTCAAATGGAGCCTGACAGAACTTCACTAACAGACAAAGGTTTACAGGAAATATCTTCAGGTGAAAAGGTGCCTTTAGGAGATTCACCACTGCAGCAAAACTGTTCAGGAAATGCATTGTCTACACAAGGGGCTCTAGTACTGTCCATATCAGCACAAGAAGCTCTTGGATATCCACCATCTATTCATGGGTCTCCAGATACTTCCATGTCATCTGAAGAGGCTTCAGGCACTTGTTTGGACCAAGGGCATTCAGGACAGTCATTATCATTATCGTTATCTAATCTAGGAGATCTTGAACTATCTGAATATTCACAGAGGCCACTAGAAACACCACCATCTACTCATCACACTCTAGAAATACCATCTTCTACCCATCGGATTTTAGAAACGTCACCACCTGCCCAAGATTCTCTAGGGCATCTGCCTCCTTCAGTGCAGATTCTACAACAGGCTCCCCTTATGCCAGAGACATCAGAACTTTTGTCATCTACCAAAGAGGCTTGTAATATATCAGATGCTTCCCCAGGAACTTCAGAAACTTTTCCATCGATACCAGGATCTCTGGAAATTTCATTGTCTGCCCAAAGTACTATGGGACCCTCTGTATCTGAAAAAGAAATTTTAGGACCATCAGTATCTCTGGGGGAATCCCTGGGACCAACTTTTCCTGACCAAGGGTCTCTGAGAAGCACTCTACCTGCATCTGGGGATGGGTCACTCTCCCCCTCAGAACAAGGTTGCCAGAAAATATCTTCATGTGTACAAGGACATTCACCATCTCAGCAGTGCTATACAGGAAATTCATTACATTCACAAGAGGCTCTGTGTCTGTCCATATCAGCACAGGAATCACTTGAATATTCACCATCTGCTCAAGGGTCTCCAGATACTTCTTTGTCATTGCAAGAAGCTTCAGGCCTTTCTTTGGACTTTGTGTCTTTAGGACATTCATCATCTGATCCAAGAATGCTTGGACTTTCTGACTCTGATGACAAGACACTAGAAACTCCACCATTTACCCAAAGCGTTGTAGAAATACAACCTTCTAACAATGGCGTTACAGAAACTTCAACAACTTCCCAAGATTCTTTAGAATATCTGCCTCCTTCAGTGCAGAATCTGCAACCTTCTCTTATACCACAGACCTCAGAACCTTTGCCAACAGCCAAAGAGGTTTGTAAGACTTCAGAATCTGTATTAGGTTCTCTGGAATCTTTACCATCTTTTTTAGAGGCTCTGAGACATTTGAATTCTGACCAATGTACTCTGGACCCTTCAGTATATGACCAAGGGAATCTGGAGCCATCAACACCTCTCCACGATACTCTTGGAAACCCCAAATCATCCCAAAGTGTTCTAGAATGTATACCATCTACCCAAAAAGGTGTAGGAACTTTCTTTTCAACGGAGGTTTTGGGACTGTCCACTTGTGCACATGACGACTTTATTCCTATTCATTCTCATGGTGACTGCCTGAGATATTCCTCTTATCCCAATAAAAGTCATAGACGTTCCAAGTCTACCAAAAAAATAGTGAGTCATGCTCCATTTCCTGAAGGAGATATCAGATATTCACTTTCAGAACTTGATGCCTTAAGATCACTCCCTTCTGCCAAAAGTAGACTCACATCTTCCATATATATCAGAAAGGACTCAAGTTCTACCTCTACTCCTCCAAGGAGTGTCTCACCCCCAGCATCATCAGAATTGACCTTTAGATCTAGTTCCCCTCCTAAAGAAGATCTCAGATGTTCTCCCTCTCCGCGAGGTGGCTCCAGACATTCGAAATCAAAGAAAACAAAATTGAAACATGTTCCTAAAGAATCATGCCTCAAATCTGTCCCATCAGAAGATGAAGGCTTGAAATTTCACCATTCTCCCACAAGGGTGGGTAGAGATTTGGTTTCTAACAAAGTTGGTGCAAGGCTTAAAACTGAGCCCAAAGAGAGCCTCACTACTACTTCTGCAAAGGGAGGTTGTAGATCCTCACAATCTCATGAGGAAGGCCTCAGATATTCCAAAAGGGACCAGAAAGCAAAAGCTACTCATCAAGAGTGCATAGAACCTTCCATCTCTAAGGGAGCCTTCAGATCCTCACGATCTCATGAGAAGGGTGGAAGAAGTTCTGCATCTCCCCAAGCCAGCCATAAATATTCCAGGTCTATTAAAACTAAATTGGAACAAGCCCCCTTTAACAAAGCAGATGTTCATGCTTCCCATACAGAACATGAGGACTGTAAGCATCTGTCTTTGTCGCAAAGAGGATTTAGTCATACTTCATCTGCCAAAAGGGACAAGAAACCAGACACTACTCCCCAACAGAGCATAGAAGCTTCCACTTCTACAGAAGAGGACATAGGAACTACTCCCTCTCATGAAGAGATCCTCAGACATTCTACCTCTCCTCATGTGACCTCCAGCCTTACTTCTACTTCTACCAGAAAAAGACTCAGGCATTTCCCTTATACTCAAGAAGCCATCAAAACTTCCACTGAAGCCCAAGAAAGCTTCAGGTCATCTCCAGATGGAGACAGTCCCAGGGGGAGTGTCAAGTCTTCCTCTTTGTCCCAAAGCAATGATGTCAGGCATCCTGTTTCTACAAAGGAGGACTTTAAACACACTGTTTCCATTCAAAAGGGACACAAACCTTCCACTGGTGCCAGAGAGGGGAGTGGGACTTGGATTCCTGTACAATGGGGACTCATATATCCACCAATTCCAAAAGGGAGTGGCGCATCATTCCCTGTTGTCCAAGGAAATTTCAGACATATTCGACCTCAACTAGCGGACCTAAGATCTTCCCTCTCTTACCAAGGCAGAGACACAGCCTTCCAGTATGAACATGGGACTCCCATATGTAACCCTTCTGTCCTAGGAGGGCACAGATATTCACATTCAGTCTCATGCAGACTCCGAAGGATCCCGCTGCAAAAAAGGAGCCTGAGTTCTTACCTCTCCACTCAAGAAGACATCAGACCTTCTCAATGTGACCAAAGGGGCCTCAGACTTTCCTATAGCCACCCTGTCCAAAGCAATTTTAGAATCTTTCAATCGGAAAGAAAGAGCCTCAAGAATAGCCCATCTAAATCACTGAGCCTCACATTTGCTCCTTGTGACCAAAGGAAATCCAGAAATGTGCCCTCTAATGTAGAGTGGGTTAGAACTTCAACTTCTGCTCTAGGAAGCCTCCAACATAATCCTTCTGCCCATGGAGGCTTCAAACCTTGCAAGCTTGTCAAACCAAAGTTCTAAAGATGCTCATCTCAAGAGGGGATACTGGGCCCTAATCTCTCTTATCATGCCATCTTTAGATCTTCTTATTCACAGGCTAGCCCCATATTTTCCTACTCTGTGCCCCACATGAACAACAGGAGTTTATAACTTTCCCTTCTCATCAAACACGTGTTAAACATTTGATTTCCATTCCTGGCTATCTCAGATGCACATTGAGGCATCAGATTGGTCCATCTGACTATAAAGAAGGCAGGCATTTTCCATCTGATTATTAATAGGTCACAGTTTCTACATAGAACATGATATATAATCTATTACCCACGGAGAATAGCATGTGCTTCTTCTAACTAATGTGGCCCAAGACTTACTTCATATGGCTTAGTGGGTGACAGATCAACTCCCTCTGTCTAAGAGGTTCTGGGTGTTTCTTATTCTAATCATCTGACTTCAAAGCCTCTGTCCAAAAATAAAACTACCCTGGTGCCTAAAGTTCTAGAATTTTAGATCACCCAGCAGTGCCCTAAACCCAGTATATGTGTCTTAACTTGATCAGCAGAAATAAAGAAATCACACCCGTCATGTTCAGATGTAGATAGCTGAATTGGTACAGAGACCTAGCTGAGAATTGCCTCCTAGCAGGTTGGAGACTGATCACACTGTTGCCTGCCCTGCACGACATGGATATTCTATATTCCCATGAAGATTTGATCAGGAAATATTCAGACTTCTCTAATTCCCAAATTAAGTGTTGATATCCCACGCTTCCCACAAGAGTCTTTGACCTTTCTGTATTTCTCAAAATAACATAAGACTTTCTGTCTCTGAAGACCGAAAATTTTGTACTCAAAATTCCCTGTTTGTCTGTGGATGCTTCATTCTCATTCTGTACAGGGGTTCTCCATTGTTTTTCTGACAAAGGGGCCCCAGACTTATTCTTTTAGGCCCAGGAAGACTTATCCTTTTTCCCAGTGACTGAAGTGGAGCTCAAATTATTTTCAAGGGCTTACCGGGTGCTCAGGCACATCTCTTCTGAACCAGGATGCAGAATGCACCCCACTAATTCTCAAGCAGGCTATAGCCCTATCAATACAGAACCAGAGCTATTCCAAATGGATGTATGGATGAACAGAGCTTCTGACCTCTCCTTCAGTACTGGTGGGTCTCAGATCTTTCCCAATGGGCAAGGTGGCCTCAAACTTTTCTGTCTAGAACAAAAGTAACTCAACAACTTTTACCAGTTAACCAATAACCCATCAACAACAAAAGCTTCAGTCATTACCTGGTGTTCAAGGGAAGATTGACACACCATTCCATTGAGAACCAGGAGACCCCAGACATTCACTAATTGCCCAAATGGGCCTCATACTTACAACTTCAGTACAAGGGTGCCATGCACATCCTCAATGCTGAAGGAAGCCTGAGACATAACTTGAGAAACAAAGAGGCCTCGGACTTCCACAATGCCCCAAGAAGGCCACAAATACAAACCCTTTAGAATTAATGAGCCATAGAATTTCTGCTAAGTTACACTGGGGATTCAGATTTATTCCAGAATCAGGACAGTTCAGGCCTCCAGCTACCAACTCCATCATGCTTGAAATATTCCCGTCAAAATTAAATTAATTCACTAGTTGAGGAAGCTTACACCTTGGTGCACTGTCTTATGAAGAGGGATTTTAAAGTTATTTCCTTCAAGCACAGTAGCCCCTGACTTTCATACTTTGCTAAAGGGGGGTTTTTGTAACATGCTGCTTCCTTTGTCTTTACTGGGGGAATCTGAGACATGCCTGTTTGATGAAGTAAGCTACAGAACTGGTTCTGTGACTGAAAAATGTCTCAGATATTCAGACTTGGTTTACAGGTACTTGAGATTGACTCCCTATTACTAGGTAAACATCACAGCTTCTCTTTGTGTTCATGGCCGACTCAGGTCTACCAAATAACTAATCGAGACTAGAGCTTCTCCCTCAGAACTGAATGGCTAGGAAATATGCTTCTGACCACCAAAGGAATCTCATGGAACTCTAGATTGAAGTTGCATGGCAGAAGAATAAAAAGTACCCTGGATCTAAGATCATCTGTTTTCAAGCTGCACACCAGATATATGCCTGTCCTCCATGTCTACACCTGTGCAGCTTATCCAGAGTTTAAGTAGGGAACAGACCTAGGGACTATAATTCAACTTGTAAGAAGAACACTCTGATTGCCATTAAGCCACAAATGGAGTCCTCAGAGATAAGAATTTTCTGGAGTTCACTGAAGAGTTGGAGAAGGACTAGGGAGTGCCTGGATCTTCTCCTCTACCAAAGGTAAGCAGTGGCATTCCCATTTGCCCAACAAGGTCTGGGATCTGTCTCCTTTCCAAAACCTTATTATTATTATTATTATTATTATTATTATTATTATTATTATTATTATTATTATTATTTGCTCTGAAAACTTAGGCCTAAAAATATCACCTTTAGCCCAAATGGCCTTCATAAATTTCCCTCTGAGGAAGGGCACATGGAATATTTCACCATTGAACAAAGAGCATTGGTCACTGTGGTTAGTTCACAAAAGTCAAGAAGAGTAGACAAATCCAGGAACCCATGCAAAATAAAGTAGCCATGGTATAGACTTCTCAGTCATACCCAGTCCTGTTTGCCTGCACAGAATTCTTAGGCACCAACCACACTGTGCCTTCTTAATGAATCCTGATATTGATGCTTGGTCTCTTGCAGATTCAGCTAAAGATATGGACATCCTAAACTATGAAGAAGACTTAGATGGTGAGGCAATTCTAGGAGCTTATGAGGTATCAAAGTCAACTGAACTTTTGATCATGGTTATATGGGATTTTCTTATTCTGATCATATCTCCCCTGCCTCGTGGGTCTCAGAAACTCCTTTCTTCACAGGGCTACTCACTCTTCCCTTTGGTCAAGGAGATATCTGATCTTCATCCTGGAATAAAGGGAGTCCTACATCTTTCCAGTTTGTTCAAAGGAGGTTTAGATGTTCCTTTTGTGTGAGGGGCCCATATAATTCCTGATATTATGGAATGGAACTCAGACATTATTCTTAATAAATGGATCACAGATTTGCACTTCACTAAACTGTAGACACAATATTGATGCAATGAGAGCCTCTGACAATATATACCCTGTGAAGGATGGTGGTTATATTCTACTTTCCTTAAAAAAGCAGACTTTAGACACACCATTTACCTTCATGAGTACTGATAGAAACTCATCTGATTAAGGGGATACAGACCAGACCAGTGACATGAAGACTTACTCAGATGTTCATCTTTTTGTCATGTAAACTGCAAATAAGCACTCCCTGACCTTGGCTTCCTCAGAAAAACCACTTTTATCTGCAGAAACCTCAGCTCTATTTCTCTCACTGAGAAGATGTTAATCTTTTCCCTTCTGACCTGGGTGTTTAGGCATGCCCAAATGACCAAAGGGATGTCAGAGTACTCTGAACTGATATCCTGGGAAAAAAACAGTAAAAAACTTTTCCCTGATTAAACCCTTTTACTTTTAATATTCTTACCAGAAATGGAGTGGTCTCATCTTGTCTCATACGCCTGTGCTACTGATGAAAGGCTTGTGGAGGACACAGAGCTAGG
Source organism: Microtus pennsylvanicus (assembly GCF_037038515.1). Lineage (NCBI taxonomy): Eukaryota > Metazoa > Chordata > Mammalia > Rodentia > Cricetidae > Microtus > Microtus pennsylvanicus. Next base: position 54,528,999 of record NC_134601.1, read on the forward strand.
AGCTGCCAACCAATCTGTAAGAGAAAAACTCTGCTTCCCATGTGGATCTCCTGAGGAAACTGGGAGCATGGGAACATTGGGAGAGAGTTGAAGGGGAGGGGAGATGCAGAGAGGGGAGCAAAGAAAAATGTAGAGCTCAATAAAAATCAATTAAAAAAAGAAAAAAAAACTCTGATTGCTTGAAGCCAAGCTTCAGAGCCCCAAAACACATGGGTATTCCATAGTGTGAGGACATTTGGACCTGATAAGATATTGGCTGATCCTTCTAGTTTCCAAAGTAACCTGGGGACTTCATCTTCTCCCTGAGGGTTTCTGGAACTTAGGGCTCTTTCCTACCTTCCCAAAACATTCTCCCTTTCAAACATGGGGCCTGAAACCTTCCATGAATGGCCTAATAGGTCTTCTATCAAGCTGTTCAGGAATAGGGCTGTGGGAGACTCTCTCTATAAACAAGGGACAATAGTCCACTCCGGTTTGAGGTCCAATAGGCATGTTTGGCAATCAGAGCATAGAACCCCATGCCATCTGCCTTCAGATCAGTCAATACAAATGGAATGACTTCAACATCTCTGCTGAGATCAGGACTGCTGAACACAAACTACAGAAAGTAACCTAGCCAGGAACAATCATCCAGGTCTTTGGAAGAAGACATAGATTGTTACTGCCTTGTCTCTCTCAGAAGGAACACAAACTATGAATAAGACTTGGAAGCTCATGATCAGTGCTGGGAACTTTCTCCACTATATGAGGTGCCCAAGATATTCCCCTTCAACAGAAATGTGTATGACACTTTCACACTCTGCCCAAAGGTGATTCTGTCCTCATTTTTCAATGGGGGTCTCAGAGGTTTTCTCTCTTACATTGGGCTCAGAATTTTCACTTTTCTTCTTCTTCTTCTTCTTCTTCTTCTTCTTCTTCTTCTTCTTCTTCTTCTTCTTCTTCTTCTTCTTCTTCTTCTTCTTCTTCTTCACCTATTTCTTCTCAATACATGGAACAGGATGTCAGAACTCTCCTAAGATGTAGATTTTCCTAAACCCCATTTTCCAATGAGCCCTACCCTAAAATATTTGTTTGGTGTTGTATGGTCCTTATATATTCCCATTCCTCCCAAGTGACTCTGTCTTTTATCTTCTCATTACAGGGGTGTCAGACCAAGAGTGCATTATACCACCAAGTAAAACAAGTATCAGACATTCATGATCTTCCCTGAAGGTTTGTGAGCCAATTATCTACTTCCATCTAGGAAGCGGATTTCAGAAGTTCAGTTTCCACAAAAGGTAATCTGAAAAATCAAACCCTATTGAATGGTCTCTCAAAACTGGCCCCTGTATACAAGGGATGTCTCAGACCTCCATCCTCTGATCTTCAGCACTTTAGTCCACTCTAAGACTAAAGAACCATCAAGCTTCCCTTCTTTAGTTGGTGACCTCGCATGTTCCGCTACTAACTAAGATTGCTTTGGAGCTGGCCCCTCTGACCAAGACAACCATACAAACACATATGAGAACAATGGGATCTCACAACTTTCTACTATAAGATTACAGGACAGAACCTCTCAAGCCATCTGTCTCCAAGTTTGGTTATCAAAAATGCACTGTTTCTTTTATTCACAGATATGTACAGCTGAACACAACCTTGAGGAAACATCAATGCTTGCATAAGCACTTAGCCTGTTGGAAGATTGTTAGGAGATTTGCCTTAGATTCTCAAAGATTTCACACAAGGTATGCATTTGCATTGGGAAAAATAGCTGATGTTAGTGCAGAGCCAGAACCTTTTCCCATTATCCAAGATGCCTTGGCACCTTCCTGTTCTGATCATGATTGAAGTGCATAGTAGTATTCTACCAAATGTGACTGGAGCCCTCCTCGTTGTGAATAAAGACATTTGGGATTTCTCATTTGCTGAAGGTAGTCTCAGAATTTCCCATTCTGAGAAGAGGTTGTCAGAACTTCCCTGTTTACAAGAGACCTCATGTATACTTTGTTTATTGAAGTTTTCATGAGAACTACCATGGGTCAGACTGGGCCATCATCCTTCCATCCATTAAAAAACGTGTACTTACACCTTATCCACCTGTACAAGGGAGACTAGGAAGCACTGTCTTTGACTCCAGGAAACTCATGCATTTCTCTTATTCACAAGGTGACATTAGAGATGTTATTTTGAATAATACAGCATCCTACCTTGTAGGATTCTATCAAAAATCCTCAAACATTCCATTCTGTCTTTGAAGTACCTCCAAAATATGCTGCTCTAAACAAAAATGATTTAACCTTTTATATTTGGTGCGGGAGGCTAGGAAACTGCATTGCTCCACTCTAGGTTGTGGGCCCCTGTCATAAATTTAGAATTAGAAACTGAATCCTAAGCTATGTTTTTCAGTCCAATCACTAGAAATCAACTGACCCCATCACTGCTGCCCAGATATGGACCATGAAAACAACCAGAAAAAAAAGAGGAGACCTAGCTGTTGACAGCCATCCAGATACATTGAAGAAGGCTCTCGTTGCTGCCTGAACTCTCTAAGACTCAACACAAGATGAGGAAGCTCTAAGGAAGAATTGGAAGCTGAAGTGCAGTAATGGTACCTTCCTTCACTTAGTAAGGTAGTAAGGGCATTCACCTTCAACAGGATGGTACATGACATTTCTCCTCTCTGTGCAAGGGTTTTCCAACTCATACCCTTTCCCTAAACAGGTCTCACAAAGGGCCAGTGCTTCCACTCTCCTCAAGTTATCTTATTCCTTTTACTGCACTGATGAAAATGGAAGACCTCCCTCCTAGGACAAAGCCTACTGCAGACCTTCTCCATTTTCCTAAGGTGGTCTCAAGTATTCATTTTGTGGAAAAGACCCTCAAACATTACCTTTGAATAAAGAGGCCCCATATTAAATATTACTTACACCACTCACACTGTAACAGTGAGAGTCAGATTTGCCCATATTCAGTCCAGGGTAGTGAAAGGGGGAACTACGATTACAAACTTCAACCACAAAAATTACAAAGATCCCATTTTTTGCCAAGAGGTGTCTGGGCTATTCCACACTGATGAATAAGAGCTCAGAATTGCAACCAAAGGGGTTGCAAATCATTCACTCTGTATTTAATTGAGCTACAGGTCTAGCCACTGACCCTGGAAGGCCCTAGAGCATCCCCTTCCTTTCATGGACACATTTCACTTGACCCTTGGACTCATATTACCTTAGTGCCAATCCCAGGGGCTAAGATTGCTAAGAGAACACTTTTGTAACCATGGGACCTCACAAGATTCTAGGTAGAGGGAAAAATATAAAAAGCTAAAACAAATAATTATGTCATCTGCCTAGAATGTAGCTGTCAGAAATGCAAAATGTTCTTATCTTTTACATAAATGAGGACTGTGCTTATGTTTCCCTACTGCCCAAGCACAAATAATTACACAGAAAATATATTAATTACAATTCCACATAGCCTCTTAGCTCAGGCTTCTTATTAACTAACTCTTACATCTTAAATTAACCCATTTTTATTAATCTATGTATCACCGTATGGCTGTGGCCTACTGGAAAAGTTCTGGTGTAGTTGTACTTCAGTAGCTACATGTCCTCTCCTGGACTCCACCTAATTTCTTTTTATATCTCTTCCAGCCTGGCTATATTCTGCCCTGCCATAGGTCAAAGCAGATTTAATCATAAACCAAAAAAAGAAAAGCATATACAGAAGGACATTCCACATTACTTACATTGATGGATAAACACAGATTAATACAACCCTGAGGAAGCATCAAAGTTTACACAACCACTCCTCATGTTGAAAGAGTGTTGTAAATGCTTCTTGTACTCTTCCCAACAGTTGATGTAATATATGGATCATGGAAGTTGGGAGCACAGTAGGAATCAAATGATGCTGAACCAAACCACTCAAGTAAAACTAGCATTTTCCCTTTCTGCACAATGGGGTGATTGGATCTTGCTATTTGGTCAAACATAGTCAGGCACTTTTTCTCTAAGCAAGACAGTTCAAAATGACCTCAGAAGTTTCCCCTCTGAATATAATGTGGGCTTCCCAAGCTATTCCTATTCTCAAGGCATCTCACACTGTGCCTTTTTGGTGACTGGTTATCAGAAGATCCCTTTGATTAAAGTAGCTGTCAGGCCTTTCTGTTATTATAAATAACACCCAAGGCCATCCCTCTTTGTTTAAGGAAATTCATAAGAATAACTGATTTTTTAACTAAAGTTATCTCAGAATTTCCATTTTTCTCAAGGTGACCAAGATCAAAGTATCCTCAGATCACCCCCTATAAGCATGTGTGCCTCAGAATTATCCCCCGAATGGAGATCTTTCCCCTCTTACTACATCCACTATGAAAATACATGTGTGACCAAAGGGACTTTATCTTGCTCTGCATTCAGGTGACAGAGCCTGAGACTTAGGTCATCTTTGCTTCATTAAAGTCACCAGAATGAAGAGGTCTCATCCTTGATACACACACCAATGTAGCTGATGAGAACTGGAGCCTGCCAATCATGACTGATAGATGATGCTCAGATTACTGCCAGGCCTGCCACAGTGTGCCTGAAGATGTGAATCTTCTAAACGGTGATGAAGTCCTTCCTCCACTGCACAAGGTAGACTAGGATACTCCCTTTTGCCTAAGTGGTTTGTGACTTTGCTTCTCTCTTTAAGTCTGCCAAAGTCTTCCATTCCTAACCACCATCTATTTCTGTCAATTAGACTTCAAATGCACACTCTGTAACCAAGAGTGCCTGATATCTATCCTGAATGACTGAGGGGGCCAGGGAAGAGCTATACCTGCCCAAGGCCCCAAAACTTTCAAATTCCAATCAAAAAGGCCTTCAAAACTTACCCTCACTTAGTAAGGATCCAATCATTCCCTTTTGATGAAGGAGGGCTCAGACCTTCTCCCCCTTTATTTAAATATGCTTCACCTACAATACATCATCTGAAAGGATCATCATTATCCTTTTTTTGTCAGGGTCCTCAAATTCCTCCCCTCTGGCCAAAAGGTCTGAAAATGTCTTTCTTTCATAGAGGAGATTCATAGCATCATATTATAGCATCAGACACTCTTTGGAAATACTTGGCCTTTCCCTTCTATCCAGGGGGAAGTAAAACTTTCTCCCAAAGCCCAAGATGGCTTGTAATATGTTCTCTTTTGCCCAAGGATGACTCAGGCCTACCATATCTACTATGGGGCTTATAGATCTTGTTCTCTTGACTATGTATGTCTGCTATATTTCCAACTGTCTAGGATTGCTTCAAACTTTCTTCCTGCTACATATATGGGATTATCTTATCTGACCAATAACTACTTAGACTGAAAATGACTATCTAACTACTTGGAAAACATGCAATGATTACTTCCCGGCCTTTCACAAGCCCACAAAGGTATGGATATTCTCAATTCTGGAAAAGATTTGGAAGCTGACTAGGCCAAACCAGACCTTCCTCTGCTCCACAAGGGGTTTGCTTTATGCTTAATGGAAAATTGTGATTCCTATTTTATTGAACATTGCCATATACTTTACACCCCTGACAAATAAGTGTAGACCTTCACTTGTGTACAAAATGTCTCAGAAATTCCAGTTATGACCAGAGTGCATTAATATTTCTCATTATTCCCATGAATTTTGCCACATAACATTTTTGATGAAGGGTATAATAGTCCTTCTATTTCTGTCCCAAGTACCAAGGCCCTACCCCATCTTACATAGTGGATTTAGACATTCACATCAATAGAGTGCCTCAGGCCTGCCTTGGGTAATCAAGGAAATTTCACAGTTGATTCCATACCTATAACTTCTAATTTGGGTGGCCTGGGAAGTACTGTTCTGACTAAAGAGAACTGAGATCTCTCTGCACTGAGGTCCCTGAACACAAGAACATCAAGATGGGGATAACTCATAATACTGCCTTCACTCTAGTCCCTTAGACAGAGAATTCCTGTCCTACATGAAGAGGAATTTGTGGATGGACCTACACCAGATAAAGAAACTGAGTCACAGACTTCTGTCATGCAGCCTCTTAGAAGACTTCTAAGACTGCTGATATGCCTGACATGGACATTCAGAAAATGTGTATTCTAGATTGTGATTTCAAGTTTGGTGCCGATGAAGAAGTGAGTGTCTGGGACTTTCTATAATTCTCAGGTTATCATTCAAGTTTCAGCTTCTGTCCAATAGGTACACAGACATATGACCAAGGGAGGCTGAGATTATTCCACCTAGTCCTATGGAGCTCCTGACTCCTCCTGCTAGGTTAGAGGATTTTAGATCTTTCACCTGCTCCCAAAGTGGTAGCAAGAATTCTTCTTCTGCCCACAAAGGCTTTCTCTGCCTACCTAAGAGCTGCCTTGCTATAGGTCCAAAACAGTATCTTATTTATTAATGGTGATCACAGCACACAGAGGTGACTCCCTCATCATGCATATGCTCCACCTACCCTGAGAAGTCTGAGAGTATCCTCTCTTTCTTACTGAAGTGGCTTTTAGACTATCCCCTCTCCCAAGTATACCCCCAAGTTTTGTCTTCTGACCAAAGGGTTTCAGACCTGCCTGCTCTACTAGAGAGGTACATACAAGGGTTCTCAGATCTTCTGAACATGACCCTGTGGGAGTACAATTACTAGGACCATATAATTGGGCCACATACCATTCTGATGTGACCAAAGGAGTTTCAGTTTACTGCCTATGATTTACCAGACAGCCTCAGATCTACTCATTCTGCAAGTTGTCTTCAAATAGGCCCTTCGGTCCAAGGAGAGCCTCACACTCTTCTCCTCTGATTCAGTGGCCTCAGACATTCCCCCACCCAAACCTGAGACCATAGAATACTTTTCTTCACACAATGACTTCTCCAGACATGCCAGGCTTAAAGACTCCAAGTCCATGTATAGGAAGTAGAGTCTAGAACTGAAGCCCACTGCCTCAAAGCCAAAATCAATATAATGTGGTCCCCATCATTCAAACTTAGATCTGAGCAGCTGAACATATGCTTGAGAAGGAGAACAAGCTTGGGACTCTGATGCAGACTTTTCAAAAATACTCAGACTGCTGCCTCACCTACCACACATTCTCTACAGTGGACAGATATCCAAGTATCTGATGAAGATCTGGAAGCTGATAAGGCAGTTCCTGGAATGTGTTCCATTGTATGAGGTGGGCTGGGACTTTGATCTCATGTCAAGAAGTGGGTATGCAGATTTCCAGCTTTACCCAATCCAACATGCTATTCAATGTCTATAATAACCCCCAGATTTCCACACTCCTCATAAGATACCATTAAACATTTCCCCTCTGACCCTGGGGTCCTTGTATTTCTCCAGGGCTCTTGTTTCCTCCCTTCTTCCCCATGCACCTTGGCAAGCTTCTGACCTCTCATCGCTGACCCTTTGATCCCTATTTGTATATCTCTGACTTATGTGGGGGGCATTCAGGGTGTGAATATGAGGCCTTCAATAGTGTTCACATTGACCAAGGGTGTCTCACACATACACTTTTCCTTTAATGGTATATTCAAACTCCACATCTGGCCAAGAGAATTTCAGATCTTCCATTTCTGTAATGTATGGTGTCTATACTAACATGCTTATCCAAAGGGCCTCTAATTTTACCTTCTGACCAAGCAAGTGTCTGACATTCCCACTCTGCTCAAAGCAGACGTACATGAGGTAGACAGAAGTCTTGGGCACACTCCTTCTAATCAATAACATTCTTCCCCTCAAGATTGAGGCCTCAGAGTGCAAGAGTAACAAGGAGAGTCTGGAAAACAGCCATCAGTCTTCAGGGCATTCATCTGAACATCAGAAGTGGACTTCTTCCAACTTTAGTGCCCTGAACAGGATGACTGAACACCAACCTGTGAGGCTTAAAAAGGGACAGACACCAGCCCCGCTCTTGCAATAATGTTCAAATTACTGCATCCTTCTGAAGATGCCACAGATGATACTGTTACTTTGTTGTTGTTTTGATTGTTGTTCTCTTCTTGGTGTTATTGTTTACTTTTAAGTTTAGAAGAGGACATCTTGATATTTTCTTGGTATGTTAATTATCTACTGGCATTAAAATCCGGCAACCAATTGCATAAATGTTTCACATGTTCTAATCTATTTGGAAACCACAAAGTATGCACATCTTCCACATTTTTGTATCAAAGACATATTGCTATGTAATACTATTTTACAAATGTAGTCATTTTAGCCAACATTCATATGTGTGTGTGTTTTCAAAACTGTTTCCTGTGCTATGATTTATTTTTTAAAAATTAAATTCATTTATTTATTTACTTTACATCCCAGATGCAACCTCCACCCTCCCCTCCTTGTCCTATTCCATCCCCTTTGGTTCCCACCTCCAATCCACTCCTCCTCTGTTTCTGTTCAAGAAAGGGCAGGTAACCTATGGAAATCAACAAAACATAGCAAACAAAGTTGCAGTAAGACTAAGCACCTCCCAGGCACCAAGGCAGTGCATGGTGACCCAGAATGAGGAGTAGGTTTCCAAAGCCTGTAATAGAGCTGGAGATAGTACCTGTTCCCATAGTCAGGAGGCCCACAGTCGGATCAAGCCACACAACTTTAACACATATGCAGAGAAAATCTCATTTGATGCCATTTGGAAGATCCTTTCTTACATGTGCTGGCCTCTCCTCCTGCAATTTCACAGTGATTAGAAGGATGTTATAAGTACCATATTCAGAAATAAGCCCAATATAACCCGTACAGCATCATCTGACTAAGAAAATCTTTCTGATAAATGTCAGTCCTTTCTTGTGAACTGAGAGCAGCTTTCCTGTCTGGATTCAAGCATGGCTTTGTGCAAGGAAATTTGTTTTATGGTGAAACTGGTTTAAGCCTTCATGGGGGCACAATGAGCTTGTCATCTCTGAGACCGAGTAGAACAATAGTGACATAGAAGCACTGAGCAGAACCAAAAGAGAGAGAGAGAGGGTGAGCAGGAGGAACATTGCGTGGAGTAGAAAACTCTTGGATGACAGAAAGAGCAGGTTTGACCAGGGTCTTAGAGGGAATAAGCAGAACTTGCTGGGGCAAAGATACTGTGTGTAGCTATCATGAGGAGAAACCAAAGTATGATTTGATAATGAAGGTCATGGGAGGAGAGGGGTGAAGTAGCTCTCCAGGGCTGAGGGACTACTGGATGCTGTCCAGAAGAAAGGCTAGGAAGACTTTGTACCTATGGGGCTTCATTTGCATCCTGTCCTACAAAGAGCTCTATTGAAGTAGGCTTTTTTAAAGAAGTAACTCTAAAAACTTGTGTTCCTAATAAAGGTGCGCTTAGAACCAATGGAACCTCAAACTTTCCCATGTTAATAAAGGGTGATACAGAAATTCCACCTCTGTGCAATATAGCCTCTGTGGTTATCTCTGTGGCTATAAGAGCCCCATAGATCCTCCCAGGAGGTGATGGTCCTCAGGCATTCCCATTCTGCCCTAGGAAGCTTATTTTTTGCCAAGCGAATTTAAAAAATAACCCTGATAGCCAAGATTCCACAGATATTTTCCAGCTTTGCCTGAAGTGTTGTATATAATCCCTATGGCCAAGAAGGTCTATGATTTTCTTCCTGTAACCACTGATTTGGAATATTTTCATTGGAAAACACATTTTGGATCACACTGGTTAGAGGTCTTGGGTGTCAAGCTTACTTTCTGTGAATAATGAGAAATACAATCACATAATGAATTGTTCAAGAGTCTCCTTATTTCTGTGAATCCATTCTATGACCCCAGAAGGCAATTGACAACACAGGTTTGAACCCTATTAGACACAATTCTCCAATACTTACATCCTGATGCTAAACTTTAACTAATGATGTTGGTGCAATAGATGATTAGCAGACACTAACAATCCATAGAAGAATTATATTGTAAAAACATAAAATAAAAACTGTTCTATGTCACCTATAAGTATTCATTTTAATACAGTTAATACTATATTTTGTGCTTCGGATAAACTGAAACATGAAATAGTTTTTCCAACATAATGAAGAAGAAAGAAACATTTTTATGGATCCTGTGTATATTTTCTGTATGCTGCTTTTTCCCTTAAAATATCTCTAAATATGGCTTATTAAAGAGTCATGTGGCCTTCTAGATGCAAGATGACATTAAAAGGAGATTCTGGAGTGACACTCTAAACATGCAAGTTTATCTTTGAAAATCCATGCCCCTTTGACTTATTCCCCCATTCCTTCTGATTGAGCTTCATTAAGTTGTATAGTTTTTTATATTTTAAAGGCAGTTAAGTAGAATCCTTTCCACGATAAAACAGAAAACAGTCTCTGCTCAGGTGAGATGCATTTAGAGGGGTGACAGCAGCAGATGAACATGAGTGTGTCCTCCTTGGCAACACACTAATAATATCACCGCCACAGACAGGAGCTTTCTGATTTGTTGAGCACATTTCTCATGGAGGCAATGGCAAAGTAGGAGCTATAGATATTGCGGAAGTTACAGGAAGTCTAAATGAATAAGGGATTGTTGATTCTTGATCTGCATGGCTCCCCTTTCCAGTCCCCATATCCATCATCACCACTTCCTGGAGATCTCCCATCAGCATTTTGAGACTTTAAATTTGCACATTTCCCCCTGCCTCCACTACTAGTGCAGTCCAAAGGCTAAGGAAAGTGGATCTCAAGACACATGAATTCAACCCTGTCCCTAGACCAGCATATCATACACAAAGACCAGTGCTTTGGTCAGTGTTTTACTGCTGTGAAGAGACACCATGACCATAGCAACTCTTGGAAAGCATTTAATTGGGGCTCGATTATTGCTTCAGAGATTTAGTCCATTGTCATCATGGCAAAGAAGGAGCATGCGATGCATAGGCAGACATGGTGGCTGAGAGTTTTACATCCAGATCCAAAGACAGCACGAAGAGAAACACCAGGTTTGGAATGGTATCGAAAGTCAGCAGAGTCCAGCTCTGCTGACTTCCTCCCAGGGTTCTGTCAGGTTGCCTCAGCATAATGAAAACCATCTTAGGATAGCTCTAATTTGAGAGAAAAGGCTCATGCTTTCAGCTCCAGTCATGTCTCTTTATTGTTCAGTATTACTTCTAATTTTCTTGCCCTAAGTATCAATAATTTCTTAGCTTCAATTCTCTCTCAGTTCTAATTCCAATTCTCTATTACAAATTTCTGTTCCAATTCATTATTGTTATAATTACTCTACATTCTTTCTTCTTTTTCTTCTTCATTTTTATTGCATTCTTTACTCTTTCAATCTTATTTTTTCTGCTGCTGCAAATTCCCAAATGTGTGTGTGAGTGTGTATCCACTCATTAGCAATTTGTTAGTAATAAAAAAACTACAAGGAAAATTCTTAGAGACACATTCATTCTTTGAAGATATGTAACAAAACTTACCAGCTAGTTTGTAGCTAACTGCAGCTGCAGCTGTGTACAGATCTTTGTCCTCTCTTAAAAGCAACCTCTATAGGTTACAAAGAAAGAGAGCTAAACCATTGAGAGATCTAAGAAAGAGAAAAAGAGTACATGTAATATTTTACATTTCTTTATTTTTAATTGAGCTATATATTTTTCTCTGTCTCCCTCCATTCACCCTTCCCTTCTATCTGCTCCCATTATCCCCATGTTCCCAATTTACTCACATGATCTTGTCTTTTTCTACTTTCCATGTAGATTAGATCCACATATGTCTCTCTTAGGGTACTCTTTGTTGTCTAGGTCCTCTGGGATTGTGTATTGTAGGCTTTTTTTTTTAAATTTGATTTATGTCTAAAAGTCACTTATGTCTGAATACATGATATTTATCTTTCTGGGTCTGGGTTACCTCACTCAATATGGTGTTTTCTAGATCTATCCATTGGCCCACAAATTTCAAGATGTCATTATTTTTTCCACTCTATAGTACTCCATTGTGTAAATGTACCACATCTTCTTTATCCATTCTTCAGTCAAAGGGCATTTAGGTTATTTCCAGGTTCTGGTTATGACAAATAATGCTGCTATTAACATAGTTGAGCACATGTCCTTGTGGTACGATTGAGCATCCTTTGGTTTTATACCCAAAAGTAGCATATCTGGGTGTTGAGGTTGGTTGTTTCCTAATTTTCTGAGAAGTCATCATACAGATTTCCAAAGTGACTATATCAGCTACCACTCCCATCAGCATTGGAGGAGTATTCTCTTTACCCCATGACCTCTCCAGCATAAGTAGCCATCAGTGTTTTTTTTTAAATATATTTATTTATTTATTAAGTATACAATATTCTGTCTGTGTGTATGGCCAGAAGAGGGCACCAGATCCCATTACAGATGGTTGTGAGCCACCATGTGGTTGCTGGGAATTGAACTCAGGACCTTTGGAAGAGCAGGCAATGCTCTTAAACTCTGAGCCATCTCTTCAGCCCAGTCATCACTATTTTTGATCTTAGCCACTCTGACAGGTTTAAGATGGAATCTTATAGTTGTTTGATTTTCATTTCTCTGATGGCTAAGGATGTTGAGCATTTCTTTAGTGGCTGAAAAGCCATTTTAGATTTATGTTTTGAGAGTTCTGTGTTTAGGTCTATACCCCATTTTTATTACATTATCTGTTCTTTTCATGACCAATTTCTTGAGTTCTTTATATATTTTGGCGTTCAGTCCTTGTCTGGTATGAGTTGGGGGAAGATTGTTCCCATTCTGTAGGCTGCTGTTTTGTCTTTTGCTTTACAGAAGCTTCTCAGTCTCCCATGTTCTTGGATAGGTAGAATAAACATAATAAAAATGGCAATCTTACCAAAAGCAATCTACAGATTCAATGCAATGCCCAGCAGAATTCTTCACGGACCACAAAAGAACAATACTCAACCTCCTATAGAAAAGCAAAAAAAAAAAAAAAACCCAGGATAGCCAAAACAAATCTGTACAATAAAGGAACTTCTGAAAGCATCACATTCCCTGACTTCAAACTCTACTCTAAAGCTACAGTACTGAAAACACCCTGGTATTGGCATAAAAACAGACAGGAGGCCAATGGAATTGAATAAAAAAACATGGATATCAATCCACACACCCACCAACTCCTGATTTTTCACAAAGAAGCAAAAATACAAAATTGAAAAAAGAAAGCGTAGTCAGAAAATGATGCTGGTATAACTGGATATTAACATATAAAATAATGAAAATAGATCTATATCTACCACCATACACAAACTGAAGTTCAAATGGATCAAAGACCTCAACATAAAACCAACAACACTGAATCTCATAGAAGAGAAAGTAGGAAGTACACTTGGACACATTGACATGGAAAAACCACTTCCTAAATATAACCCCAGTAGCACAGACACTGAAAGCAACAATTAATAAATTGGATCTTCTAAAACTGAGAAACTTCCATTTTACATTTCTTAAATGTGATTAATAATATCTGGACATGGTTAGTCAGGTAAGTGCTGTTGATCTTTTGGAGGACTAAGATATAGAAAGGACAGATACCTGCAATACAGTTCTAATTCATCATAAACCTTTGAATGACGTAGATCTAGCAAGGCCAGACACCTGCAGTTTCTCTTTGTGAAAATTCCTCCTGTAATCATTCCACAAGGACTTCTGTCTGGCCAAAAAATCATACTCTCAGGGAGTTAATTATAGAGAACAGGCTTCTAAGGCAATTTTTTCTTTTTCTTTCTTTCTTTCTTTCTTTCTTTCTTTCTTTCTTTCTTTCTTTCCTCTCTCTCTCTCTCTCTCTCTCTCTCTCTCTCTCTCTCTCTCTCTCTCTCTCTCTGCAGTTTAGGACTAAAGGTTTGGCTGTCTTATTTTATTTGCCAGAATACACAGTTTGGGGAAAAAGTTATCCTACTTCCAAAATACAGGAAGACTCTGCCTGACATATGAGGAATACAATGGTTTAGAGTCCCAAAGCTAAGTTAGAGTGGGGGCATGTTATCTATCACACAAGAGAATTTGTAGAGACAGTATTTTTCATGGGTCATGCCTAAGTGAATTTAACCTCCATCAAATATGTCAATCTCTGATGGATTGGTCTTCTAAATGCCAGATGATCTACTGTGTAACCTTGCAGATCCCATGAGAATGGCTTCTTTGAAACTTCAAAGCACACCCCAATGACACACTTCTCCAATAAGGCCACGCCTTGTAATAATTTCAATAGTGACATTCCCTGGTGACCAAATATTCAAATCTATAAGCATATGGGGAACATTCTTATTTCAACCACCATTACCAGCATGTCTTGAACACCAATGTTTCTTTCCTCTAACAAGGTTCACGGCCTCCCCTTAACTTGGAAACTCTACTGCCTCAATAAGGGTGTCTCCACTCAAGTGGCACTGAGCATTTGCAGCAGCAGGCTGTCCTTGGGCAGTGACAATCTTGCTGGTGGGCCAGCTCCTGCAACTGCTCAGCTGGAGGATTCCCATTAGTACTAGGCTCCTGCCGTACTTTGTTTCTTAGCCTGCAAACTTGCAGGAGCACTTCAGTAACTAGCTGGGCTGCCATGAGACCCAGTGTATACTCTATTCAGGCATAGAGTCCACTGAACCCAGAATGGTATGAGGGCACAGCTTAACTGCTAATTTTTCAAGGCTAAAGTGAGCCTATGTGGTGGGGTAGTGATGAGAGTAATAGCCACCTCTAATTCCAGTAGGGCATGGAAACACACCTCACCTGTTATTATCTCATGTTGTATAGTGCCTGCTGGCTTGCTCAGTGACCCAAGCTGTAACACTCCTTTTCCAATCCGTACTCCCAGTCTATCTCTGACCAAAAAGCAGGGAATGAAGGCACATGGTGGAATATTCCAGATTCGCCACAAAGTTTACAGTTTATGTGTGGGGCCCACAAATTGATGTTCACCATGAGCTAATGTGAATGGCTAAAGTTCTGGCACATGCTCAGTGAGCCTAAGAGGTTGTACCCTCTGTCAAGAATGAGTCAAGTCAGATTACAAGATGATGTGAGGGACCATGGTGAAGTATTTCTGGCAACTGGTTCACAAGGTGGCCCCAACTCGTTGGCATCCACTCTGAGACAATATATGTAGCCCTAGTACTGATGTGTGTTCAGTAACCTCACCAGAGAGTTGCCTGTTGCATTGGCTCCTGTCTGCACTTCTAAAATAGAAGAATAGATGTCTGAGTCCATTCACTTCTTTGGCAACTGTGAAGGACTAAAAGTTTGGCAAATGAAAGCTGTTTGAGAAGTTTAAATACACACATTTAAAAAGGATAAAAATTAAAGAATGAGAAATATTTTTCTAGACATCAAATTACCAAGTAATCCAATAAAAAATGAGGTACAGATCTAAACAGAGAATTCTCAGCAGAAGAATTACAAATGGCAAAAAGACACTTAAGAAATTGCTTAACATCCCCAGCCATCAGGGAAATGCATATCAAAATAACTCTGAGATACCATCTTACACTAGTCAGAATGACTAAGACCAAAAACACCAAGAGAGTTTATGCTGGAGAGGATGCAGAGTAAGGGGAACACTCCTCCATTGCTGGTGGGAATGCAAACCTGTACAGACACTTCAGAAATCAGTGTGGCAGTTTCTTAGAAAATTGGAAATCTATCTTCTTCAAGACTCAGCAAAACCACTCTTTGACATATACCCAAAGGATGCAAACTCATATCACTAGGACATTTGCTCAACTGTGTTCAGAGCAGCACCTTATTTGTAATAGCCAGAACCTAGAAACAGCCTAGGTGTCTCTTGACTGAACAATAGATAAATAAAATGTGGTACATTTACACAATGGAGTACTATTCAGCTGGAAAATACAATGACATATTGAAATTTGGAGGCAAATGGATAGAACTTGAGAAAATCATCCTGAGTGAGCTAACCCAGACCCAGATAGACAAACATGATATGTTCTGACTCGTAAGTGTATATTAGACATAAAGCAAAAATAACCAGCCTACAGTCTCAGAGATCTAGGTAACAAGCAGAACCCTAACAGATACATTCATGGGTCCCTCTGGGAAAGGGACACAGACAAGATCTCCTGAAAAACTGGGAGTATGGAGGAAGAAAAGGGAGGGTGCAAAGGAAGGGGAGGGGCTAAGAGGAGAGAGGAGGAAAACATGAGGAAACACAATGCTCAAGAAGGGGAAGGACAGAGAGGGAGAACAAGGAAAGAGGTATCTTGATTGAGGGAACTATTAAAGCACTAGCAAGAAATGTGGCCCTAGGGAAATTCCCAGGAATCTACCAGGATGACTCCAGCAAAGACTCTAAGAAACAGTGGAGAGGACACCTAATCTGGCCTTCCCCCTGTTATCAGACTGATGACTACCTTAATTGTCCATCCAGCAACTGATGGAAGCATATACAGAGATCTACAGCAAAGCCCTGGACCGAGCTACCTGAGACCAATCCAAGAGAGAGAGGAGTGATGATATGAGCAAAGGGTTTAAGACCATGAAAGTGATAGCCATAGAATCAACTGACCTCAGCTAATGAGAGCTCAGACTCTAGACTGAAAAGTGGGGGAACCTGCATAGGACCAATCTAGGACCACTGAATGTGGAGGACAGTTTTGAGGCTTAGGAAGTCTATAGGGCCACTGGCAGTGGGACCAGGCGTAGTTATTACTAGTGTTTGAACTGGCATCTTGGAGCACATTCTGGCTGGAGGAATACCTTGCTCAGCCTAGATATAGCAGGGTGGACTTTGGTCTTGAATTGAAGTGAAGTGTCAGACTTTTTGTCTTCCCATGAGAAACTTTACCCTCTCTGAGGAGTGTATGGAGGATAGGCCAAGGGGAAGAGAAGGACTGGAAATGGGGATAGCTATAGCTATGCAAAATGAGAAAAGTTTGTATTAAAAATTCTTAATAAGAAGCAATATATATATATTATTTTTCTTTTTTTAATTGTGTCACTGAATTTTTTAATAGAGCAGTAGTGGGACAGGTCTCTTTGGATAGAGTTTTTTTTTCTTTCAACATTTATTTATTTATTTATTTACATTAAAAGTTTCTGCCTCCTCCCAGCCTCCCTTTTCCCTCCCCCTCTCCCCAGTCCCCATGCCTCACTCCCCTCCTCTTCCCTCTCCAGTCCCAAGAGCAGTCAGGGTTCCCTGCCCAGTGGGCAGTTCAAAGTCCTCCCCCCTCCATCCAGGTCTAGGAAGGTGAGAATCCAAACAGGCTAGGCTCCCACAAAGCCAGTACATGCAGTAGGATCAAAACTCAGTGCCATTGTTCTTGGCTTCTCAGCAGCCCTCATTGTCCACCATATTTAGAGAGTACGGTTTTATCACATGTTTTTTCAGTCCCCATCCAGTTGGCCTTGGTGAGCTCCCAATAGATCAGCCCCACGATCTCAGTGGGTGGGTGCCCCCCTCGCGGTCTTGACTTCCTTGCTCATGTTCTCCCTCCTTCTGTTCCTCATTTAGACTTTGGGAGCTCAGTCCATTGCTCAAATGTGGGTCTCTGTCTCTATCTCCATCCATCGCCAGATGAAGGTTCTATGGTGATATGCAAGATATTCATTAGTATGGTTATAGGATCGGGCCATTTCAGGCTCTCTCTCTTTAGCTGCCCAAGGACCTAGTTGGGGACATCTCTCTGGACCCCTGGAAACCCCTCTAAAGTCAAGGCTCTTGCCAACTCTAAAATGGCTCCCTTAATTAAGATATATACTTCCCTGCTCCAATATCCATCCTTCCATTATTTCAATAATCCCATTCCCCCAAGCTCTCCCCATCCTCCTCTTCTCACTTGTCTCTCCCCATCTCCCCTTTCCCCTATCACACCCCACAACCCAGTTCCCAATTTTTGCTCAGCAATCTTGTCTACATCCAATATCCAGGAGGATAACTATATGTTTTTCTTTGGGTTCACCTTCTTATTTAGCTTCTCTAATTATAGGCTCAATGTCCTTTATTTATGGCTAAAAACCAATTATGAGTGAGTACATCCCATGTTCATCTTTTTGGGTCTGGGTTACCTCACTCAGGATAGTGTTTTCTATCTCCATCCATTTGCATGCAAAATTCAGGAAGTCATTGTTTTTTACCGCTGAGTAGTACTCTAATGTGTATATATTCCACACTTTCTTCATCTATTCTTCCATTGAAGGGCATCTAGGTTGTTTCCAGAATCTGGCTATTACAAGTACTGCTGGTATGAACATAGTTGAACAAATACTTTTGTCGTATGTTAGGGTATCTCTTGGGTATATTCCCAAGAGTGGTGTTGCTGGGTTCTGGGTTAGGTTGATCCCAAATTTCTTGAGAAACCACCACACTGATTTCCAAAGTGGTTGCACAAGTTTGCATTCCCACCAGCAATGGATGAGGGTACCCCTTCCTCCACAGCCTCTCCAGCAAAGGCTATCATTGGAGTTTTTTATTTTAGCTATTCTGACAGGCGTAAGATGGTATCTCAAAGTTGTTTTGATTTGCATTTCCCTGATTGCTAAGGAGGTTGAGCATGACCTTAAGTGTCTTTTGGCCATCTGAACTTCTTCTGTTGAGAATTCTCTCTTCAGTTCAGTGCCCCATTTTTTAATTGGGTTGTTTAGCCTTTTATTGGGCTTGCTGGGCAGCAGATCACCCTGCCCGAGTTTTCCTGGATTGCCAGTGTTCTCTGTCCCTCACTGTGACTTTCACAGGTCTGAAGGATGCCTGGGACATGATTTTAGGAATATTTATTTATTTATTTATTTATTTATTTATTAAGGACTTCTGCCTCCTCCCCGCAACCGCCTCCCATTTCCCTCCCCCTCCCCCGATCAAGTCACCCTCCCTCATCTGCTCGAAGAGCAATCAGGGTTCCCTGACCTGTGGGAAGCCCAAGGACCGCCCACCTCTATCCAGGTCTCCTAAGGTGAGCATCCAAACTGCCTAGGCTCCCCCAAAGCCAGTACGTGCAGAAGGATCAAAAACCCACTGTGATTGTTCCTGAGTTCTCAGTATTCCTCATTGTCCTCTATGTTCAGCTAGTCCGGATTTATCCCATGCTTTTTCAGACCCAGGCCAGCTGGCCTTGGTGAGTTCCTGATAGAACATCCCCATTGTCTCAGTGTGTGGGTGCACCCCTCGCGGTCCTGAGGTCCTTGCTCGTGCTCCGTCTCCTTCTGCTCCTGATTTGGACCTTGAGATTTCTGTCCCGTGCTCCTCTGTCTCTGTCTCCTTTCATCGCCTGATGAAGGTTAATGTTCATGAGGATGCCTATGTGTTTGTCTTTGGGTTCACCTTCTTACTTAGCTTCTCAAGGAACATGCATTATAAGCTCATTGTCCTTTATTTATGGCTAGAAACCAAATATGAGTGAGAACATGCCATGTTCCTCTTTTTGGGTCTGGCTTACCTCACTCAGGATAGTGTTTTCTATTTCCATCCATTTGTATGCAAAATTCAAGAAGTCCTTGTTTTTTACTGCTGAGTAATACTCTAATATGTATATATTCCATACTTTCTTCATCCATTCTTCCATTGAAGGGCATCTAGGTTGTTTCCAGGTTTTGGCTATTACAAACAATACTGCCATGAACATAGTTGAGCATATACTTTTGTTGTATGATAGGGCCTCTCTTGGGTATATTCCCAAGAGTGGTATTGCTGGATCCAGGGGTAGGTTGATTCCGAATTTCCTGAGAAAGCGAAACACTGCTTTCCAGAGTGGTTGCACAAGTTTTCATTCCCACCAGCAATGGGTGAGTGTCCCCCTTTCTCCACAACCTCTCCAGCAAAGGCTATCATTGGTGTTTTTTATTTTAGCCATTCTGACCGGTGTAAGATGGTATCTTAAAGTTGTCTTGATTTGCATTTCCCTGATCACTAGGGAAGTTGAGCATGACCTTAAGTGTCTTTTGGCCATTTGAAGTTCTTCTGTTGAGAATTCTCTGTTCAGCTCAGTGCCCCATTTTATAATTGGATTGATTAGCCTTTTACTGTCTAGTTTCTTGATTTCTTTATATATTTTGGAGATCAGACCTTTGTCAGTTGCGGGGTTGGTGAAAATCTTCTCCCAGTAAGTGGGTTGCCTTTTTGTCTTAGTGACAGTGTCCTTTGCTTTACAGAAGCTTCTCAGCCTCAGGAGGTCCCATTTATTCAATGATGCCCTTAGTGTCTGTGCTGCTGGGGTTATACGTAGGAAGTGGTCTCCTGTGCCCATGTGATGTAGAGTACTTCCCACTTCCTCTTCTATCAGGTTCAGTGTGTTCGGACTGATATTGAGGTCTTTAATCAATTTGGACTTGAGTTTTGTGCATGGTGATAGATATGGATCTATTTTCATTCTTTTACAGATTGACATCCAGTTTTGCCAGCACAATTTGTTGAAAATGCTGTCTTTTTTCCATTGTATACTTTTAGCTCCTTTATCGAAAATCAGGTGCTCATAGGTTTGTGGGTTAAAGTCAGGGTCTTCTATTCGATTCCATTGGTCGACTTCTCTGTTTTTATGCCAATACCAGGCTGTTTTCAATACTGTAGCTCTATAATAGAGTTTGAAGTCAGGGATGGTAATGCCTCCAGACAATCCTTTATTGTATAAGATTGTTCTGGCTATCCTGGGTTTTTTGTTCCTCCATATAAAGTTGATTATTGTCTTCTCCAGATCTGTGAAGAATTTTGATGGGATTTTGATGGGGATTGCATTGAATCTATAGATTGCTTTTGGTAGAATTGCCATTTTTACACTAACTGATGGAAATCATGGGGGGGTAGCTCTAGCATTAGAAGCCCAAGTCCTTATCATTTTCTTTACATATGCAGAGTGCAAGCCAAAATTAAGAACAGCTTGCTTAATTTCTTTCATGTCATTCATTGCTATTGGCGTCCATATAGCTTCTTTAACTCCCTTTGAGTCTTTAGAAGTTGACGCTTTGTCAGAATTAAGTATAGGGTATGTCACTAGAACCCTGGGTAAGCCAGTTCTAATAGCTGGTGGAGGCATTATATCCTGTCCTTATGCCTCCTTACTCTGTTCACCAGCTCTAATAATTTCTCCAATCTTTTTAAATCTTTTTATCATTGTCTCTCTTAAATCCTGAATCTCCTGACCTGTATATGTTTCCACTGATTTCACTGAGGTATCAATTTTTTGGTCCCCATTCTGCACCTGTGATTAAAAGGCTTTAATTTTTTTCCTTCAAAGATAACATGTCCTTCTCATCCATTTCTATCAAGGTCCACATCAGGAGCAGAAAGAGAGAGAGCATGAGCATGGAACTCAGGACCGCGAGGGGTGCACCCACACATTGAGACAATGGGGATGTTCTATTGGGGACTCACCAAGGCCAGCTGGCCTGGGTCTGGAAAAGCCTAGGATAAAACCGGACTCTCTGAACATAGCGGACAATGAGGACTACTGAGAACTCAAGAACAATGGCAATGGGTTTCTGATCCTACTGCACGCACTGGCTTTGTGGGAGCCTAGGCAGTTTGGATGCTCAACTTACTAGACCTGGATGGAGGTGGGGGTTCCTTGGACTTCCCACAGGACAGGGAACCCTGAATGCTTTTCGGGCTGGGAGGGAGACTTAATTGGGGGAGGGGGAGGGAAATGGGAGGCGGTGGCGGGGAAGAGACAGAAATCTTTAATAAATAAATAAATTTAAAAAAAAAGATAACATGTCCTCCTTAAACTTTTCTTGTATATCATGTAGATTCCCATCTTGGAGGTACATTCTTTCTGTTACCTTATCAAAACTTTGTGATAAAGTCTGAACATCAAAGTCAACAGCCTGAACCCTCTCAGGTAACTTTCTAGTATCCATGGATATGGAGTCAATTTTGTCTGTCATAGTATCCACTTGTTCAGATAACCTCTGATTTTCAATAATTTTAATCCTGTCAATTAGTTGTTCATTATTAGTTCGTAAAGATTCTATCGTTCTTATGAGTGCCATATTCTTCTGTTCATTATTAGTTCATAAAGATT
Source organism: Microtus pennsylvanicus (assembly GCF_037038515.1). NCBI lineage: Eukaryota > Metazoa > Chordata > Mammalia > Rodentia > Cricetidae > Microtus > Microtus pennsylvanicus. The sequence goes on from NC_134601.1 coordinate 54,550,890, forward strand.
CTATCGTTCTTAGGAGAGCCATATTCTTCCTTAATGATAGAATATGGAAAAGAAAACTGAAACCTAGTAACAAGCAAATTAAGGTATCCCCATAATCATATAAACCTTGTATGACATAATCCATTGTATTAGTAAATATAAATGTACTAATCCATTGTATTAGTGAAAACAAAGCAGTAAAATTTGCGTTAGAAATGATAACTGCCATATTACCTATTATCCAGCAGGTGGCGCTGTTGCCAAGTCGCAATGAAAACGGGGTCCTGTTTCAGTGCCTTAGTAGATGTTAAAAACTGGAAAATGCAAGTTTCTCAACAAAGTAAATATAATTAAATCAATTCCAGTGACGGAACCAGAAACCCAGAATCCAGGGGTAGAGAAGAGCAAACTGGAAGCCACTTATGCCTCCACGTGACAGAGTCACCCTGAGGGGTTGCAGCTTTCAGCAACCACGTGCTCTGGTTCGCGCCACTTTAAGAGCTGTGCTTGCAAGGGAGATTTTAAAACGACTCAGAAAAGAGCAAACCACATGGGCAGAGACTATGCAGGCCTGTGGAGTTTAATTCCACGTGGGGAGGCAGATGATAGGCTGCTTGGGGACTTGAAGTCAATCTGAGTTGTCTAAAAGGAAAATATAAAGAACTGCAGCAAGAAAAGAAACTGCGTGATAATTTATATTAAACTGCTGGCTCAACGCACAAGGCACAGGCCGCAGCTGAGGAAGGGAGGGACTCGCACCAAGCCAAACTCGTGGCTGGCAGCCAAGCAGGGAAGGAGAGGTCCTAAAACTGAATATTGAGCGCCAGGTGATGGTGTAAGCTGCAAACAATTCCAAACCAGTTTGGATATGATTAATAGGGTGATATTTATATAAAGGGTAAAAAACTTACAGATAACCGTCCCAGACAACAGCCCTCTGCACAATCAGGAAGGAGTCTAGTCTCCGGAAACGAAGCAAGAAGTGAAGAGAGCAAGAAGGGAAGTAGACACTTTTTTAAAGGGAGAGAGACCATGCCCCAATGGGCTGGTATCTCAGCAGCTATAGGCTGGAGGAGCAGAAGGACCTCCCCCAAGATATATCCAGTGATCCGGTAAAGCCCAACCTTGTCAGATTGCCAAGACTTAATAGGGGATGGAGCAGCAAGCCTGGCTGAAGCCCTGACTAGTATCATGTAGCCAGGCATGAAAATGATGCCTTATCTTATGAATGGGGAAAATAAAACAGAGAGGTCAAGTGACGTTTCCAAAATCACACAGCAAGCTGAGAAGGAAACACAGCAGGAGGCCTGTAAGAAACCCTGTCTGAAAAGAATGTGGACTCTCAGAGAAGATGGCCAACACCAGGAGAACATGGCTCATTGAATCAACTAAGCATAGCTCACATGGGCTCACGGAGACCAAAACATCAAGCATAGGACTTGCAAGGGTCTGTACTAGATCCTCTGTATGAATGTTGTGGGTGTTAGCTTAGTGTTCTTGATGGGTGGAAAACTGTTTGACCTGCTTTTGGGAATGTTTTCCTCCTTTTGGGTTGTCTGTTCCATCATCTGTATGACGGCTTTTGCCTAGTCTTATTATATCTTGTTATATCCCGTCTTGCTCTTCTGTCATAGAGGCCTGCTCTTCTCTGAAGAGGAAACGGAGAAGAGGGGATCTGGGGGACACAGGACATCAACGAGTTAGGGAGTGGAGGAAGGAGAATCTGTGGTCAGGAGGTACTGTATGAGAGAAGAATCTATTTTCAATAAAACGTTTTCAAAGTACATTGCACCTGAAGCATGATACTAAAAGCTGCCCTTCCTCTCCACACCCATGAAGCATACACATACATGAACTCACACCAACAATGTGTATCCGTGCTCACGACCATGTGACTACACATAAAAATGATGTCTCCCATCCAATAATGTATTCAGTTTTCAAGTTCAGATTTCTTTCAGGTGCCTTCCAGCTTTTCACTATTTATAGTGGTGTTTGCTTCTCTAATGTACCCCCTGCCTGAATGGTCTTCTGGCTTCCTTTGCATAAGTAAAATTTCATGGAGTTCAGAGATTAAACAGCAGAGACTTGCTCCTCGGAAAAGGCCTCCCAGGAATTTTCTGTGTATCCTCTCTTCTGAACTTGACCAATCTCCATGGTGGACACTGTCCTGGAACATTTTTTCTGATCAGTCCCTCTTCTTGCCCTGAAGTTTCAATGGAGATTTAGAATATTTATTTCTGTTAATCAAGAGAAAAGAGCAGGGACAGGCAGGCGACAAGGAAACTATGGGAACAATAGGATGCAGGAGGAAAAGAGAACAAGATTCCTAAAATCATGTCCCAGGCGACCTTCAGACCTGAGAAAGTCACAGTGAGGGACAGAGAACACTGGCAATCCAGGGAAACTCGGGCAGGGTGATCTGCTGCCCAGCAAACCTTTGCCACAAGGCAGAAAGAAACTTGTCGGATGACTGTGACCCCTAACTGAAGCTGTTGGGACAAGGACCTGTATATCAGTATTGGCAGTCCCCCGACCATCTCCAAGCTGTTCTCCTTATAAAACTGGGTTCACTGCACTGGGGTACACCACTAGTGCACAGAGCTCCCGTCCCAACTACGATGACGATGAAGACACAGCATATTTGCTGTATTCCTGCCTCAGCTGTATCATTCCCTCTGCGTTGGCTTCTATTTCCTTCTAAACCCCTGGAATTAGGGGGTGGAGGATTTTTTAAAAGTGAGATGAGGAAGGATGTAAAAACTTAAGACCCTCTCCACCTTCTTCCTGACCCCTCAGCGCTGTTTTTTCTTCTCCACAAGGAGATGGGGTAAGGACACTGAGAGAAGAGGTACTCATGGGAAAGTATGGGACACACCCTCCCATGGATGATCACACCCTGAACTGCAGCAGGACAAAGATAGGAAAACTAGGCTTTGGAGTTCAGCAACACTGGCAGCTTCTCTTACTGTTCAGGCTTCCCATCCATGGAGTCAGAGGGGACGCCAAGGGCTCAGAGTCACTAGAAGTGGGAAAAGGCGCTGGACATTCAGAACCCGGCCCAGCCCAGGTACAGGATCTCCATTTAGTTCCACTCACCTGTAAGTACAGTCTCAGGCTGGCAGGCTCCAATGGGGGCTGCGGAAGGAATACTGCAGAGAGGCATCTGTTCTCTGATGCTGTACCTGAGGCCATCACTGTTTGCAGTATGGCTCAGGTAATGTGCCATATGACTGGGGAGGAAGGGCATGACTAAAACAGGAAACCTCCTGAGGCTGTCTGGACTCCAAGCAGGAGATTTGTCTTTGCCCCTCTTGGCCTTGTAGCACATCTAGTCCTTCAGGGAGAGACAAATAGCTCTTAGGCCTCCTTCTGTGGGTGCCATGCAGTCAGCTGTCTTGCTCCAGGCCCACTGCAGGTTTCTCCATGGTTTGGACTTCATGGGGCCGGCTTCTCTTGGAACTTATGTATAGACAAATTTATGCAGGCTTCTAGATTTCCAAGATCAAACCATTTCTGTGTTTCTATATACTAGGGTGTCACTGGGGTGTTCTTTGGGCAAACTGGTACAGGATAATGGTCCAGATGGGTCAGCTCTGTGTGGTTCTGAAGCCCAGACATCTCTATATACCCTCTCCATTCTTCCCTACCCTGGAATGCACACACCTCAGGAGAATTCCATGTGTAACCTCGAGCTACAGAAGGAGCGATTTTTCTATGGGTTCAGTTTGATGTTACAGAATGTTCTGGTCTCTGTGACAAGAGCAAGACGTCTTTTCCAGGATGCTAAGCCCAATACAAGAGCAAGTCCTGAGGTAAAAAAGTGGACATTTTTGTCCAGTCTGAGAATGTAAGTTTTCTCTTCACTCCAGAACTTACCATGTGCCCAAAGCAGAAAACCTCTGTAAACAGAAACATGATTATCCAGCAGGTTTTCCACCAGGTCTTGGGGCCTGGGGGCAGATTCTAGGTATGGGTGTAATTTAGCTGTGGGAAACCTTTGTCCTAGATCTGTCCATTCCCCATGCATCTCCTGAGGTCCTTGCTGAGGAATAGATCCCATCACCCTCAGCATAGCAACTGATGTCCCTGAAGGTGAAAAGGACGCAGGGCACAAAAGGCCGTGGACAGCACAAGTATTTCTACCTGTCTTTTGTGTGCTACCTGTGTGCATGCATATATGTATCAGTAGGGCTCGATGTGATTTTTTTTTCTTTTGAAACCCTCTTGAATCACAGGTAAGTATCCACAGACTAATTCCAAGTGGGACAATTGTTTAAGCTCTTGTAAATCAAATAATTACATCATTTTTACAATTGCAGCTCCACTAGAGAACCATTAAGGTATATGTAAAATAGAGGTAAACACGAAATGCATGGTGTTGAGTCTGAGCCTTGGGATTTAGCCCAGCGTGACCTTGTACTCTAGGCCAACTGCCTCGGGTTCTCCAATGTGGTGCCGCCAGCACATGCCAGTGTAGACACAAGTTCCTGTCTGATATGTATTCTCCATACAGTATTGGAGACATATTTTTGCTAAAAGAATTGTGTAGGGGGATGGAATGGTAACTTAGTTTCAAAGAGTATTGGCAGTTCTTCAAGAAGAGCTGGGGTCAGCACTCACGTGGTAGCTAGCATCAATCTGTAACTTCACTTCCTGAGGGACACACTACCCCTTCTGACTTTCATAGGTACTACACACACAGATGGCATACATACATGTGCGCAGGCAAGGCGTTCATACACATAAAATAAACATGAAAGCAACATTTAAAAGAATTTCTTTTAGCAGCAACAATTTGCCTCACTATCTAGCATGTCCTTGCAATGACTTATTGTTTTTCACACTTCAACATTTCAGGAACAGAAAAATGCATTTTTTCTATCAACTAGATTCTTCTCAATCTCTCTGCAGTTGTAGGCACACAAAGTAACAACTGTCAATGTTTAAGTAAAATAAAGGTGTTCACTAAAATCAAAAGCAGACAGAATAAATGCAACGCCATCATTCTGGGAAGAAATGGGCAAGGAAGAAGTCATATACATTCCCACCGCCATCTTCTTCATGAATTCTGCAGCCTAAAGGTAAAGGAGAATACACGCATACAGAGAGGGCACAGAATCATACAGAAAGGCCCCATGTCATTGAAACTCACGGTTGAATTTTAACTGAAGAAAATCCAAAAATGGGAATACAAGAGGTGATGGAGGAGGGTCATCTTTATATCTGTTGTTTTCATTGGTTAACTAATAAAGAAAACTGCTTGGCCTGATAGGACAGAAAATTAGGTAGGCGGAGTAGACAGAAGAGAATGCTGGGAGAAAGAAGCTGAGTCAGGCAGTCACCATGATTCTCCCACTCCAGACAGATGCAGGTTAAGATCTTCCCTGGTAAGCCACCTCATGGGCTGCACAGATTATTGGAAATAGGTGAGATCAATATGTAAGAGCTAGCCAATAAGAGACTGGAACTAATGGGGCAGGTATTGTTTAAAAGAATACAGTTTCCGTATAATTATTTCGGGACAAAAGCTAGCCACGCGGGCTGCCGGGTGCCGGGTATGCAGCCCCCCACTCCTCTTTACAACAAAGAGGGAGTGCAGAATTTGCACAAACAAGTACTTACTCACAGGAAGCATCTCTACTCTGGGCAGCCCTGACCTCACCAGTCAGTTATCTGAGGAGATGTTTTCCTGAGGTGCCCTCAAGGTACCTGCATGTGCTGTGTGACAAGTCTTTTCCTGGGGCGGTAAAACACACTCATCTCCTCATCCCAGATAGAGAGCCCATGATAGAACAAAGTACGGATGCCACCAAAGAACAACTTGGTGGGCCAGTGGGTTTTACTGGGGTGCAGGGATATGAGAGAGGGGTTACTTACGGGAGCAGAAATGACTCAAAAATAAGTGTGTCACCAAAGCCCATACCAGCACAGGTGACAGACAGCTCACAGGAGCCTGGAAACCTGGAGCAATCTGCACAGCCCACGGGCAGCTCAACAGGTTGGACCTGTCCTCTCCAGGTGGCTCAGTTGATCAGTTTGTCTAAACCCCTTCCAGGTAGCTAGCCTGGCCTTTGCTTCTTCCAGACACTTGGTCTGGTCTTAGTGTTGTTTGTCCTCTTTCTTCTCTGAGAGTTTTTTGTTGGTGTTGTTGTCTTCCAAGATAGGGTTACTCTGTATCTTTAAAACGAGTCCTGGAGCTTGCTCTTGAACCAGGCTGGTCTCGAACTCACAGAGATTCACCTGCCTCTGCCTGCCGAGTGCTGGAATTAAAGAAAGGCATGTGCCATCATGCCCAGCTCTCTGAGAGTCTTCTTAGCAATTCAGCTTTTGTTTCTCTGAGAGTGACTTTCTGCTTTCATTATTTGCTCTAGAAGGGATGGTGCTAGTGAATCTGGTAAGTTTGGGGAAGTTATTTTGAGTTATCACCCTGCTTAAGGAGCTTCCAAACCTGTATGGTGGACTGTTTCAATCTCAGGAGTAACTGCTGCAAATTTAGGTTAGGTTGGGCCAGAAAGAAGGTTCAGGCCAGCATTGCCCTGTAACCACAGTGACTCTCACTGGACAGTCTCCCATCTTGGACCCCTGTGTTAGCTGTGCTCAGTGCTCAAGAGATCACGTCTAGCTGGGAGAACAGAGGAAAGATGCCATCTCACTAAATCTGTGAGAGTCAAACTCTGAGCCCAACATCTAAGGAAAAAAGGATAGTGAGGCACTGTCTGAAGTGGCTTTTAGCTGGCCTAGATGAAATTGGAAGGAAGGTAACCTGCTGGAATTCTGATCTCTTGAATCCAGGCAGGCCCTATGCTTTGCTGCTGTGTGTGTCTTGACAATGCTTGGGGCTAGGGGCAGATACAGCCCCTGTGAACATCAGAAACATCGATACTTCCCAGTGTGGAGAGAAAAGGACAATATTCATGGGCTGATTTTTCCTCCACCGTGTAAATCCTGGGGATGAATTTCAGGTCTGCTATCTTGGTGACAGGCACCTTGACCTTCTGGGATAGTTTGCTTTAATTGTCATCTTTAGACAAAGTACCTGGGAAGTGTGTCTCAATGAGAGATTATCTACACTGGATGATCTGAGGAGGGTTGTCTTGAGTTAGTTGTTATAGGAGGATCTGCCCCACCTTGGAGACACCATTCCCTAGCTAGGGCATCTTGAACTGTATACAACTGAATAAATTTCCGTCAGCGAAGCCAAGTAGTAAGCATGAATGAACCCCCTCTCCACACCTGAATATGAAAGTAATGTGTCCAGCTATTTTAAAAATCCTGTTGCCTCAATTTCCTTGCTAGAATGGTCTGTGATGTGGAATTTTGAGCTGAAATAATACAAAAGAATTGAATTGCCTTCTGAACTTCCATAACAGCCGTGTCCCTGTCCAGATACATACATCAAAACCATGGTGCACTGGACACCTGCAGATGGTGGCAGGAGCTGGAAGGATCCTGGTACACAAAGACCCATGGATGAAAATCTGTTTCCTAGAATTGTCAATCAAGGCCTTCTTATTGAAATCTTATGTTATTTTTCATAATGTGCATGAGTCTTTAAATATATGCATGCAGGGGCCAGTATAGGCCAGAGGAGGGTGTCCTCTTCCCTGGAGCTGGAGTTACAGGAAGATGTGAGACAATATAGGTTCTAAAAATATACCATGAAAGAGCATGATTGGTCCATATGTGTTGAAATAAGGCTGCTTGTATGTCTTCTGACTGCTCAGCCCAGAAATAACCATACAGAAACCATATTATTTGCACTGCCATGTGACCAATAGCCTAAGCATATTTGTGGCTAACTCATATTCTTATCTAACCCATCTCTATTAATCTGTGTATCTCCATGTGGCTTTGGATTAACAGCTAAATTTCTGGCATGAATCAATGGAGGAGTAACATAGCTTCTCTCTGGCTTTGCTCTTCTTTATCCCAGCATTCAGTTTAGTTTTCCAAACCTAGCTCTGTTTCCATATAACTTACTATAGGCCCATACAGTTCCTTTTTAACAACATAGAGAGGGGAATCCCACATCATCACATATTCACCGATAGAAAGATATGTGCCATCTTTCTATGCCCTTATTCTGGGAATTGTTTGGCCACAAGAGATGTGTGTTGGTTTGGAATGTTTGGTTGTGGGAATGACAGTCATGGGATAAGAACACAGATCTTAATGGGGTCATCTCCTCATGCGTATATTAGACTCATATGTGCCCCCCTCTCCTGGAATGTGAAGCTGCAGTTGCTCTCTGTGGCCCCACAACAGGAACTAATTAGGAGCAATGGGCCCCCTCCTCACTGTTCTTAAGTCTCTACAGCAGAATCTTCCTTTGCATTTGTAGGGCTCTGATCCACAGGCCTACTTTGTGTAGCCAGGCACTGTAAGTTTCTCAGGACTATACTAAGAGCCTGACTGAAATCTGTGGTAGTATCCCAGGCAGTCTTTCTCACCAGCTCCAACTCACACACACCCCAATGAATCTACCTTCCTTCTAGGTCCTGTATATCTCCCTAATACAGCATCTACCTTGGTGCTTATAATCCTAGCACCAGAGTTCCCAGTTCCTCTTTGAGTGGAAGGATGTTGTCTCAAGGTTTCTGTCACTTTGACAAAACACCATGAAAATGGAAGTTGGGGAAGAAGGGTTTTATTTTATGTACACTTCAGCATTGCTGTTAATCACTCAAGGAAGTCAGAACAGCAACTCAAACAGGGAAGGTTCACAGAAGCAGGACCTTACGAGGAGGCCATGGAGGAGAGCTGCTTACTGGCTTGCTTTCCATGGCTTACTCAGCCTGCTTTCAATAGAACCCAGGACCACCAGCCCAGGAAGGGCACCTTACACTGTAAGCTGGGCTCTTGCCTTTTGATGAATAATTGAGAAAATGACTTTGAGTTGGACCTCATGAAGGCATTTCCTCAACCGGAGGCTTCTTCCTCTCTGATGACTCTAGCCTGTGTCAAGATGACACACAAAACCACCCAGTACTCATTATCTGTCCTCTGGAAACTCTTGCTATAGGGATTCACATCCTCCATCTCTCTGCAGTGCCTCTACAATCAACAAAACTTCCTAATACAAGGCTATACTGCAACCAGTCTATCTGCCCGTCCTCTTTCACACCAAATTTCTAGATGTGTTTCCTCTGTACACAGCCCTGTTTACCCATCTTCTCTATTGCAAAGTCCAGATTCCCCCCTTACCGGTATTCAGTTTGGAAAGAGGCTTTAACACATCCTGCTGCACCCCCTTTTCTAGAGTCTGCCATATCTACAAGGTGTCACAGCATCAAAAGCAGCTCACACCTTGGCCACTTTCTCACAGGTAATGTACTGAACACCATGACATACACCACCATGCTAATGCCACCCTGATGTGTCCTCCCTGCCGGAACTCAGGCATAACCCTCTTTATAGGCTTTCCACACTGCCTCTCCTCCAATCACCCTTGGGCTAACACAGCCCATTGCTCCCTACATGCTCTGAAGTCTGCATCCTATGTCTTCCACTAACCTGGCCTCGTGCATCTACTGAGAATCCTTTGCCTCTCCTGCCTGACCTGGGAGGATCGATCAATATGCCTCTTGTGCATCTTGGTCTAGGTGGGGGAGCAAAGAAGTAGCCTCTTTCTAATGGGCATGGGATGGGCTCTTGTGTTTCCTTTGAAACAGTAGGACCTGTGTCAGGAGAACTCCTAGTACCATAACTGTGCCATTGAAAGGAGGGACAGTGAACAGACCTGGGGGCAGCCTAGGTCACTGGTCACACTCCCCTCTGATAAATGCTCAGAAAGTAGTCTTTTTGTATTTATTGCATTACAAGAGTGAACTTGTAGATTTGGGGGAAACTCTGATTTTGTCGTGAACAAACTTCTCACAGGGGACTTGTCCTGTTCCTGTTCTTAGGTGTTTGTTCCCACAGGGTCGAGTTAAGGTGAGGATGGTACAATGTGACAACAGAGAAGAATATATGTCTGTGTGAGGATTGCCATCGGTCTTGAGAAACTTTTGTGACTTGTGGAGTAGTAAAGGTGACTCAGGGTTTGTTCCCTTTCTTTTATCTTCTGTTAAATATTTTCTCAATAATGGACATCCACACCTTACAGACCTCCAAAAAGGACCTGAAATATTTTGAATACACAACTCTTTATTCCTGAAGGGATAAGGTGTCACAGCCATCAGAAGGTGTCAGTGACACCTGAAGATCCTGTCTTCATCTGGGGCCTGGACAGGATGATGCTTCAGGACTCCTACAAAAGCTTTACTGAAATGTGTCCTGGCCATCAGCAGATTCACACTGGAGAATCTGAGACTGCTGATGTTGCCTGTATTGGGCTCTTCTTTTCTTAAACCAGCTCTGCAATAACATGGTGAAAGAGATGGCTTTAGTGTATTCAAGTCAGTATCACATGTGGAAAACACAAATCTGTATAACATTAAATGCCAGTGAGGCTTTAGATTGACCAGACTTTTCTAACCAAGGAGGCACAAAACCCTCAGCAACCACAGCCCTGGAAGTCAGAATTCAGAACAACCGGAAATGGGAAATTCGTTAGCTAGTACCTTTCCTCTCTTATGTCCTTTCAAGGAAATGGGAAAATATGACTCTAAGAAAGAGATTGGGGATCAGTAAATCAGGGTATGGAGAAGACCAGATATCAAAAGGTTTTCAGGGATTACCATCTATACACTCTCTGCCAAGGACAATGTACCTCATCATGCCCTTGAATTATCTGGCTTACTTGAACTACAGCTTAGAATAATTATATGTTCTTCAACTCCCTAGAAAGTCACACCCCACTGCATCCATTCTTGTCTATGTAATTCTCATGATATATGCCTATAATAGAAAGGATGGGAGAGTTCATATTGGCCTTGAATCAATGTTAACAAAGGCTAAACGGGTCCCAATTCTGGTTCTGTTTAAATAGGTGCAGGAACAGCTGAAACAACTGCCATAGATTATTCAAATTTGATTTTTTAAGATGATCCCAAGATTTCTGACCTAAGTTGAAGAGCCAGAAAGCTGAATATATTACTTATTTCTTTTTCTGTCTGACCGTGTACTGTTTTATCCATGAAAGATCTACAAAAATGCAGGGCCCTTGCTGGGTGACTGCGGAGGTTTCTGTGTCCTCCCATAGAGGCCTCTTATCTCCTATGCACAAGAAAGGAAGCTGCTGGGAAGTGATGGGCCAATGCCTGGGCCAAGTCTGGTTTTCAGCAGGCTTCCTGAAAATTCAGCAGCCTATTGGTCTAAGAGAGAAGAATGAAGATGAGGTGGTAGGAATGGTCTGCCAGTGCCCTGGAGTGCATGCATGAGTAACTGCTTTTTAAATAAGTAGAGGAGTGATGTGGGAGTATCATATATCAATCTGTTGATTTCATTGGTTAAGTAATAAACAAACGACTTGGCCTCATAGCTTAGAACATAGGTGGTTGGAGCAAACAGAACAGAATGCTGGGAGAAAGAGGAAATGAGCTCAGAGACTCGACAGCTCTCCTCTCGGGAGCTGACGCCTCAGCAGAGACGCCATGCTCCCGGCTCCTGAGCAGACAGACACGATGAAGCTCCGACCCAGGATGGACATAGGCTAGAATCTAACCGGTAAGCACACCTAGCTGTGGTACATAGAATATTAGAAATGGGCTAGTCCAGGTGCGAGAGTTAGCCTAGAAGCGGCTAGATAGAAATGGGCCAAGCAGTGATTAAAGAATACAGTGTCCGTGTAATTATTTCGGGGCATAAGCTAGCCATGTGGATGGCTGGGGTGCTGGGGACGCAGCCCCGCCGCTCCTATTACTACAGATGGTGTCTAGACGTGATGGACTAAATCCACTTAAAAACCTGAGACGGCTTAAAAATAAGTGAGACAGAGTTTAACACAGATTTTTGCTGTTTGTTGGTGGCGTGCTATAGAGAGATTTCCTGATTCGGCAACAGCAGCATAAAAAACACTGCGTTATTTTAAAGCGTGGCTTCCTGGGGCTGTGCTGCCAGCGTGAACTCTGGCTTTAAAGCATTTCAATGGATTTTATGGGACTGGATGTTTGTGTTCCCACTTGGGATCGAAAGGAGAGTGTTCTGAGACTGTGCTGATGGCTCAGCACTCCTCGCCTGCACCTGGGCAGACTGCAAAATCAGGCTTAGGCAGGCAGAAGAGCATGGCGGATTCCCGCTGACATACAGAGACCTGTTTTCACACTACACAGTGCTCTGCATGTCAGATTTGGTTGTAACTTGGATAAAAAGAGTTTCTGTGCTGCACGCTCAGTCTCAGAATTAAACTGCTGAGTGCGGCTCCAATGTAGACTTGCTGTGTGCTGGAACTCTGCGCAGCTCAGAGGCACCAAATGGATCTGAGGCAGGAGCGACTGACTGCTCCATGCTGAACTGTGCTGGTCAGAACTACCATAATTATTGTGATAACAGCGCAGTTAAGGTTTCGAATGGGCAGGACACAGGCAGTACCGTATTACCTGTACATGGTGCAAATTAAGTTTTTAAGAACTGCTTAACATTTTAAGAAATGCTCCTGGATAGTAAAAAAATGTTACAGATTCACAATAAAACAGATTCAGACATAAAAGACCACACTGTTGGATGAATGTACGTAGGCTTGAGAGAGAGAAGAAAAAGAATATAAAGAATAAAGTTAATGTCTTAAAAAGAAAAGGGTAAAGTCTTTAAAGAGACAGAGTACAGATAGTTAAGAGATTAAAAGAAATAAAGAAAAATAAGCCACGTAAAAATGGAAAATTCACAAAGAGTCTGGATTGTGTACATTGTGCTTTCTTTAAAATTTTTGACTGTAAAGGAGCTAAGTACAGAGAGACATTTCATTACATGGGCTGCCAAGCTAAACCAGAATGGATATAAGGGTATTACGATTTCAAAATTTGGGTCTAAGAATATGATGCTTCGGAGAGGGTCTTCTTTTCTTTTCACAGAGGACCAGACCCTGTGGATTTCTTCTATTCCAATTTGGTATGATAGACCATGCCCTCCTGAAAGGTTGTTGTGAACATCTTCAGAAAATTGCTTCGCTCAACTGCCAACTGAGATGAAACTAGCACACAGGTTATACCATTAAAGACCAAATTAACGATGCCCCCACTCAGCAGGAAGCAGTTTGGAGAGAAAAAAACTGTGCCCATGTTCCCAAATTATTGTTTATAAATGTTCTTTTACATTTAAAGGGGGATATGATATAGGTATGAATAATTTGCATTGGTATGGATTTTAAGGTCAATTTTGCTATATGTATATGTATTTCTGCTCTTGATTAAGGTATTGTGATTGTGTAATTCATTTTAAAAGTATAATGTATAATTAGAAAATATAGGTTGTTAATGGATAATCATCAATAATAGTAAAGCTTGTAGTCATGTTAGTTAGATTTTCTAGATATATAGAGATGTATTTCAATTAGATAGACATTCTTCAACTCCATCAAAGACTCCAGAAGGATATAATACTACCTAAGTAAATAAGAAAAAAGAAAACTCTAGAAATGACAGAGACATCTCGCTGCCTGTACAGTCACCCAAAGTTCTTTTGTACAGTTGGGGCATCCATCTTCAGCCTTCAGGCCCATAGTATCCAGCTGACATTTCCATGAAGCAGGGAATTTCAAAGGCAGTTCAGTCACTATCTGCTGTGTCCTGCAGAATGTCTTGCAAACTCTTTCATGAATCAGGAACCCCGAAAGACCATCTCACCTCTAGGCAAGTTCAGTAGTCCTCTCTCTGTGGGTTCTCTGTGTCCAGTTTATGCAATAGTCCAGGCAAGAGCAGTTTCTTGCCCAAATGGCTATCAAACTCCATAATGATCCTCTTCAATGCCCATCTTCTTCTTGAAGTAGATTGGTGCTGCCAGGAGCAGACATGTCTCATTGTCATGAAAAACCCTAAGTTATTAAAACATTTAAAATGCCATATTCTATAAGTTTTGAAAGATATGAAGAATGCCTATCTAAAATATATATATGTACGTCTGGAAAATATTAACTAAAGCTAGCCATGAGGGCGGCCGGGTGCCTGGAACGCAGCCCCGCCACTCGTATTTCTACAGAGGAGAAAGGACTGGGGGATGATGAGGAAAGGAAAGTGGAAAGGGTACGTGAGGGGACAAGAATAGTCGATAGAAAGAAGAAAGAAAGCAGAAGATAAGAGAATGGGAAGAGGAAAAGGAAGGGAGAGAGAAAAGCTCAAAGGAAGGAAAGAAAGAAGACATGGATCAGGATATTGTTATCAATCTCTGCTGACCAGATCTCAATAGCTTAGTGTCACCATTAACTGGACCGTTGATTCTTGTCCTGATCAGACTAACGGTGGAACCCTGCATCTTCACCTGCATGGCCAACGGCCTCAAACAGAAAATAAACTCATTCAAGTTACTGGTTTCTAGAAACAACTATGCCCTCCTAGAACGGGAAGAATCAATGATTTGACTCATGCCTTCTAATCTAGTGGGAAATGTGACAGGTTAAGCCAGGGAAGAGGTTACTCCATCTTCTATTGTCATTGAGGCCATTTCAGGTAGAAATAGAATTTGATCTCTGTAAATGAAAATCCCACAGGAAGTTAATTAAATCTATTCTAGAGACCAAAGATCAGGGATATTCTAATTAACTTAGCTGTGGTTAAAGTACCTGTTTGTATGAACCCTTCCGCCAGGTAACTGCTTATCTTAACTTCGGTAAACAGCTTGATTCAAACTGCTTACTTCTGCACAGGCATCTGCATCTGCTGAGCTAGATGTTAGGACATCTAGGTTTTAAGATGCCCTCACAACCCCCTTGTTCTGGACACCTGGTGCCATGCCTACATGCCCAGATACCTGGGTGTCATCCTTTTCAGCTGGAATAAAGACTTTCCATTAGCTATAGACTGTGTGAGTGGCCATCTCTGCTCACAACTATGGAGTGCCCTATCCTAAATGGAATGTGTTCATAACCTCCTCCCTTCAAGGCTCAGGGATCAAAGCAGAAGAGGAAGAAGAAAAACTAAAATATCCAAATTTGGTAGATGACTCTAAAAGAACAAAAATCTATTTTCTGTACAAAAGGTCAAAAACCAAAATGAACTCAGCGCACTTCAACAATACATGTGCTTGTACTGCATTGTATGGAACCTCAATCCTAACTCCCAGTGGGGCTCCATACAAGGGGCCCATGTCAGGAAGGACAAGGGGTGCTCTGAGATTCACCACTTAGGATAGTGGGATACCTGCTTCCTACCTCCCCTTAACTGTCAGAAAACAATCTACTTCTTTCCCAGGCTCCTCCTCCTCCTCCTCCTTCATTCCCCTCTCCTCTTTCTCCCTCCAGCATCTTCTTCTTCTGTTCCAGTGTTTCTGGATCTACTCTGGCATATTTTTCTTTATTAAAACACATAATTTCTCTGCGGTAAACCACTTTACTCCCATGATTTCAGGTCACAATTTATAGATGGACAGCTTCTTATTGCTCCAGCACCTTAAGCAGGTGGGGTGATTACAAGAAATCACACTTGCCAAAAGAGTGTGCAAAGTAACATCCTATCACCAGCTCAAACAAACAAACAAACAAACAAACAAACAAACACTCTTCCCAAATTGACTTGGGAGAGCTAACACTACTCCAAGGGAGGCCTGCACAGAGATGTACTTTTGGGATCTATAGGAATAGGGAAATGAGCCAATTCAGACAAATCATTCAGATATCTTGGGACTCCCTGCTTCCATTGTGTAGGTTATAGGGGTAGGTCACTGTCACTTATGGACTTTTGCCCTCCCCCTATTCCATGCCTTCTAAAGTTTTCTGGGCTCAGGATAAAGGCAATGTTCTCAATGAGAGTTGTAGCTTGATAATTATGCCCTACTTTTGCCCAACATGAAGGGCATCCTGGGCTCTGTTCTTCTACAAGGAGATCAAAGTTTTTAGGATGTACCTCCACTCAGGAATGTGATCTGCAACAATGTGGAGAACAGTTTAAAAAAACTGTCTCCTCCTTAATACATAGCCAGCCATGGAAATACAGTCACAGTTACCTGTTAGATCTCACCATCCTCTGAGACTCCTAGGGAATAAGAGTCCATTATATTGGGAAGTTCTCAAACTGCACATCTTTGAGTCCATGTCCTTTCTCCCCTGCCTGCCCCTCCTATTATGTGGATGTATAGTCTAAAGAAGACCAACTAAAGGACCAGAAGGCATGAGGGGAACTCAAAACTACCAACAAGATGCCTCCATGAAATCAATCAAAGCCCCAGTGTGATGGGAGGATGCTGCTTGTTGGTTCCCAGCCCCCCAGTTAGCTTACCCCCAAAATAATCACACAGGAACTATATTAATTAAGTCACTGTTGGCATATTAGCTCTAGCATATTATTGGCTAACTCATATATTAATTTAACCCACTTTTATTAATCTGTGTTTCTCCATGTGACAGTGGCTTATGAGCAAATTTCGCCATGTCTGCCTCTAGCATTGGGTCCATGGCTTTTCGCTCCGACTCTGCCCTTCTTTCTCCCAGTATTCAGCCTCGCTTTCCCTACCTACCTAAGTTCTGCCTTGCTATAGGTCCAAAGCAGTTTCTTTCTTCATTAATGGTAATCATTGTACACAGAGGGGACTCCCACATCACCAGTGGCAAACTCATGTGTGTACACATTAGGTCAGAGTCCCCCATGTTTTATTACTAAAGCCTATCTATTATGTTTATAAGAGGAAAGGGGAAATAAGAAGGCTTTGGGAATGTCACACTGAAGAATATACAAACAAAAGAACAGGAGTGTTTTCTCTTTTCTTGTATGCTGTGTCCATGCTCTCTAGAGCTGCAGTGCATCGGCCTCTGGAGCTGTAGTGCATCAGCCTCTCTGAAGCTGCAGTGCATCAGCCTCTCTGAAGCTGCAGTGCATCATCAGCCCCTCTAGAGCTGCAGTACATAGGGCTCTGCAGTATATCAGTCTCTCTGGAGCTACGATTCATCAGCATCTCTAGAGCTGCAGGGCATCTGTGTCTCCAGAGCTGCTTCACATCAGTCTCTGGGACTGCAGCACTTCTGTCTCTCTGGAGCTGAAGTACAGGGTCCTGTCAGCTCGAGAGGGGGAGAATGCCTCACTCCTTCAGCTTTTCTTTTCCAATTGCTCTTCCTCTCCACCCTGGAGAAAACTCCCTCTCCTCTCCCAGTTTTTCCCACCTGAGCCTCGTCGTACTCTAGTTTACACCTCATGGGGTTTGGATGCCAGCACTCAGGGGCTGCTAGGCAGGACTGCTATTCTGCACAAGCTACTGCTGCAGGTAGGGAGTTTGCCTACATCAAGACTGCCCGATTCTTGCTGAAGGAAGTTAGCATGAATAGCACTCTGCACTGCCTTTCTCCTTTCTCATTTGCTATGGAGCAGTCAGTTTCTCTGGGCTCATGGCCTCAGCTTTTATCCCATGATCTAAACATTAGTCTTTACTGTCTGGAGGAAAGAAATTCATTTGAAAATAAGATAGCTACAGCTCTTCCTAAAAGTGAGCTCTATCTTTTCCCACATTCCAAAAATCCCACATGTTCAACATAGTCTCCTTTAAAGGAAAAGAATACTTTCAGTTTTCAAGTTAGTCAACAGAAGACACACTTGACCGTGGCTTGCCACTTTTGCTATTTATGTATTTGCAAACACATAAAAACTGGCAAAGGTGTGTGATCTGCATGTGTATCTATGTGCAAATGCACACTCGTGCATGCAGAGGACCAAGGTCAGATTCATGCATCTTCCTAGCTTGCTCCCCACATGATTTACACTGGCAGGGTTGTCCATGAATCTCAGCTACTGAGCTAATCTAGATCTCCCTAAGGATCCGCAGTCTCTGCCTCCTTAATAAGAGATTCTGACTACAGGTGAGCTGACACCTGCTAAACTTTATGCTGAGGGTCCCAACTCAGATCCTCAGTCTCATGTGGCAAGACCTTTATCCTTCGGGCCCTCTCCTCAGTACCAACCTGCATTTTGACTTTCAATAACATCCCCTGATCCCTTTCTCTTTACTCGATTAAATTAAATGGGCTCAATGTTATTCTTTTTGTTTAATTATAACAAAATTAACCCTTTAAAGCTGTCAGCCACATACATATCATAACACTGACATGACAATTTTGCATTGTTTTTAGATAACCAAAACACAGCATGGGGGAACATGAAGGTTCAACTTTGCTGCTTTCTACATTGGCTTTCCACAAACTTACAAAGGTGAAGGCCAACCATGTGCACTTGTGAGTGTCTTCCCACATGACTCTTGGACAAATTAAACACAGGTTAGCTATGAAACACTAATTTCTCTCTGGTCTCACTTAATCCACACTTATCACTAAGTGTTTATTTGTTGAAACAGAGCCCTGTTTTTCCCCTACTACTTGCTACATCAATTAGAATGTCCCCAAGGTCACTTAGAGTCCTACTACAACAGTACACATAAGTTCCCTGAAATGACCTGAGTGTCCGGACTTCAGTATTAATCACTGTACACATACCAGTAAACATTAATGTTTTCATATGTGCATGACCATATAATACTCAATGCTGTCTATATATATGATGTTCCCATACTGATTATAAGTGTTCTGTGAATCTCAAATCCCTGAAAGACATTTGAGGAAATGTTCAACATCCTTAGTCATCTGAGAATTGCAAATCAAAACAACTCTGTGTCCCATCTTACACCTGCAAGAATGGCCATGATCAAAACACAGATGACAACTTATGCTGGGGAGGATGTGGGGTAAAGGGAACACTCCTGTATTGCTGGTGGGAGTGTAAACTTTACAGCCACTTTGGAAGTAAGTATGGCGATTTCTCAGAAAATTAGGAAACAATTCACCTCCAGACCCAGCAATACCACTGTTGGTTATATACCCCCAAACACTCAATCACACCACAAGAACATCAGCTCAATTATGTTCATAGCAGCATTATTCATAAGAGCCAGAACCTGGAAAGAACCTAGATGGCCCTCAACTAAAGAATGGATGAAAGAAAAATATACATTTGCACAACAGTAAAAAAAATGACATCTTGAAATTTGCAGCCAAATGGATGGATCTAGAAAACACCATATTGGATGATGTAACTCAGACCCACAAACACAAATTTAATATGAATCACTAATAAGTGGTTTTTAGTCATAAAGCAAAGAAAACCAGCAATCCCAGGGAACTGATAAAACAAAGAGGACCCTGTGAGAGGCATAAATGGATCTACATAGGAATTAAAAAAAGACAAGATCTCCTGAGTAAAGTGGGAGTGTGGGGGTTACAGGAGAGTGTAGTCGGGAAGAAGGGAAAGGGAAGGAGGAGCAGAGAAAAATTATAGCTCAATAAAGAAAATCAAATATGATAAAAATGATAAAAATTAGAAATGAGCTTTTTAAAATTTTTTTCAGTCAAGAGACTCTGCTGTTTCAAATAATGGGAAAGAACAGTTAATGGGTACCCGTTCCATTTTTAACTCTGGACAACTTCAAGACTCAGTGCTCAGTTACTATTATAACCCAGACAAGGACACCTCTCACCCACGCATGCTTTTCATAATGGGTACAAGAACATGGACCATGTCCTGAAGCAGAATGCCCTGCCCAAAGTCTTTTTGGATTTACTGACCCGCACTCTGGATTCTCCCAGGAACAAGCGCTTTGCAAGGTCCTTCCTGTGAGAAGAAGATGGAAGGTGAAGCTGTTAGTGAAATACAGCATTTCAGCTTGGCAAGATGAAAGTCATTTCTGGAGATGAATCACACCCAACACAAAACCATGTAGAAATGGTGAGCTCTAAAGTATGAAAGTGGCTTTCCATTGATCTTTATTTTATTGCAAAAATAACCACATTAATTTACACAAGGTGGATATGCTGTACTAGTACAGGGATTGCTTAGAAACCAAAAGATCTTGAGTTCAGTTTCCATTATAAAACATGGGTCACAAAGAAGAAGAGAATAAAAAAAGAAAACTTACAAAGAAATTGAGAGGCACCAAACATTTTATAGAATCAACACTGTGTGTGTGTGTGTGTGTGTCTGTGTGTGTATTGATTTTACCACACAAAACATCCTTCCCATACCCAGCAACTAAACAAAGACCTCGTGCTTGGGCTCAAAGCAGATAGGGCCCATAGTGTGAAGAACATACCTCCTAATGAGATGCTGATGGATGGGAGCTGGAACAGCTACTGAAACAAGTCACATACCTTATGATCTCATCAGGGTACTTAGTTTTTTCAAAAACATCTTCCAACTCATTCAGCTGCCTGGGTGTGAGACCAAACTGGATCCGTGGCCTTGTGCGCCGGACCTGTGGCACTCTGGCAGCAGCCACGTTCTCCTGCTCCCTCAACTGTGGGTTTCTGTACCCTTGGTGGTTCCCATGGCTCTCATGCCTGATGTCATCACCAAGGTAGTTGAAGTTAGCAACGTGGGTCACATCATCCTTGCGGTGTGGGATGAACTGGTTCTTTGGTTTCCCTGAACCATTTTGAGACCCTTCTCCAAAGAAGACACTTTCTGTTGCTGCAGTGGCCTCGTGTTCAAAATCAAGGCTCACCTCAATCTCATTTACATCCAGTTTGTAGAAATTGGGCTCCACATGTTGGGATTGGAAAGCCATGATGAGACCTAAAAGAGAGTAGTGTCATCTCCATAAATGCTTGGTGGATTGAAATGACTTTGCAGCATGTGGGTTTTAGCAAGATTCACATCTGTCCTCTTTCCATCCCACAATCCCTATAGGAGATACATGCCATGTGAAAGAAGCTCTAGGGAGCATGTGCTGAATGTAACCAAATTGGAATCCAACCAAGTCCACCAAAGCCTTGAGGAATGATGTGAGGAGCAAGAAAGCTGTTGCACTTGCACAAGTAGGGATGAGGAAACGCATTTACACCGAGCACATGGCCTCTGCGTGAACCTCTGGAGAACTCTAGCTTCTGTATCTCAATGGGTGCACACTGCAAGATCTGGGAATTAAGTGGACATGGTTATGTCAGCTAGTGTTTGTCCCAGTTTCCTTGAGAGGACATTGAAAACACACCAACACTGTCCTCTACCTGAAGGAGTGTCATGCTTGTGAAGTGGAGTTTATGTAGCATTCTGGGGGGACAAGTCACTGCAAAACACTGGACGTCACCAATGAAACAATGAAAATGCTCCAGATGGTTTATTGGGAATCTCCATCAGAGTTACTGTACGATGTCCTGCCCAGTACTTCTCATGTCTGACTGGGGTGACACTGTGTGGGTCTCTGCCCTTTTCACAGTGTCAGCAAACTCCTGAAGCTTGAAAGTGCTCTCAACAGTACTTAAGCTGAGAAATCACCATATATACAGTAAGTATACAAAAGTGAAATAACCTCGGGCTAGCTTTCATTCAAACAATTAATATTCTCAAAAAATTTCCTCAGTGGGCTGAGATGTTGGAAAATATCAAGAGGATCTCATTAAGAAACTGCAATCCTTCACCCAGCGACTGATGGAAACAGATGCAGAACTACAAACACTGGTGAACCTCAGAGAATCCTGTGGAAGAGGTGGAGAAAGGATTGTGGGAAACAGAGAGGCCAAGGGCACCAACAGAGAAACCACAGAATTTACTAACCTAGGTCCAGAGAGGATCACAGAGACTCGGCTGCAATTCAGGGAGCTTGCAAGGGACTGACCTAGGCCCTCTACCCATGTTTTATAGTTGTGTAAATTATAGTCTTGGTCTTCTGATGGGGCTCCTAACAGTAGGGATGTCTCTGATCCTGTGATCTGCTTTGGGAACCTTATCCTCCTACTGGATTGTATTATTCAACCTTAACAGGAGATGACGTGCCTAGTCAACTTGATATGCCACAGATGGCTGATATACATGGGAGACCTGCTCTTTTCTGAAAAGAGAAGAAGTAGATGGGGGGAAAAGGGAGGTTAGTAGAAGTGTCTGGGAAGAGAGAAAGATCGGAGAGGAAATGTGATTGGGAAAATAATTAATAAAAAGAAAACTAGAGTTTACATTGCTTTTAAAATTAATATTAAGGGGATTGGTTAAATGTTAAGGGCACTACATGTTCTTCTAGATGTCCTGAGTTCAATTCCCATGAACCACATGGTGGATCACAACCATCTATAATGAGATCTGGTGCCCTCTTCTGGCGTGAAGGCATGCATGCAGGTAGAACACTGTACACATGAAAAATAAACCAATCTAAAAATTAATATTAAATTTATTGAAGTTACAGGTTAAGAAATCACAAATTGTGATTGTCAGATTTTTTAAAAATCTTTTTTAAATACAAGGTCATTATTAGTTGGTATGCTTGTACTTATGCATGCCTACAGGGGGCACTGGATCTCCTGAAGCTCTACTTAGAGATAGATGGTTACCGAGGTGGATCCTGGGAACTGTACTCTGGTCCTCTGAAAGAACAACAAAATCTCTTAGCCATTTAGTCGTCTGTCCACTCTCCTCACACAAATGCATCCTTTTTCTTTCTTCCTTTTAATTGTAGAATCCTAGAGCGCTGTGATATCAGGAAAGCTAGTAAGATTCCTAAGGAAGTTCTAGTGCAATTATTTTGACTTATAAATGTGAAAATCAATGTCCGTAAACAGGAAATCATTGTCAAATACCCGTAGAGTTAGTAGCTAAGTCAATTAGGATTGCTGAATTTATTTGTTATGTGAGTATGGACCTATACCATTTTGTGCATGTCACAGCACATGTTTGAATGACAGAAGACAACTTGGGAAAATCAGCTCTCTCTTTCAATCATGCACATCCCAGAGATCAGGCTCATGTTATCTGTGGGGCAGGAGATCCTTCTGTTTATGTGCTCCTTTCATACGTAAAGGAATAAAGAAACTCCCTTGGCATTTTGATAGGACAGTACTTAGGTAGGCAAGGAAGACAGAACTGAATGCTGGGAGGAAGAAAGCAGAGTCAGAGAAACACCATGGAACTGCCACCAGAAATAGATGTGCTGTAACCTTGCTGGTAGGGCAAGACCTCATGGAGTTATACAGATTAATAGAAATGGATTAAATTAATATAGGACTTAGCCAATAATGCTGGCTATTTGTGGCATACACCTTTCATCCCAGCACTCGGAAGTCAGAGGCAGACAGATCTCTGTGAGTTCAAGACCAGCCTGGTCTACTACAGCTCTATCCAGGACAGTCTCCAAAGCCACAGAGAAACCCTGCCTTGAAAAAGAAAGGTAGCCAATAAGAAGTTAGAGCTAATGGGCCATGCAGTAATTTAATTATTACAGTTTCTGTGTGGTTATTTCATGGATAATCTAGCTGGGTGCCTGGGACAAACGAGCAGTCCCACTCTGAAACTATTGGTGCTCCAACATGGTCATCTAAATCCATTTAAAACCTCAAAGTTGAAAAAAGAATTATAGACTAAAGAAATATAGAGTTTAACATAACTTCTTTGTGTTTGCTGGAGGTGTGCCACAGCTCCTTTAATAGAGATTTGCTTGACTCAGCAGAAGCAGCAGAATAAGAGCCCTGCCCTTTTAAAATGCAGCTTCCTGGGCCATGTTACCAGTACAGCCTCTGGCTATGGAGCATTTCAATGGCATTTATGGGCCCAGGTGTTTGCGTGCCCCCTCGGGCACTATACCCACAGCTCAGCTTTCCCCACCTGGGCAGACAGAGGGATCAGATACACTAGGCTTACAAGGCCTGAGGGCATGGTGGTTTCCTGCTGAAGTACACATAAATATTTCAAGGCCATCTAGTGCACTGCATGGCACATTTAATTTTTACTCAGAAAAAAGGGTTTATATGCTGCATAGTGCTACCCAGAGTTTAGGTGGTGAGGACGGCTTCCACACAGCAGTCTTAGAGCTGAGGTGAACTATCTTCACCATATTTAAAGCCTGAGAGAGGTGGAGTCAGCACCCAGAACCACTGAGACCGTGCTGCTTAGCATTTTCAGAAACAGTTCTGATCAGAAAAGAATTAGATACACAGTAGGACAGAATAAAAAAAGAACTATATAAATGGGTCATAGTGTTGGATAAATGTATGTAGGCTTGGAAGAGAAAAGAAAAAAGACTATAGAGAGTCATAAAATAAAGCTTTTAAATGGGGGGGGGTAAAGTCTTTAAAGAGACCAAGTACAGATAGTCACAGATTCAATAGAGAAAAATGAGCCATGTAAAAAGGAAAATTCACAAAGACTCTAGATTATGTATAGTATTATGTTTTCTTTGAATTCTTTTGACTGTGAAGGAGCTAAGTACAGAAAGACATTTCATTGTATGGGCTGCTAAGCTAAATAACATTTATATTATAAAGGTATCTTGACTTCAAAATTTGAGTCTAAGGATATGGTGCTTTGGAAAAGAGGTTCTTTTCACAGAAGATGAGAACCTGTGGATTGCTTCCAGACCAATATGGTTTGATGCATCAAGGCCCCCTAAAAGGTCACAATTAATACCCAAAAATACCTTCAAAAATTAATCATAAGTTCAGAGTCCATGCCCAGTCTCAAAGAACTCAGGAGAGTCTGGATGTCAGGCTTTTTTCCTCAATGACCTCAAGATTGATAGCAGTGAGACAAAAGAACACTGTGTCGTAAAATTGAAGGAACATTCCAGTGAGTCTGAGGTGATAGACATGGCTGCATAGACAGGACTGTGAGGGAGAGCAGTGGGAGCGGGACACATCCTGAGAGAGAGAGAGGAAGCTGAGAATGTTCAGGAGTAGGGTGGAGAAAGGGCTGCACCCTCATGGAGTGAAGGGAGGTAAGGAATGTGTCAGGAGGCAGAGGGAGACAAATATCAAGACTCAGATGTGTGATGTCAGAAGCATGAAATGAGCCAAGGAGTGGGGAATAAGGTCTGAGCTCATCCCTTGCTCAGGCCATGAGCATGGTGCGTATCCCACAAACATAAGGACAAGGAACATTAGGAATATTAGGGCAATATTCTCCCAGCCCTGGAATCACAAGCTGAAAGCATGAAGTCCCAGGGATTCTAGACTGACACCAGGTTACCTGTGCTCCTGGCCACTTCCTCTTTCCATTATGTTCCATTGCTACAGCTACTATGGCAGGGCTCTTTGTTCCTGACAGGATTTACACTCATGGTCTCCCCGGTCATCCACAAACAGTTCATCATACAGAAAATGAACACATTGCCGGGCAGTGGTGGCACATGCATTTAATCCCAGCACTCAGGAGGCAGAGGCAGGCTGATTTCTGTGAGTTCAAGGCCAGTCTGTTCTACAAGACCTAGTTCCATTACAGGTACCAAAAGCTACATAAAAAGCCTATCTCAAAAATACATAAAAAAGAAAAAGTAAAGAAAATGAACACAACACATGCACACACTGACACACACACAAAATCACACAAATACACACACACATACACACACACTGGCTGTGGAAGGTATTGGAACCCTGGGTCCCAGAGTGCATGATGGGAAACCAAAAGTTGCAGATTTAGAACAGGAGAAGAACACTGAGCTATCCCCAGAGAAATGTAGTATCTGGGAGTTAATTGGGACCCCTGCCATCATCCTGGCTCTGACCACAAAGCACCTCCATGTCCTCTTTCATGCTCAGATGGACATCCATGCGTCAGCTCTCACTTAATTGTGCAGACTCCATGGCCTGAATGTGGTGAACAAAGCATTTGCCTCCGCAAAGCATGTCCTTTGGTCCTCTGCTATTGTCATGTGGGTTGAGGGGTTTTGTCCTTAGTAGAATCTGCCCCTCTAGACATGTCTGTTTCTGGTGTCAGCATTTTTGCTACAGGTTACAAATATATTTACTATCCCTAGATGAAGAGACGGTGTTTCTGTGACTAGGAACTGATGCTTCCATGGGCGAGAAGAAAGCCTTCGTGAACTAACAATGCGGTTCATGAACATGGATGGGGGATCTGGTCTCTGGTCATTCCAACTGTTATCAGGAATTTAATTGCAATTCTAATTTTCATATATAAACTCAGGTCTAATATTTTATATTTCTATAAGAAACAGTCAACAATGTTGTGCATGGTATCACATACCTATAATCCCAGCATTAAGAAAGTAAATGCAACAATACCACCACATATTTGAGGCTCTGCTGTTCAATGTAGAAACTTCCAGGTCAGAAAGCAATCCATAATGAGATCTTTTCTCAAACAAACAAACAGAATTTAAAAATCCTTGTGTAATATAAATGAATACAATACAGATAAACTACATTCTTGACTGTCTTGCCGGCTAGTTTTATGTCAGCCTGACACAAGCTAGAGTCATTTTGGAAAAGGAAACTTGAACTGAGAGAGTACCCTCACCAGATTGGCCTATAGTACATTATCGTTCCTTGTAATGAAATAAAATAAAATATGCTAAAAAGGTTTATCACATCGAAGTTGGACAAAGCAAACTAAGAGAAGGAAAAGAGCCCAGGAGTCAGATACCATTGGTTCTCACACTCAGGAGTCCCAAAAAACACTAAACTGAAAGCTATAGTTAATAAGTAGAGAACTAGCAGAGACACTGTAGTCCCTGAGCTTGCTGTCGCAGTCTCTGAGAGTTCCTATGAGCTGTTCTCAATCCACTTAGAGGGACTTGTTATCCTGGTGTCCTCCATCCCCTCTGGCTCTCACACCCCTCCTACCTCCTCTTCAATGGTGTTCCCTGAGCTCTGACGGGAGGGATTTGGTGGAGACATCCCATTAGTGCTGAGTATGAGGGACAATGAATTGGTAAAGTCACTTTGATTGGGCTATTTACAGTACTACAGAAGTCAGCAGCTTTCAGGCTGACGAGAGCTCTGAAAGTATTATCCTAGTGCTGAGACTGTCATTCAGGTAAGGTACTCTGATTGGGAGCAATGTCTGCCACTCTGCAGTGCACGTGTGGACCTCAGCATGGTGCTTCATGCATCCACCAATACCCACACTGCATGAGCTCTGTGTCCCACAGCATATGACCTGATCTCTGTTCCATTAGGGCACTTCCGGTTGTAGGCTGACTCCCAAAGCTTGGGGGGGGGTTACCTGAGCAGGGCTCCTGCAACAGAACTGGCTGACTTTCAATGCTTCCTCTGCCTTGTCCTTCTATCTAGCTGCTCTAGGTGTGAGCACTGCCAGTAACTCTGCCAGGAAGTCATCTCTTTGACACACTTGGTACAGTTGCTTTTGTGGCCTACTACATGTTTTATTATATCCATGAAAATGATGAGGCCGAACTCCGTTGCAAATATTAAGTGCCTCTCCCAAGCACAAGCCAAAGACAAACATCATAAGGTGTAATAAGGTGCAGCAACAGGGCTGAATCCATAGGGCCATCCTCCACCATTGTTGAATGGAAGGAGGTGCAAGGAAGAAAAGGTCCAAGCCAGAAAATGGAAGCTAATATAAAATCTATCTAGGTGGTGAGTTATTATGCTTTGTGGAAGACATCAAGAGCTTTGAGGATGTGCTTCCCAGGGGAAGGAAACTGTAGTTGCTGGTACACTGGTTTGTGAAGCTGAAGTAAAAGGATGCCAAAATTCTGCAAGTAATTCATGAACCCGGATGGTATCCCGGTCCTGTGCCATTGATGTCATCCCCATTCATGGTTTAGGAAGCTGTGAATGAAGCATTTCATTCAGGGTCCCAAGATATGTAGAGCTCAGTCTTTGGGATTTAGCTTCCTATTAGACAAAGCTGGCACTGCCCATCCCATTTTCTTTTTCTTATGCTGCTTCTTTCTTTGCCATCTACTCTCTTCTTCCTCTGAAGTTATAATCCAGAGGTCTCCTAGAAAGTGCTTGGTAGTCAGGGAGAGGGGGAAACTGTTCTGATGCCCATGTATAAATGTCAAGTATCATCCCATGATTCCATGTCAACAGAAAGATTCAGCTTCCTGCACTGGCATACTGCAGGCTCAGGGTCCCTGTCTCTTCATCTACACTGCCAAATCTACAAACAGTCAAGTAATCAACTTGTATAAACACACAAAATAAGGCATATGACACCTTTTCGGGAAAATAATCGGTGCCTGAGCTAACCACGGGGGGAAATGGGGAAGGGTCACTACCCTTCTTCCTGACAGATTCCCTAGGGTTTTCCCAGTTCTTGGAAGATTCAGCTCATTTTTAGATATAGTTTAGGTTTTATTTATGTGTATGTGTGTGTGCTTTCATGAGTAAGTATTTGTACATGTTTGTGGGTGTCTGCAGTGTCCAGAAAAGGACATTGTATACCCTGGAGCTAGAGTAATAGGTGGTTGTCAGCTTTCTTATGTGGGCTCTGGGAGCCGAACTCGGGTCCTTTATTAGAGCAGCAAGGGCTCTTGATCACTGAACCATCTATCTATCCAGTCCCCCATTGTGCGTTTTTAGAAAAACTTTGTTGTAATTGATTTAAAGACTTCCATCTTTGCACTTACTCAAAAGAAAACTCTTTCAAAAATCTAATGATTCACAGAGATTCCCAATAGAAAAAACATGAAATGATTCAAAGACATCTGCAGACAGGCACTGTGTTGAGCTCTGGGCGTCCCCCTGAGGAAGGGGAAGGGATTGTATGATCCAGGAGGTTCAAGGTCATGATGGAGGAACCAAAGGCACAGCTGATCTAAGCTTGTGGGACCACATGGGCTCTGGACCCACAGTTAGGGAGCTTGCATGGACCCGTCCTAGGCCCTCTATGTGTGGGACTATTGTGTAGCTTGCTCTGTTTGTAAGGTTCCTAGCTATGAGATCAGGACCTGTCCCTGGTGCTTAGCTGACTTTCTGGAACCTATTCCCCATGCTGGATTACCTTACCCAGCCTTTATACAGGGTTAAGAGCTTGGTCGTCCCTCAACTTGATGTGCCCTGCTATGTTCAAGTCCACGGGAGGCCTGCCCCTTTCGGGATGGAGACCTAGGAACAGTTGGTAGAAGGGAAGGGGTATAGATGGGAGTCAGGGAGTATGAGAGGTTGAGAGGAGAGGAAGGGAAAAAAACTGTGATCCCTATGTAAAATAAAGGGAAATGTTAATTTAAAAAGAGATTTTAGCCTCTTCCCCTGTATAAAGGACTGCAAGCCGTAATAAAGACATTAATGCTAAAAAAAAAATAAAGAGAAAAAAAAAAATTAAATGATTCCCTATTCTATATCTGTAAACAGATTTAGCCATTCATTTTATATCTATATTGTGTATACAGTGTAAAAGGATATGACTACTGATCCCAAAAATTCTTTTTTTATTAATTAATTTATTTATTAAAGATTTCTGTCTCTTCCCCGCCACCGCCTCCCATTTCCCTCCCCCTCCCCCAATTAAGTCTCCCCCCAGCCCGAAAAGCAATCAGGGTTCCCTGTCCTGTGGGAAGTCCAAGGAACCCCCACCTCCATCCAGGTCTAGTAAGTTGAGCATCCAAACTGCCTAGGCTCCCACAAAGCCAGTGCGTGCAGTAGGATCAGAAACCCATTGCCATTGTTCTTGAGTTCTCAGTAGTCCTCATTGTCCGCTATGTTCAGAGAGTCCGGTTTTATCCCAGGCTTTTCCATACCCAGGCCAGCTGGCCTTGGTGAGTTCCCAGTAGAACATCCCCATTGTCTCAGTGTGTGGGTGCAAAAATTCTAAGAGCAAGGAAAACCCTAAAGAATCGGTCAGGAAGAATGGACTGAACCTCCCCAACTTCCAACCTTGAATAACTCTGACACGTATTCTTTTGTTAAAAACGTGTCACATGCTATATGTCATAGGCCAAGTATTATTCTAAATATTGCCTGAATATTTGTGTGTTTACCTTCAGTCAAAGAGGAGTAAGGGACTGACCAAATCAATACCTCGGTGTTAAGAGCTGATGCAATTATTACACCTGAAATTTAACAGAAATTATTAAATATCTGAGGTGATTATAATTATTATTATTATTATGGCTTTTTGAGACATGATTTCTTTGTGTAACAGTCCTAGATGTCCTGGAACTAGCTCTTTTTTTTTGAATATTCAAGACAGGGTTTCTCTGTAGCTTTTGGTTCCTGTCCTGGAACTAGCTCTTGTAGACCAGGCTGGCCTCGAACTCACAGAGATCCGCCTGCCTCTGCCTCCCGAGTGCTGGGATTAAAGGCATGTGCCACCACCGCCGGGACAACTAGCTCTTTTTTTTGTTTTGTATTGTTATGTTTTTTTGACACTGGGTTTCTCCGTAGCTTTGAAGCCTGTCCTGGAACTAGCTTTTGTAGCCCAAGCTAGCCTAGAACTCACAGAGATCTGTTTGTCTCAGCCACTATTGCCCAGCCATGTAATAACTTCTTAAGCAGATCATTTTCCTTTTGGATGAGCACACCATTTGTTTTAATTGGACAGTGTCGTTAGCTAGAATTGTATTCCAACCCAGTCCCAAAACCTTGATGTTGTACTTGAAAAGCAATGTCTGGCTAGCATTCATTGTGCTAACAGGCACTCCTGAACTAGCAGCCACTAAAGCTGACTACGTCCACTTAGTTCTACACCCATTCTCTGAGCTGCTAGTGCTGGGTGGCAGGTGAGGGTCACAGAAATTTTTACATGTTCACTCGAGCATCCTGGAGTCAAGCGTGTGCCTCTCTCCCATGCTCCATTCCGATTGATCTTGCACTTCCACACAATCCACCCATCATCTCCTCCCTAAAACCTAGAAGGAACGGGCAGCATGCTGATACACATTAAAGCTCATTCTGGAAGCATGCCCTAGGAACAAGATTTAACTCCATGCTACCTTTTCTCACCCCCATCAGTCTCCCTCAGTTTCTCCTCATTTGGGCCACAACCATCATTTGTGAGCTAAAACAGACAGCACTTACCTCAGCAAGTGGGCACAAGGGCCAGTGCAGTCAGTCAGGACAGCAGTCAGTGACGGGCTCGCGAGTGTACAGCTTCTTCCTGCAAGCA
This sequence comes from Microtus pennsylvanicus, assembly GCF_037038515.1. Lineage (NCBI taxonomy): Eukaryota > Metazoa > Chordata > Mammalia > Rodentia > Cricetidae > Microtus > Microtus pennsylvanicus. Next base: position 54,581,729 of record NC_134601.1, read on the forward strand.
AGTGCCTGGACGTCGTGCGTGAGGACCCTGGAGAACTGGGGAGCATGCGCGGACCTGCGCATTGACGCATTCACGTCATCCTTTGCTTCCGTCCTCTGGTTGTTTGGTCGGTAGCCCTGCCGAGATTCTAGACCTAGAGGTCAGTCATACCCGGAACGCGAGTGCTGTTTGAGGTCCACAGTTGTAGTTATGGAGCATAAATATTATACTCGGAAAGATTATGAGGAGGAAATAGTTTGTGAAAACGGAGTTGTGGCCTCCACGTCATCTGCGGCCATGGAGGCAGATGGTGGCCATAGCCACCCGGATTCTTCTTTGGAGCTTGACCTGGAAGAATTGAACACCTCACAGGCTGGTGTGGCAAGGATTCCTCAGCAGCACCAGGGTCATCAAAACCTCTTCCATTGCACACCGCGCCAGATCAGAAAAATGGAACGCGTCTTTAAAAAATCCCAGGACCCAGATTTGGCTGCCAGGTATGTGGTTTGGACCAAGAGCTCCGCAACCTCCCTGGCCTCTGGCTCATGTTGAGGTGCCTTTGGTTCTTTGAGGCCCTGTATTCCTTATCGTCCCTCTCCAAGTCACAGGGTTCTTCTCCTTTGGTGGTGGGCACGGGAGGATGCCCCATGTGGGGCCCGAGCTCAGTACCAACATGTAGTGCTGGCATGAAGCAAATGTCCATAGTCAACATCTCTCATTCCAGGTCATATTTTAATTTCTGTGAAATATAGAGACCAGAGTTTGTGGACCCAAACAACTTACTAGCATCAAGTTCACGAGTGCTAGGAGTTTATAGTTTCTTGTGTGACCTCCTCATCTTTTCAGGGACTGTGTACCTAGCCATCATCTCCTATTGGTTTCTTCTTCCGTTACCCTAGTGCTGTTTTTAATTTAGCATACTTTGCTCAGCATAGACTTTGACATTTATTTTTAATTTTCAATAGTTGGTTAAAATTGTTTGTCTCTATCATTTAGAAACTTTTGCAGGAGATGAATTTATTTCAAAAGTGAGACTGCCTCTGAGAATAAATGTTAATGCCAAGTGTGAGGGAGGACGGTGATATTTTAAAAGGCATAGAATTCATGTATGACATTGTATTGCATGTAAAACCCTGCATGATAAACATCCATGGTTGTCTTTACACAGGAAAGAACTTGCAAGAGCTCTGAAAGTGCCTGAAGCAAAACTGAAGGTCAGTGAATCCAAGCAAATCAATTGGACAGACAATCTATAGCCTTCCTTAGGCATTACCTAGCCTTGTCCTAGGCACTTTTCAATTAATCGATTTCATTTCCTTTTTTTCCCTGTTTGAATGTTGGTTTTTGGCACAGGGTTTCTCTGTGTAACCCTTGCGGTCCTTGAACTCATGGTTCTTTTGCCTCCAACTCCACCCCCCAAGTGCTGAGATTACAGCACTTGACAAACTGAGCGGTCTTTAACTCTATTTTAACCTTAGTTGAAACAGCTCTACATAAAAGGGACATCATTTCTAGGTGGGCAATATCCATAGCACATGGTTTTCATTGTGATGCAGTTTTGGACCCCCAGTTGGCCACACACTTAGCCTCCTATGGAAATACTCCTTGCCCCTTTAACTCTTTAATTGTCCCTGTCTTTCTATTTTGTGTCTGGGATATCAGGGTTAAAAGTGCTACACTGCATAAAGAAAAAAATGATCCTAAATAGGGACGATGGTAATTAATAGTGACAACCCTTAATGTTAATTTTTCTGGGATTCTGTGTGTGGCTAGGCAAACACATTGCCAAATAGTTATATTAGGGTTGAGAAGAGGCATGGAGTGATAGGTATGGAAGAACAACACTTACAACACAGAGATTAATATTGTGCAGGGCAGGATTCTGGAAATCTCGCTGAAGCAGAGATAGTATTCTTCATCCTGATGCTGGAGAACTTTGTATAACATGAAAGAATATGCTGGTCAGATTTACCATGGGTGGAAGTCCCCACTGAAGTGTATATACTGCGGGAAAAAGACAAAATCATGGTCCTGTTTGCAGAGGTTGACACACAGCCGGGGCTTGCTTTTGTGAGCTGAGTAGGAAGTCCCATGTTAGATGCCTTAAAGTGATGTCTCTCCCTCGGCTCTGGGTGTGGAAGCCAATGCTAAAACAATCTTGTCTCCCTCTGATTTTAGGTGTGGTTCGCCAACCGAAGAGCCAAAGAGAGGAGGGAAACACTTGTACTTTTAGGAAACACACCTCCTGTTGAAGACATCATCATACTTAGGGACTTTAAGGAAGATTCTTCCTAGAATGGCATCATCCTTCGTTCAGGAGCAAAATGGCTAATTGGTGACCCATGTGCCCATTGCCAAGATTAACTAAAATTGAACACTCATGTTAACAATAAACACATAAGCTCCGCATGCTTTCTGGTATTTTGTAGTATAAGATGTACACTTTTCAGGAAATCCCATTTAAACAGAATGACAAAGTCTAGTTACATAGATTAGCATTTTAAGTCATGAGTGTTGCATGCATAGATGAATATTCCCAATACATGGTGATTGGGGGAAAGTTGGTCACATGAGCCTTCTTGATTCAGGCTTAGTAGATCATCTGAGCAAGTGATTCAGAAGTAATCCTGCAAACAAGAATCTAAGGAGAAGTTGACACAGACGATATTAATGGTGATGAAAACTTTTATTTTGGGCAGTATACCAATACTTTTTTATTCTTAAAGAAATTAGATTTTTTGTCATACCTGTTTATGGTTTTCCTTCCTCCCAGTTCCTCCCCACTTACCCTCCCATCTGGATACATTCCCCTTTCTGCCTCTCTTTGAAAACAGCTCAGGTGGGTGGAAGCCGCACATAGGCCTTCCTGGACCTGCTGAAGACATTCATGGGCAGGAGACGGTCACTGTGATGAGCAAATGTGTGGTGGAGAAATTGGAGGGAACGTATCAGAATGATTCATGTGCTGTAGAAAGAGGGAGAACAGAAGGAACGAAGGGGGTGAGGAGCAGGCTGCTGTGGGCATCCTGCTAACCACCCAGGGTTGAGGTGGTACCCAGACCTGGCCGGGCTGCTACCAAGGTTCTGTGTGACCATGGTCCTACTGCGGGCAGGGACTGTGTGGACATGCATGGGTTGTGCCATCATCAAAGACCACTGGACGGCCTATGTCTTTGTTTTCACCTGTTGGTGGAACATGCCACTTCAGGGGCTGTACTGATCTGAGTGTCCTGCACTGCCACCAGTGCCATTGTGAAATCAGGGACTGAGATGCTGCTGAAGGACATGTCTGAGAGAGTGGCCAGGGTCTCTGTGTTGATGTCCATGGCTCCTGCTACCACTGAAGGCTATGTGTATGCCTGGCGTCTGGGCTCCCACCTGAGGCCATGTTGGTGTCCTGGGTCACGCTGCTGATGGAACCATGCCAATTTGAGTACCTCTGCTTCTACCTAGGTTCTTAGTGGCATCCACTTGTGCCTCCTGCCGAGGACCACTCTGGGTCCACGTCAGAACTGCAGCCAGGGTCTGTGTTGAGGTCCATGTCCTGTGTTGTCACCAAAGGCCACAGGGATGCTCAGGGCCTGGGCTGTAATCTGGGACCTTGTTGGTGTGCAAGCTTCCAGAGCCATGCTGATCTGAGTAATCTGTGCTCCCACCCAGGTCCTTGGTGTCATACACGTCCAAGTAGCTGCTTAGTGCCATGTGTGTGTCTGTGTCCCCATGGCAGGCAGGGTCTGAGTTGATATCCATGGCTCCTGTTACCACCAAGGGCCATGAAGTAGTCTGGGGTCTGGTCCTCCACCTGAGTCCATGATGGTTTCCCAGGGTGAAGTTGCTGCCAGCAACTGGTCTGAGTGACCTTTGTCACCACCTGAGGCTCTGGTGATGTCAAGGCCTAAGCTTCAGCCTAGGGATATCTCTGGGTCCGTGGTCCTACAGCAGCCAGGGTCTGAGTCAATGCCCATGGTTTCTGTTGCCACCAAGGGTCGTGCTGATGCCTAGGGTCTGGTTAGCTATCTCAAACCATGTTGGCATTTGAGAGCCATGCTGCTGCTGGGGTCATACTGATCTGAGTGACCTGAGCTGCCACAGGTGCCATGGTGACATCTGAGCCAGAGATGATGCAGAAGGCCATGTCTGGATCCATGGTTTTACCGCATCTGGGCTCTGTCATGATGTCTTTGGTCTCTGCTACCATAGAAGGGCATGCATGATGAAACACAAGGGCCATGCTGAGCCAGGCCTGCCCTTCACTAGCCCTGGCAAACTTGATCCTGAAACTTCCTGTGGCAAGAGAGCTAACACTGACACTCACAGGCGAGCTGGTCCTAGTGGCCCAGACGTGGAGGCCTGGTTTCTACACTCAGGGATCCACCCCTCACCACAGGCATGCAACAGCTGACCCTGATGGAATGGGTTTAGGAGAGCTGGCTCCCCTTATCACCTGAGGGGGCACCTCCAGGTTCCAGGACCAACGAGGTTGCCTACCACCCTGGACCAAATCAGGGCTTTGAGTTGCCCACCAGAGCATCTTCCCATCTAGGACCTGCTGCACTTGGGAAGGGACTGGTTCTGAAGGATCTCCACGACCTGGGGCAGCTGTGGGATATTGCAGAGGAGTTTCAGTGAGGGTCCAGATACCAGAGACCTTTAATCAGACCAATAACTCATCACAATGAACGTTTTTGGGTGGTTCTGATTGGACAAAAAGGTTTCCTACATGACACACCAGGGCTCCCAAGGCCACTAAAACAATTGGAGTGGCAGGAAAGACAGAGGAGTGATGTTGGGTTTTTGTCTGTTTATTTCGTTCATTGGTTGGTTTGGTATTTTTTTGATTTTCTTTTCCGGTAGCACACCACATGGGTAAAGGGAGGATATAGAGGGACTAGGAAATGAGCAGAATTGGAATGCATGTCGTGAAATTCCCAAAGAATCAATAAAGTAATTACATATATTATATATTATATGTATAATGTATACAAATATACAGGAGTCTAAGGAGTAATAATAAAAGAAAATATAATAAGTAAAATGGAAGCTAGTATGTTAATATTGAACAAAATGTTGTGGGTCTGGGATCACTCAGAGATTCACCGTGTCCGTGAATAAATTTTAATAAGAAGAGTGTTTATCAAATAAATACTAGTGCTGTATGCTCATGACCCCAGGACTACAACTGAGAGCCCTCCCTAGTTGTAGTCCCTGGACAGAGTATCCAAGGCTTATAGAGTCAAACCACAAGATTACAATGTATTCTACTGCATGTAGGCAGGGTCTAATTGTAACTGTATGTCTTACAGCTGCAGAATCTTAGAGAGTTAAATTAAACCAATAGCTCAGTTTCTTGACTGTTCTGCTTTGCCTTCCTTCCCCTGTCATGAAATCAGGTGGATCACCTAACACCTGATGGAGAGGAATGTTTGTTCGTTTTTTAAGTATGCTTAGGTCTAGAGCCATAAGTCAACTCCAGAGCCAGCTCATCAGTAAAGTAGACCAGCATAAAATAATATTACAGTATTATTAATATCTAAACAATATTCAGATACCTGTAAAATGGAATCCAGTATCCAGGGAGAGACCTGTGTTGCGGGAGGTCCTCCCGCTTCTTCAACCAATAGCCGCTGAGATACCAGCCCATTGGGGCGTGGTCTCTCTCCCTTTAAAAAAGCAGCACTTCCCTCTCCTCTCTCTCTTTACTTCCTGCTCCGCTGGCGACTAGACTCCTGGTTGCATTGCGTAGAGGGCTGTTGCCTGGGACAGTGATCTGTAAGTTTTTTCCCCTTTAAATAAATATCACCCTATTAATCATAATCCCAAATTGGTGTGGCATTGTTTGTGACTTACACCTTCATTTTGGCACCCAACGTTTGGTTTTAGAACCTCTCCCGGCTCGCAGCCACGAGTTCGGCTTGGCGGCCGCAAGTTTGGCTTGGCGGCCGCAAGTTCGGCTTGGCAGGAGCCCTTGCTTCCTCAGCCGCTGCCTGTGCCTTGCAGCGGCGGCCTTGGCCTCCCGTGGTTTGCTCTTTTCTGAGTTGTTTTTAAATCTCCCTTGCAAGCACAGCTCTTAAAGTGGCGCGAACCAGAGCATGCGGTTGCTGAAAGCTGCAACCCCTCAGGGTGACTCTGTCACGTGGAGGCATAAGCAGCTTCCAGATTGCTCTTCTCTACCCCTGGATTCAGGGTTTCTGGTTCCATCTCTGAAATTGATTTAATTACATTTACTTTGTTGAGAAAACTTGCGTTTTCCAGTTTTTAACATCTACTAAGGCACTGAAACAGGACCATGTTTTCATCGCGATTCTGCCACAGTGCCACCTGCTGGATAATAGGTAATATAACAATTTTCGTTTCTAATGCAAATTTTACTGCTTTGTTTTCACTAATACAATGGATTAGTAATTTTATATTTACTAATACAATGAATTACATCATACAAGGTTTATATGATTATGGGAATACCTTAATTTGCTTGTTACTAGGCTTCAGTTTTCTTTTCCATATTCAATCATTAAGGAAGAATATGGCACTCCTAAGAATGATAGAATCTTTACGAACTAATAATGAACAACTAATTGACAGGATTAAAATTATTGAAAATCAGAGGTTATCTGAACAAGTGGATACTATGACAGACAAAATTGATTCCATATCCAAGGGTATTAGAAAGTTACCTGAAAGGGTTCAGGCTGTTGAATTTGACCTTCAGACTTTATCACAAAGTTTTGATAAGGTAACAGACAGAATGTACCTCCAAGATGGGAATCTACATGATATACAAGAAAAGTTTAAGGAGGACGTGTTATCTTTGAAGGAAAAAATTAAAGCTTTGGAATCACAGGTGCAGAATGGGGACCAAAAAATTGATACCTCAGTGAAATCACTGGAAATATATACAGGTCAGGAGATTCAGGATTTAAGAGAGACAATGATAAAAAGATTTGAAAAGATTGGAGAAATTATTGCAGCTGGTGAACAGAGTAAGGAGGCACAAGGACAGGATACAATGCCTCCACCAGCTATTATAACTGGCTTACCTAGGGTTCTAGTGACATACCCTATACTTAATTCTGACAAAGCGTCAACTTCTAAAGGCTCAAAGGGAGTCAGAGAAGCTAGATGGACTTCAATAGCAATGAATGATCTGAAAGAAATTAAGCAAGCTGTTGTTAATTTTGGCTTGTACAATGCATATGAAAAGGAAATTATAAAGACTTGGGCTTCTAATGCTAGAGCTACCCCCCATGATTTACATCAGTTAGTGTCTGCAGTTTTAGATAATGGACCTTCCTTGATGTTTGGAATTTATTTCAGAGAAGAATCCAAACATATGGAACAGCAAGGAAGAGCAAAAGGTATTGAGGTTTCCCAAGATCAAATTCTTGGTGCAGGAGAATATGCTGATCCACAGGTCCAAGCTATTTATGACGATGAAGTACTGTGTCTTTGTCACCAAGCAGCTTTAAATGCTTGGAATAGGATACAAGATCCAGCAAAAAGGGTTGAATCAAATACCAGAATTAGGCAGGGACAGAGAGAACCCTTTATTGACTTTTTGCAAAGATTAATTAAGGCTCTGGACATAGGGGTAACAGACCCAGAAGCTAGACGAGTACTTCTTGAATCTCTAGCTTTTGAGAATGCAAACATAGAATGCAAAAATATAATTGGGCCTTTAAAGTCTAGATCAGCACCTATGGATGAATGGATTCAGCATATGATGAATGTTGAGACGTTTAGCTATAATGATGAATCTTGGGTAGGAGAAGTGATTTCCAAAGCAATGAGGAGACATCAAACTGCCAGGTGTTTTAATTGTGGTAAATTAGGACATTTACAAAGGGATTGCAGGCAAAGAATTTCTAGGAATAATATCTCTTCTGGGAATAACAAAAATAGGAGACCTCGGCCTTCAGGTATATGTAGGAGATGCGGTAAAGGCAGGCATTGGTCCAACGAATGTAGGTCAACAACAGATAGACGGGGCAATCCGATATCATCGGGAAACTCCTTGGGGGGCCTCACGCAGGCCCCCAAGCCAACAGTGGCCCTGTCATTCCCAGTCACAGTGGAGAACGTGCCTCACCAAGAAAATTAAAAGCTCCAATTTCTGCTGTAAAAAGTAATAATGGTCTAAATGATGAATTACGTGTGGAGGATGAGTCAAAAAACCCAGTAGGACAGAGTAAACGTATATTTTGGCAGACTTCTATTAATGATCAAAGACCAAAGCTAAGAGTCTGTATAAATGGCACTTTTATTGAAGGCTTATTAGACACAGGTTCAGATGTAAGTATCATTACCCCAGAATCTTGGCATCCAAATTGGCCTCTTCAAGAGGTAGATGTTCAGTTCCTAGGAATTGGAACCCTATCTCGTGTAAAACAAAGCACAAGATGGGTTGAATGCATAGGGCTCGAAGGACAAATAGGAAGACTAAGACCATATATAGCCAATATTGCCATAAATTTATGGGGCTGTGACCTGCTACAGCAATGGAATACCCAGATTAACATTCCTGTATTTCCAGGAATTCATAATTCTGGGAAGGATATGATGAGGTATTATGGAAAAAGGTCACCAGTCATTCAGGCTGTACAAGAACATACAGCAAATACCAAACCTTTAGAGGTACCAATAGCCCTACCTTTAAAATGGCTAACTGAGAAGCCAATATGGATCAAACAGTGGCCTCTAGCTGAAGATAAACTACAGGCATTGGAACAGCTGGTGCAAGAGCAACTAGATGCTCACCATATTGAAGAATCAACCAGCCCTTGGAATTCTCCTGTGTTTGTTGTAAAAAAGAAATCTGGTAAATGGAGAATGGTGACAGATCTAAGAGCTGTCAACAAAGTAATTCAACCTATGGGCCCACTACAGTCTGGAATTCCTTTGCCTTCTCTGTTACCGAAAGGATGGCCTCTTATAGTTATTGATTTGAAAGATTGTTTTTTCACTATACCGTTACAAGAAAAGGATAGAGAAAAATTTGCCTTCACAGTACCTACTTATAATAATTCTCAGCCTAATAGGAGTTATCAATGGACTATCCTCCCACAGGGTATGCTCAATAGTCCTACACTGTGCCAATATTTTGTAAGTAAGCCATTGGAAATAATTCGTAAACAATTCCCCAAGTCCATAATTTATCATTACATGGATGACATCTTGTTATCTGATTCAAATAAAGATACTTTAGAAAGGATGTTTGAAGAAGTAAAGAAAGTCTTGCCTATTGTTTAAATTTATTCCTATCCTGGAAAGTCTTTATAGAGGTGGGCGGTCCTTGGGCTTCCCACAGGTCAGGGAACCCTGATTGCTCTTCGAGGAGATGAGGGAGGGTGACTTGATCGGGGGAGGGGGAGGGAAATGGGAGGCGGTTGCGGGGAGGAGGCAGAAATCCTTAATAAATAAATAAATTTAAAAAAATAAATAAAAAACAAACAAACAAACAAAAAGAAAGTCTTGCCTAGGTGGGGATTACAAATTGCCCCTGAAAAGTTTCAAAGAGGAAATTCTATTAATTACCTGGGTTACAGAATAGGGTTAGAGAAAATTAAAACGCAAATTGCACAAATTAGGAGAGACCAGTTAAAGACTCTTAATGACTTCCAAAGATTGTTAGGAGACATTTCCAGTCTATGACCAGCTGTTGGGATAGCACCTGATCTAATAGTTCATTTAAACAAAACCTTAGATGGTTATAAAGAAAACTGACAGCTGAAGCAGAAAAGGAACTGACAATGATTGAGGAGGCACATGTGGACAGGGTGAACCCAAATCTTAGCTGCATCCTAGTCATATTGCCTTCCAGAATTTCTCCTACAGGGATTCTAATGCAGAGGGAAGATATTATTTTAGAGTGGATATTTATACAAGTAAAAAATTAAAAACTTATGTGGAAAAAGTCTCTGAATTAATTATAAAAGTTAAGCTGAGACTTTGTCAACTAGCAGGTATAAACCCAGCAGAAATTATAGTGCCTTTTTCTACTGAAGAAATAAAAAAGTTATGGGAAGACAATGAACTGTGCCAAAGAGTTCGTGCTAATTTTTTTTGGAGAAATTAATAGTAACTATCCCAAAAGTGGTAGACTTAACCTCATAAAAAGAACTTCTTGGATTCTTCCTAGAATTGTACGTGATGCTCCAATAACTGGAGCCCGTACGTTCTATACTGATGCAAATAAATCAGGGAAAGTAGGTTACAAGTCAGATGAATTGAGTAAGGTGGAACAAAGCCCTTATAATTCTGTCCAGAAGGCATAATTATATGCCAGTCTTATGGTGCTAAGGGATTTTAAAGAACCTCTTAATATAGTTACAGATTCACAATATGCAGAAAGAGTTATCTTGCATATTGAAACTGTTGAATTTATACCAGATGAAACAGAGTTGACTTCATTGTTTATCCAGGTACAAGACATAATCAGGAACAGGCTTTGTCCGATGTACATAACACACATCCGGTCCCATACAGGTCTGCCTGGTCCTCTAGCCCAAGGCAATGCTGAGAATGATAAATTATTGATTGGAAGTTTGTTGCAAGCCTCAGAATTTCATAAGAAGCATCATGTCAATAGAAAAGGCCTAAAGAAAGAATTTTCCATTACTTGGCAACAAGCTAAGGACATTATAAAGAGATGTCCTACTTGTTCTTTCTATAATCAAACACCGTTGCCTGCAGGGAGTAACTCAAAGGGTACTAAGAGAAATGAAATCTGGCAGATGGATGTGTTCCACTTTATGGAATTTGGTAAATTAAAATATGTACACCACACCATAGACATGTATTCAGGTTTTCAATGGGCTACTGCCCTGAGCTCAGAAATGGCTGATTCAGTAATCACATATTTATTGGACGTTATGGCCATCCTGGGTATACCTGCACAAGTAAAGACAGATAATGGTCCAGCATATGCATCTAAGAAAATGAAACGCTTTTTTGATTATTATAATATAAAACACATTACAGGTATACCAAATAATCCTACAGGTCAGGCAGTTATAGAAAGATCAAATCGTACTATAAAGGATATGCTGAACAAACAGAAAGGGACCGAAAATACCCCCAGAAATAGATTACATAATGCTTTATTAACCTTGAATTTTCTTAACGCTAATGAGAAAGGAACGACAGCAGCAGAAAGACATTGGATAATGGAAAAGTCTGCTGAACTAAATCAACCGATTTATTTCAAAGATGTGCTGACCTCCCAATAGAAGCCAGGAGATGTGCTACGTTGGGGAAGGGGTTTTGCTCTTGTTTCCACAGGAGAAGAAAAATTCTGGATACGATCAAAATTTATAAAGTTTCGATTTGAAGAAGAGAAACCTCTTGGAAAGGAGAAATGACAACTCATCCACAAAGATGATATTCATACAGGTGGTAAGAAAAACATAAAATGGGGGCAGGGTTCTGTTCTTATCTCCACAGGAAAACACTCATCTTTGAAAAGTTCAAGGGACCCTGGATGTTTGGATACTGACAGATGGAAAAATACCTGCCCAACAGGAAATATCAAGAAAACTGAATGTGTTGTGTAAGTAAAATATATTAAACCATATTTCTAAATTTATAAAGCTGGTTTTGAAGTTGGACTCTGGCTCAGTCCCTCTCCAATTGCAAGTCTGTTAGTAAGAGAAAAACCCAGAGTTTCTGGAGTTTCTGTCTCATGTCAAGAGCCATGATATGGGACAGAAAGAAATATGAGTTTAGAAATCATCTTTGCTTTTTTCATATCTATCATACTTTTCATTGAATATAGCTATCATGCCTTTCAGTGAATATATATATATATATATATATATATATATATATATATATATATATACACACATATATATATGTGTGTGTGTGTGTGTGTGTCTATTTATGTCTATATGATTAATGTTTATGTTTTTCACAACGAACAATGAGTTTTTCCTGAAGTGACATTTGAAGTTTCCAGGAAGAAGATGGGGCCCCATAACAACAACTCCACCTGGTTGATATGATGTCATGATACTGATAGCGCTACTACAAGACCTGCTTTGGGTACCAGCTGCACAAGACAGTTCCAACTTGGTTAGCTGAAATGGTGCACATCTTATACAACATTTTGGCCAGACCTGCACAAAATACTCACAGACTATTTGCAATTTTAAAAGACATTGATCTTGAAATTTAACCATCATTTTACTTTCACAGGATCCCCCAGAAAGAACGTCACCCCCATGACAGCTGGAAGTAATTCTAGAGGACGACGTCCCTCTCCCAGTAAAGTTTGCCCTTGGGTTTAGGGACATCGTTTAGGGGTTGATTATAATTAGTATATGATTGAGGGTTGGGGGAGGAATTTTAGAAGCTCAGGGATTATTTTGAAAAAAAAAAGAGGGATGATGGGATAATAGATTTATAATTGTGAGTTACTGTTTTTAGACAAATATATTGATATAGATTCTTGTATATTGTTACAAAGTTAAATTATATTGACTATTGTATGCATGGATGTTTCTGCCTCTGATTAAAATATTTTTTATGTATTGATATATATTGTATTGATATATATATATTGTATATATTTACCATATTGCAGTGTACATTTCTACCTCTGATTAAGATACTTATATAATGTATGTGTATTGCTATATATTTACCATACTGCAATGTATATTTGTACAGTGTTTATATTTGGAGGTCATTGTCCTCATTTGTTTCACAGTCGTTTATTGTCTTAGTCTTTAAGTTAGATAGATATTGAAAATTATATAGATTAATAGTCATCTAAGTTTGTCATTTATAATTAGACTAATCAGGTTCCTTAGATATATAGAGATTATACTCAATATAGATAGATAATCTTCAACTTCTTCAAAGAGCTGTAGAAAATGGCCTTTAATCCAACTCAGAGTTTTGTGGTAGTAAGACACAATTGCTCCTGGCAATTAGGCTCTATTCCCGAGAGAATGTTGAGCACCAAAGACACTCTACCTGGAGTCTTTCTTTTTGGGAGAACTGGCCTTTGGGCAAAGAAATGCCCATACCTCAACCACTGACAGAGATACAGAGTGTGCATCAATGGATAAAACAGGACTGTCATATCCTGCCAAGACAGGGTAAGATAGTTTTGAAAAGTTGCTTGCCTTTGAAAATTGTATGTCAGTTATGGTAAGCCTTAGCCAAAGTTGGTTGCTTCAACACTGCTAACGTGACTTTGGGTGATTACCAAGGTAGCTAGTTGTCTCTGTGATTTGTTGCATGTTTTGAAGTTGTTTTACTGAACTTCCTAATTACCCAGGTAACATTATTTCCCTTCTCAGATCTTCGATGGGGTTGAAGACTATATAAATGTAGTTACTATTCTTTCATGACTTGGCCAAGTTATTTATTATACAAGACCTAAGCTAGTTAGAATAGGATATTTGTATTTATTGTATATAATTTCATAGCAGATTTAGAACTCTCTTACTTAAACAAAAGGAGGAGGTTTTGCTGGAGGTCCTTCCGCTCCTCTAGCCTATAGCCGCTGAGATACCAGCCCACTGGGGCATGGTCTCTCTCCCTTTAAAAAAGCGGCCAATTCCCTCTCCTCTCTCTCTTCACTTCCTGCTCCGCCTGTGACTAGACTCCCTTCCAGGTTGCGCAGAGGTCTGTTGTCTGGGACGGTGATCTCTAAGTTTTTTCACCTTTAAATAAATACCACCCTATTAATCATAATTCCAAACTGGTGTGGCATTGTTTGTGACTTATGCCTTCAAGGAAACAACACATATTTACTACTGCAGAAAGGAATCCTGCCCCAGACAGGAGGAACAACAATAAAGAGTCCACCTGGAGAACAAATTGCATTTACCAGACTTCCTTACAGGAATATGGGTGAGGGGTTGCTTACAGGAGAGAAATGGTGCCAAATCAGCTTTGTCACGAAAGCCTACCAAGGTAGGACTGATGGCTCACCAAATCTGGAAACCTGAGCTACACTGGGCAGTCCACAAACAGGACAGCAGGCTGCAGTCTTTCCAGACAGATCAGCTCCTCTAGCCTCTTCCAGGCATCTCATCTAGTCTCTGCTCCTGCTGAGCAGTTCCGCTGGTCCCTTCCAGACTGCTCTGATGGTTTGAGAATGACTCCCAGCAGTCTCTACTATTTATCTACTCTGGGGAGTACGGACACTACTGGATCCTTTCAGTTTGGGGCTCTCCCTGAAGTTACTCACAATTGGTTACTCCTTAAAGAGCTTTTTTGCTGGACTGAATGCTTTAACACTAGAGGACACTGCTAAGGAACTGCATAACAAGAGACAATGACAGAAATATGCACTTGAGCCTGTCATGATCCTCATGACACTCTCCCCATGAAGTCACATGATGCTTGGAAATCCATATGGCCTTATACCTTTCATGTACCTGGGGACAGAGCAGAGCAGGCCACAAAGGAACTCCTGTCATCTTCTTTAAACATACATGTTTCTGGCACATTTTGGATATAAGAGAGTATGTTGTTGTTCCTGGGCAACTAATCAGGTCATATTTACAGAACAAGACAGTTGGGGAGCAGAAGAATGCACAGGGGTAGGGATACACTTCCCCGAGTTCACAAAAGGATCCCAGGACACAGACCACTTAAACATGTGGAGAGGCCAATGTTGGCCAATGATCCAGAATGTCCCAAGGACTTCATTTGAGGAATTTGCAGGCAGAATTGTTGTAGACATTGACTGCAATGCCACTAAGTCCATCTGACCTGGCACAGAGAGAACAGCTTTCTATATGATTCTAAAGCAGTGGTTCTCAACCTTCCTGATGGTTCAACCCATTATACAGTTACCCATGTGGTGGTTGACCTACAAACATAAAATTTTTTCTTGCTACTTCATGACATATTTTGTTATTGTTATGAATTATCATGTAAATATCTGACATGTAGGACATCTGAGAAGCAACCCCAAGTGTGTCACAACTTGTTGAGAACCACTATTCTAAGCAAAGTCAGATTTCATCTGAGTTGTATGTACCTGGTTTTCCTCAAGCTAACCTCAGGGAATTTGGGTGCATCTGGCACCTACGACACCACAGTCCACTTCAAAGTTCCATGTCCCTAATAAAATACATATTTGATGCTGCCTATTTGTGCTCATGGCACATTCACAACAAGTTTAGGAGCCAGAAGTACAATTATTGTTTCAGAAGAAGCCAGTAGTTTTCTGGGTACAGACGACAGGCTCCAGTTCAAATATTTTCTAATACCCACCTAGTTAGCTATCCTTAAGTTCTCATTGCAAGACACAGAAAAATGTGTACTTGAGAAAAATATAGTTTGCTTTCCTTTTTTCTGTGAGATGTGTGTATATTTAATTTATGTAAGGGCTTATTTATTTCTAAGCCAATGTAAGTGGAAATCCTTTAAGAGAGTTGGTGCACTCAATAAACACTGGCCACCACATATAGGAACTATCTAGTATGTATCATGTATGTGCTGCTAAACAAACATATAACTGGGGAGACAGATCATATAGTTGTCCTTCTAAGTGTTAACTCATACATAAATACATAAACAAAAGCCAATGGTACACTAGCACTCCTTTACACACACAGATGCTCACACACACACACACACACACACACACACACACACACACACACAATGAATATGTGTGGAAAAACCTATTCAGATTTCCTTGGATGCTAATATGAAATTTTCTGTAATCTGTAGACTATATATTAGGTGAGGGATCAAGGCTGTATTTGAATGTCTTCTAAGCCCATCTGAGGGTATGAAATACTCTGTAATTGATCAGTGGAATTTCTTCCATTAGAGGTTTATGCTTTTGTTATAGACAATATGAATCCCTTTAGTGAAAAGAGGGCCTACATGGCCAGGGACTGTAGACAGCACAGGATCTGATGTGGGAAGGAAATAGTATGGAAGGGTAGGGCATATGGAGAAGGGAAGGCTTTACAAGGAGCACTGATGGGGTAAAGAACGGAAAAGAAATGGATTGAGGATGACCAGCTGGGGAAAGGGGACAGAAACAGAGAACAGAACCTGGTATATCCAATGTGGCGACTTCTGTATCTCAATTTCTGCAATGAATGTTCAAGTTGCCTTCAACAAATCCTGCCAGAAAGTATTTCCATGTCATTAGGGGCTCAAAAATAGAGTTCCATTTAGATGAGATCTCTCCTACAATGTCATGGAACAAAAAGACCCCTTTATCACCAAAAAAGACTTCCAAGAACAAGGAATCTGGGACTGATGCCCACACAAGGTAAAGCTACAAGAGGAAAAAGTTTGCACCTAGGAGGAGTCTATTAAAAAAATCTTAGCATTCTAGCCCATCCTCTGAGAGCCAGCCTCCCAGGTGTCTTAAGACTCCAGAGTTAAGTCCACCCTGACCAGCTTCACAGAAGCTGCCTGAAGCAAGGTTTCTGGAATAGGATTCATGATCGATGTCAAGTATATAGGTCAGGAGTGAAGGCTCATCGTGGAAGTATGAGTACCTGGGGTACAGAGGAGAGGCCTAGGACCTCAGGGATGGTGAAGTTCCAACATCACAACTATGAAAGGAAAACATTGACTGAATTATCCAGCGGAAGAAAAGAGGCTTTTCCCGGATCGGGCGGGGGTGGGGAGGGTCATCCAGACAGAAATAGGGAAAGGAGCTTAGATCAGGTTCAGGGTGGGGCAAAGTCAACACAGCTTGTAGTCAATTGTCCTTTTGGTCTAAACACCAAACTATCAGGGCTCTGACCCCGACTGTGGAGGAGAAAGAGAAGCTTAGCTTCCTCTTCAGTTATGTCATGCATTTAGGGATAGAACTGGGGTCACTGTCACTACAATGAAGCCTGGTTGGGACTAGAGAGATGACACAGTGCTTAACAGTACTTGGTGCTCTTGCAGAAGACCCAGGTTCAGTTACTGTTACCAACATGGTGGGCCACAGCTGTCTAGAGCCCCATTTCCAGGGTATCCACTAACTTCTTCTGAGCTCCACGGACATTAGAAAGGAACGTAGTACACATACATAAAGGCAGCCCAAACAGTCACACACATAAACTAACAGAAATAGATCTAAGAACAATGGCAACCTGGGGATGTGGGAATTCACAGTTTAAGAGAGGGTTAGAGTAGTGTCTGGAAACTCTATTCACAGAAATCCTTTCAATAAGGAAGAATTCGGTTGACTAAAGATAATAAGACTTTGATGAAGTAAGGCCAGGCTGTGCAGACTTCTGTTGGGTGTGCACAAGGATGTGTATGCAGAGCACACATAGGCAGTGCTAGGCTATGTGGGACTGCTCAACTGACGAGTGTGAGCTTTGCTAAACCTGCAGCAGGCAGACACAAACTCATAAGTTCAGAGTCCATGCCCAGTCTCAAAGAACTCAGGAGAGTCTGGATGTCAGGCTTTTTTCCTCAATGACCTCAAGATTGATAGCAGTGAGACAAAAGAACACTGGAGTGAAATTGGAGGAACATTCCAGTGAGTCTGAGGTGATAGACATGGCTGCATAGACAGAACTGTGAGGGAGAGCAGTGGGAGCGGGACACATCCTGAGAGAGAGAGAGGAAGCTGAGAATGTTCAGGAGTAGAGTGGAGAAAGGGCTGCACTCATGGAGTAAAGGGAGGTAAGGAATGTGTCAGGAGGCAGGGGGAGACAAATATCAAGACTCAGAAGTGTGATGTCAGAAGCATGAAATGAGCCAAGGAGTGGGAAATAAGGTCTGAGCCCAGCCCTTACTCAGGCCATGAGCATGGTGCTTAACCCACAAACATAAGGACAAGGAACATTAGGAATATTAGGGAAATATTCTCCCAGCCCTGGAATCACAAGCTGAAAGCATGAAGTCCCAGTGCTTCTGAACTGACCCCAGGTTACCTGTGCTCCTGGCCACTTCCTCTTTCCATTATGTTCCATTGCTACAGCTACTATGGGAGGGCTCTCTGTTCCTGACAGGGTTTACACTCATGGTCTCTCTGGTCATCCACGAACAGTTCATCATACAGAAAATGAACACATCGCCGGCAGTGGTGGCACATGCATTTAATCCCAGCACTCAGGAGGCAGAGGCAGGCTGATCTATGTGAGTTCAAGGCCAGTTTGTTCTACAAGTTCTAGTTACATTACAGGTACCAAGAGCTACATAAAAAGCCTGTCTCAAAAATCCATAAAAAAAAAAAAAGAAAATGAACACAACACATGCACACGCACACACACACACACACACACACACACACACACAGACACACACACACTGCCTGTGGGAAGTATTGGAGCCCTGGGTCCCAGAGTTGGTGATGAGAAACCAAATTTGCAGATTTATAACAGGAGAAGAACAATGAGCTATCCTCAGAGAAATGTAGTATCTGGGAGTTAATTGGGACACCTGCCATCATCCTGGCTCTGACCACAAAGCACCTCCATGTCCTCTTTCATGCTCAGATGGACATCCATGCGTCAGCTCTCACTTAACTCTGCAGACTCCATAGCCTGAATGTGGTGAACAAAGCATTTGCCTCCGCAAAGCATGTCCTTTGGACCTCTGCCATTGTCATGTGGGCCGAGGGGTTTTGTCCTTAGTAGAATCTGTCCCTCTAGACATGTCTGTTTCTGGTGTCAGCATTTCTGCTACAGGTTCCAAATATATTTACTATCCCTAGATGAAGGGACTGCCTTTCCGTGACGAGGACCTGATGCTTCCATGGGCGAGAAGAAAGCCTTCGTGAACTAACAATGCCGTTCATGAACACGGATGGGGGATCTGGTCTCTGGTCATTCCAACTGTATCAGGAATTTAATTGTAATTCTAATTTTCATATATAAACTCAGGTCTAATATTTTATATTTCTATAAGAAACAGTCAACAATGTTGTGCATGGTATCACATACCTATAATCCCAGCATTAAGAAAGCAAATGCAACAATACCACCACATATTTGGGGCTCTGCTGGTCAATGTAGGAAATTCCAGGTCAGAAAGCAATCCATAATGAGATCTTTTCTCAAACAAACAAACAGAATTTAAAAATCCTTGTGTAATATAAATGAATACAATACAGATAAACTACATTCTTGACTATCTTGCCAGCTAGTTTTGTGTCAGCCTGACACAAGCTAGAGTCATTTTGGAAAAGGAAACTTGAACTGAGAGAGTACCCTCACCAGATTGGCCTATAGTAAATTATCGTTCCTTTTTAATGAAATAAAATAAAATATGCTAAAATGGTTTATCACATCGAAGTTGGACAAGGCAAACTAAGAGAAGGAAAAGAGCCCAGGAGTCAGATACCATTTGTTTCCACACTCAGGAGTCCCATAAAAACACTAAACTGAAAGCTATAGTTTATATGTAGAGGACTAGCAGAGACAGTGTAGGCCCTGAGCTTGCTGTCACAGTCTCTGAGAGTTCCTATAAGCTGTGCTCAGTCCACTTAGAGGGACTTGTTATCCTGGTGTCCTCCATCCCCTCTGGCTCTCTCACCCCTCCTACCTCCTCTTCCATGGTGTTCCCTGAGGTCTGTCGGGAGGGATTTGGTGGAGACATCCCATTAGTGCTGAGTATGAGGGACAATGAATTGGTAAAGTCACTTTGATTGGGCTATTTACAGTACTACAGAAGTCAGCAGCTTCCAGGCTGACGAGAGCTCTGAAAGTATTATCCTAGTGCTGAGACTGTCATTCAGGTAAGGTACTCTGATTGGGAGCAATGTCTGCCACTCTGCAGTGCACGTGTGGACCTCAGCATGGTGCTTCATGCATCCACCAATACCCACACTGCATGAGCTCTGTGTCCCACAGCATATGACCTGATCTGTGTTCCATTAGGGCACTTCCGGTTGTAGGCTGACTCCCAAAGCTCGTGGGGTTACCTGAGCAGGGCTCCTGCAACAGAACTGGCTGACTTTCAATGCTTCCTCTGCATTGTCCTTCTATCTAGCTGCTCTAGGTGTGAGCACTGCCAGTAACTCTGCCAGGAAGTCATCTCTTTGACACACTTGGTACAGTTGCTTTTGTGGCCTACTATATGTTTTATTATATCCATGAAAATGATGAGGCTGAACTCCGTTGCAAATATTAAGTGCCTCTCCCGAGCACAAGCCAAAGACAAACATCGTAAGGTGTAATAAGGTGCAGCAACAGGGCTGAATCCATAGGCCCATCCTCCACCACTGTTGAATGGAAGGAGGTGCAAGGAAGAAAAGGTCCAAGCCAGAAAACGGAAGCTAATATAAAATCTATCTAGGTGGTGAGTTACTAGGCTTTGTGGAAGACATCAAGAGCTTTGAGGATGTGCTTCCCAGGGAAAGGAAACTGTAGTTGCTGGTACACTGGTTTGTGAAGATGAAGTAAAAGGATGCCTGCAGCACGCTGCTACTGCCAGCAGAAGAGATGACTGCAACACTTGAGGTTTGAAAGAGGCAAGAAGACCCCGTCCCAGTGGTAAGGTGCCAGACAAAGCCCTGACATGTCATCAACCCAATGGCTCAGGCCAGAATGGAGCGATAAACGTGCTAAATAATGATTGGCCAGATCGGATGGCCAGATTGAAAGACTCCCCGCGCTGGAGGGGGGAGCTCGCGGGCATGCGCACAAGTTCTCTCAAGTTTGACGTGGAACAGCAAAAGGCACCCAGGCTCCGTTCCCACGACATGACAGCTCCATGGTGCGCACTACAGATGCCAAAATTCTGCAAGTAATTCATGAACCCGGGTGGTATCCCGGTCCTGTGCCATTGATGTCATCCCCATTCATGGTTTTGGAAGCTGTGAATGAAGCATTTCATTCAGGGTCCCAAGATATGTAGAGCTCAGTCTTTGGGATTTAGCTTCCTATTAGACAAAGCTGGCACTGCCCATCCCATTTTCTTTTTCTTATGCTGCTTCTTTCTTTGCCATCTACTCTCTTCTTCCTCTGAAGGTATAATCCAGAGGTCTCCTAGAAAGTGCTTGGTAGTCAGTGAGAGGGGGAAACTGTTCTGAGGCCCAAGTATAAAGTCAAGTATCATCCCCTGATTCCATGTCATCAGAAAGACCCCAGCTTCCTGCACTGGCATACTGCAGACTCAGGGTCCCTGTCTCTTCATCTACACTGCCAAATCCACAGTCAAGTAATCAACTTGTATAAACACACAAAATAAGGCATGTGACACCTTTTCGGGAAAATAATCGGTGCCTGAGCTAACCACGGTGGGAAATAGGGAAGGGTCACTACCCTTCTTCCTGACAGATTCCCTGGATGCCCTGGAGCTAGAGTTATAGGTGGTTGTAAGCTTTCTTATGTAAGCTCTGGGAGCCTAACTCTGGTCCTCTACTAGAGCAGCAAGGGCTCTTGATCACTGAACCATCTATCTATCCAGTCCCCCATTGTGTGTTTTTAGCAAAATTTTGGTGTAGTCAATTAAAGACTACCATTGTTGCACTTACTCAAAAGAAACCTCTCTCAAAAATCTAATGATTTACAGAGATTCATTAGAGAAAAAAATCAAATGATTCAAAGACATTTGCAGCCAGGCACTAGACTGAGCTCTGGGAGTCCTCATGAGGACTGGAGAAGGGATTTTATGAGCCAGGTGGATCAAGGTCATGATGGAGGAACCAAAGGCACAGCTGATCTAAGCTTGTGGGACCACATGGTCTCTGGTCCAATAGTTAGGGAGCTTGCATGGACCCGACCTAAGCCCTCTGCATGTGTGGGAAAATTGTGTAGCTTGCTCTGTTTGTAAGGTTCCTAGCTATGAGATCAGGACCTGTCTCTGGTCCTTAGCTGACGTTTTGGAACCTATTCCCCATGCTGGATACCTTACCCAGCCTTTATACAGGGAGAAGACCTTGTTCCTCCCTCAACTTGATGTGCCCTGCTATGTTCAAGTCCACGGGAGGCCCGCCCCTTTCTAGATGGAGACCCAGGAACAGTGGGTAGAAGGGAAGGGGAATAGATGGGAGTTAGGGAAGGGGAGAGGTTGAGAAGAGAGGAAGGAAAAAAACTGTGATTCATATGTAGAATAAAGAGAAATGTTAATTTAAAAAGAGATTTTAGCCTCTTCCCTTTATAAAGTACTGCATTATGCCATAATGAAGACACCAATGTTTAAAAAAGAGAAAGAAAAAAATCAAATGATTCCCTATTTAATAACTGTAAACAGATTTAGCCATTCATTTTTTATCTATATTGTGTATACAGTGTAAATGTATATGACTACTGATCCCAAAAATTCAAAAAGCAAGAAAAACCCTATGGAATCTGTCAGGAAGAATGGACTGAACCTCCCCTACTTCCAACCTTGAATAACTCTGACACCTATTCTTTTGTTGAAAATGTGTCATATGCTATATTATTATTATTCTAAATGTTGCCTGCATATTTGTGTATTTACCATCAGTCGATCAAGGAGTAAGGGACCGACCACATCAATACTCTCAGTGATAAGAGCTGATGCAAATATTACCCCTGATATTTAACAGAAAATATAAAATGTATCAGGTGATTATTATCATTATTATTATTTTGGCTTTTTGAAACATGATTTATTTGTGTAAGAATTCTAGATGTCCTGGAACTAGCTCTTTTTTCCCTTTTTTTGTTTTTCTGTTTTTTTCTTCATATGGCAATGGATCAAGGTAGAGACAGAGACCCAAAGTGGAGCACCGGACTGAGCTCTTAAGATCCAAATGAGGAGCAGAAGGAGGGAGAACATGAGCAAGGAAGTCAGGACTACGAGAGGTGCACCCACCCACTGTGACAGTGGAACTGATCTATTCAGAGCTCACCAAGGCCAGCGGGACTGGGTCTGAATAAGCATGGGATGAAACCGGACTTTCTGAACGTGGCGGACAATGAAGGCTGATGAGAAGCCAAGGACAATGGCACTAGGTATAGATCCTAATACATGAACTGGCTTTGTGGGAGCCTAGCCTGTTTGGATGCTCACCTTCCTGGTCCTGGATAGAAGTGGGAGGACCTTGGACTTCCCACAGGGCAGGGAATCTGCACTGCTCTTCATTCTCGAGAGGGAGGGGTAATGGAGTGGGGGGGGGAGGGGGAGGGTTTCTCCTTAGCTTTGAAGCCTGTCCTGGAACCAGCTCTTATAGCCCAGGCTAGCCTAGAACTCAAAGAGATCTGCTTGCCTCAGCCACTATTGCCCGGTGATGTAATTACTTCTTAAGCAGATTATTTTTGTTTTGGATGAGCACACCGTTTGTTATAATTGGACAGTGTCCTTAGCTAGAATTCTATTCCAACCCACTCCAATATCTTGATGTTGTACTTGAAAAGAAATGTCTGGCTAGCATTCATTGTGCTAACAGGCACTCCTGAACTAGCAGCCAATAAATCTGACCATGTCCACTTAGTTCTAAACCAATTCTCTGAGCCGCTAGTGCTGGGTGGCAGGTGTGCATCACAGAAATTTTTACATGTTCACTTGTGCATCCTGGAGTCAAGCGTGTGCCTCTCTCCCATGCTCCATTCCAAATGATCTTGCACTTCCACACAATCTACCCATCATCTCCTCCCTAAAACCTAGGAGGAAATGGCAGCATGCTGACACACATTAAAGCTCATTCTAGAAGCATGCCCTAGGAAAAAGATGTAACTCCCTGCTACCTTTCACACCCCCATCAGTCTCCCTCAGGTCCACCTCGTTTGGGCCACACGCATCCTTTGTGAGCTAAAACAGACAGCCCTTACCTCAGCAAGTGGGCAGAAGGGTCATCGCAGTCAGTCAGGACATCAGTGAGTGAAGGGCGCGCAAGTGTACAGCTTCCTTTTGCAAGCAAGCACCTGGAAGTCTTGCATGAGGACCCTGGAGAACTGGGGAGCATGCGCAGACCTGCGCATTGAAGCATTGACGTCACCCTTTGCTCCTGTCCACTCATTGTTTGGTAGGTAGCCCTGCCGAGATTCTAGACCACGAGGTCAGTCATTCCCAGAGCCCGAGTGCTGTTTGAGGTCCACAATTGTAGTTATGGCCAAGGGTAATGAGCGTAAATGTTATACTTTGAAAGATTATTAGGAAGAAATAGTTTTTGAGAAAGGAGTTGTGGCCTCCACCTCAGCAGGGGCGATGGAGGCAGATGGTGGCCATAGTGGAGGTCACATAGGCCACCTATATTTCAGAATCAAGGAGAGTAACCAGGATAGCGAGAGGGACAGTAAGGAAAGTGATGCTAACGTGGGAGAAAGCAGTAGCCACCCGGATTCTTCTTTGGAACTAGACACAAAAGAACTGAACACCTCAGAGGCTGGTGTGGCAAGGATTCGTCGGAGG
The DNA here is from genome assembly GCF_037038515.1 of Microtus pennsylvanicus. Lineage (NCBI taxonomy): Eukaryota > Metazoa > Chordata > Mammalia > Rodentia > Cricetidae > Microtus > Microtus pennsylvanicus. The sequence continues at coordinate 54,605,960 of NC_134601.1, forward strand.
CAACAGGGTCATCAAAACCACTTCCGTTTCACAAAGCGCCAGATCAGGGAAATGGAAAGATTCTTTAAAATATGGCAATACCCAAATTTTGCTGCCAGGTATGTGGCAATAGCTCCCCAACATCCCTGGCCTCTGGCTCAATTTGAGGTGCCTTTGATTCTTTGAGGCCCTGTATTCCTTATCGTCCCTCTCCAAGTCACAGGGGTCTTCTCCTTTGGTGGTGGGCACAGGAGGATGCCCCGTGTGGGGCCCGAGCTCAGTACCAACATGTAGTGCTGGCATGAATCAAATGTCCATAGTCAACACCTCTCATTCCGAGTCATATTTTAATTTCTGTGAAGTATAGATATTTGTGGGCCCAAACAACTTACTAGCATCAAGTTCAAGAGGGCTAGGGGTTCATAGTTTGTTGGGTGACCTCCTCACCAGTAGTCTCCTCATCTTTTCAGGGACTGTGTACCTAGCCATCAACTCCTTTTGGTTTCTCTTTCCCCTCCCCTAGTGCTGGCTTTTTGTTCTGTTTTTTGTTTTGTTTAGTTTTTTTTGTCTTTTTTTGGTTGGGGGGGGTGTTTCGAGAAAAGGTTTTTCTGTAGATTTTGGAGCCTATCCTGGAACTAGCTCTTGTAGACCAGTCTGGTCTCAAACTCACAGAGATCTGCTGCCTCTGCATCCCAAGTGCTGGGATTGAAGGCATGGACCACCCCTGCCAGGCCCCTAGTACTGTTTTTAAATGAGCATACTTTGCTCAGCAGAGACTTTGACATTTATGATTAATTTTTGATACTTTGTTAAAATTATTTGGCCTATCATTTAGAAACTTTTGCAGGACATGAATATATTTCAAAAGTAATACTGCCTCTGAGAATGAATGTTGATGCCAAGTGTGAGGGAGGACGGTGATATTTTAAAAGGCATAGAATTCATATATGACATTGTATTGCATGTAAAACCCTGCATGATAAATATCCATGGTTGTCTTTACACAGGAATGAACTTGCAAGACTTCTGAAAGTGCCTGAAGCAAAACTGAAGGTCAGTGAATCCAAACAAAGCAATTGGACAGACAATCTATAGCCTTCCTTAGGCATTAGCTAGCCTTGTCCTAGGCACTTTTAAATGAATGGATTCCATTTTATTTTTTTTCCCTGTTTGAATGTTGGTTTTTGGCACATGATTTCTCTGTGTAACCCTTGCTGTCCTTGAACTCATGGTTCTTTTGCCTCCAACTCCACCCCCCAAGTGCTGAGATTACAGCACTTGACAAACTGAGCGGTCTTTAAATCGATTTTAACCTTAATTGAAACAGCTCTACATAAAAGGGACATCAGCTCTAGGTAGACAACATTCATAGCACATGGTTTTCATTGTGATGCAGTTTTGGACCCCCAGATGGCCACACACTTACCCTCCTATGGAAATACTCCTTGCCCCGTTAACTCTTTAATTGTCCCCGTCTTTCTATTTTGTGTCTGGAATATCAGGGTTAAAAATGCTACACTGCATAAAGAATAAAATGATCATAACTTGGGACAATGGTAATTAATAGTGTCAAAACTTAATGTTAATTTTTCTCAGATTCTGTGTTGTGGCTAGCCAACACATTGCCAAATAGTTATATTAGGTTTGAGAGGAGGCATGGAGTGATAGGTATGGAGGAGCAACACTTACAACACAGAGATTAATATTGTGCAGGGCAGGATTCTGGAAATCTCGCTGAAGCAGAGATAGTATTCTTCATCCTGATGCTGGAGAACTTTGTATAACATGAAAGAATATGCTGGTCAGATTTACCATGGGTGGAAGTCCCCACTGAAGTGTTTATACTGCGGGAAAAAGACAAAATCATGGACCTGTTTGCAGAGGTTGACACACAGCTGGGGCTTGCTTTTGTGAGCTGAGTAGGAAGTTCCATGTTAGATGCCTTAAAGTGATGTCTCTCCCTCGGCTCTGGGTGTGGAAGCCAATGCTAAAACAATCTTGTCTCCCTCTGATTTTAGGTGTGGTTCGCCAAACGGAGAGCCAAAGACAGGAAGGAAAAACGAGTACTGATAGAGACAACACCTCCTATTGAAGACATCATCATGCTGTGGGAAACTGTTGAAGATATTTCCTAGAATGGCATCATCCTTCGTTCAGCAGCCAAATGGCTAATTGGTGACCCATGTGTCCATTGCCGAGATTTACTAAAATTCAACACTCATGTTAACAATAAACACATAAGCTCCGCATGCTTTCTGGTATTTTGTAGGATAGGATGTACACATTTCAGGAAATTCCATTTGAAGAGAATGACAAAGTCTAGTTACATAGCTTAGCATTTTAATTCATGAATGTTGCTGGCATAGATGAATATTTCCAATACATGGCAACTGGAAAACAGTGGGTCACATGAGCCTTCTTGATTCAGGCTTAGTAGATCCTCTGATCAAGTGATTCAGAAGTAATCCTGCAAACAAGAAATCTAAGGAGAAGTTGGCACAGATGATATTGGTGGTGATGAAAACTTTTATTTGGGGGATTGTACCAATACATTTTTATTCTTAAAGAAATTAGATTTTTTTGTCATACCTGATTATGGTTTCCCTTCCCCCTACTTCTCACAGATCTTCCCCACATATTCTCCCATTTGGATACATTCCCCTTTCTGCCCCTGAGCTCAGGTAGGTGGAAGCTGCCCACAGGCCTTCCTGGACCTGCTGAAGACATTCATGGGCAGGAAATGGTCACTGCGATGAGCAAAAGTGTGGTCGAGAAATTGGAAGGAATGAATCAGAACGGTTCACGTGCTGTAGAAAGAGGCAGAACAGAAGGAGCAAAGGGGGTGAGTAGCAGGCTGCCGTGGGCGACCTGTTAACCACCCAGGGTCGAGGTGGTACCCAGACCCGGCCATTGTGCCATTGGGATATCGGGGACTGAGATGCTGCTGAAGGCCATGTCTGTGAGAGTGGCCAGGCTCTCTGTGTTGATGTCCATGGCTCTTGCTATCACTGAAGGCCATGCATATGCCTGGCATCTGGGCTATCACCTGGGAACGTGTTGGTGTTACTGGGTCATGCTGCTGCTGGAACCATGCCAATCTGAGTACCTGTGTTACTACCTAGGGTCTTGGTGGTGTCCATGTGTTCCTGCTGCCGAGGACCATTCTGGGTCCATGTCAGAACTGCAGCCAGGGTCTGTGTTGAGGTCCATGTCCTGTGTTGTCACCAAAGGCCACAGGGATGCTCAGGGCCTGGGCTGCAATCTGGGACCTTGTTGGTGTGCAAGCTTCCAGAGCCATGCTGATCTGAGTAACCTGTGCTGCCACCCAGGGCCTTGGTGTCATACACGCCCAAGTAGCTGCTTAGTGCCATGTGTGTGTCTGTGTCCCTATGGCAGGCAGGGTCTGAGTTGATGTCCATAGCTCCTGTTACCACCAAGGGCCATGAAGTTGTCTAAGGTCTGGTCTGCCACCTGAGGTCAAGACAGTTTCCCTTGTATTGCAAATAAGGTGAATTACCTCATTTAATTCATCACTTGTATTATTTCTATTTCATACTATACTAATACAGGCATTTTTTTTTTAAAAAAAAGCCTAAATTGCTGGTGGCAGAGAGCCTCCCTGCTCTGCCTGCTTGGGCGCTGGGTCCTAACCCCAAGCGTAGGGTAAAGGGGAGCTCGGGGGCTTCTTTGTCCCCATAGCCCGCCTGCAGCAAGCAGGGTGGGCCCTTTGTCTGCGAGCGAACCAAGCAGCACGGAGTTTCGATCAGGGCACCTAGTGAGACATCATTGTGGTGAGTGAGGGCTGCGGCACCCGGGAACAGCCCGCCTACACTTCCTGATCAACCTACAGGGCTACACTGCCCGGTACCTCCTCTCTCTTCCTATCCCATCCAGCTTACATCCAGATCCCCCCACCCTCTGTTTCTCTTCCCCCTCCCTTCCCTGGTGGCAGAGAGCCTCCCTGCTCAGCCTGCTTGGGCGCTGGGTCCTAACCCCAAGCGTAGGGTAAAGGGGAGCTCGGGGGCTTCTTTGTCCCCATAGCCCGCCTGCAGCAAGCAGGGTGGGCCCTCTGTCTGCAAGAGAACCAAGCAGCACGGAGTTTCATCAGGGCACCTAGTGAGACATCATTGTGGTGAGCGAGTGCTGCGGCACCCGGGAACAGCCCGCCTACACTTCCTGATCAACCTACAGGGCTACACTGCCCTGTACCTCCTCTCTCTTCCTATCCCATCCAGCTTACATCCAGATCCCCCCACCCTCTGTTTCTCTTCCCCCTCCCTTCCCTGGTGGCAGAGAGCCTCCCTGCTCTGCCTGCTTGGGCGCTGGGTCCTAACCCCAAGCGTAGGGTAAAGGGGAGCTCGGGGGCTTCTTTGTCCCCATAGCCCGCCTGCAGCAAGCAGGGTGGGCCCTTTGTCTGTGAGAGAACCAAGCAGCACGGAGTTTCATCAGGGCACCTAGTGAGACATCATTGTGGTGAGTGAGTGCTGCGGCACCCGGGAACAGCCCGCCTACACTTCCTGATCAACCTACAGGGCTACACTGCCCGGTACCTCCTCTCTCTTCCTATCCCATCCAGCTTACATCCAGATCCCCCTACCCCCTGTCTGCCTCCATCCCTCCCTTCTTGGAGCAGAGTGCCTCCCTGTTCAGCCTGCCTGGGCGCTGGGACTGAACCCGAAGGTGAGTGCAAAGGGGAAGGTGGTAGCTCCTTTGTCTCCATAACCTGCCTGCAGCAAGCAGGGTGGGCCTTTGTTTGGAAGCTAACCAAGCAGCAAGGAGATCGGAACTGGAATCCAGGAGAAACATCACGGGGGAGTGACATCACTTGGAAGGTACATCAGTTGGCAAGAAGACCTGATCCTGTAAAAGAAGATCCATAGGAGAATATTGGAAGGAAGAGATGGGGAGACGCCAATGCAAGAATTCACCCAACAATCTGAAGAACAACACGAAACCACCAGAAGCCAGCGACCTCACAACAGGAGGACATGAACACCTTAATCATGAAGAAGGAGAAAAAACTGACTTCATGACAGTGATTGACACCCTTAAACAGCATATAAAAAACGCCCTTATAGAAATGGATGAGAAGTATAACAGAAAGTTCGAGGAATTGAGTAAATCAGTGAATGATACCCTAGGAAAGCAAGGAAAAACAATCAAGCAGATAATGGAAACAGTTCATGATTTGAAAAATGAAATGGAGGCAAAGAAGAAAACACAAACAGAGGGCCGGCTGGACATGGAAAATCTAGGTAAACGAATAGAGACTACAGAAACAAGCATAACCAGCAGAATACAAGAGATAGAAGAAAGAATCTCAGAGTCTGAGGATAACATAGAGAAAATAAACGCACTGATCAAAGAAAACAGCAAGTCCAACAAACTCTCATCACAAAACATTCAGGAAATATGGGACACAATAAAAAGACCAAACCTAAGAATAATTGGAGTAGAAGAAGGAGAAGAAGTGCAGCTCAACGGTCCAGAAAATATACTTAACAAAATTATAGAAGAAAACTTTCCCAACCTGAAGAAGGATGTACCTATGAAGGTTCAAGAGGCATACAGAACCCCAAATAGGCTGGATCAAAAAAAAACATCCCCTCGCCATATAATAATCAAAACACAAAATATACAGAATAAAGAAAGAATATTAAGAGCCGCAAAGGAAAAAGGCCAACTTACTTATAAAGGTAAACCTATCAGACTTACACCTGACTTCTCTATGGAAACCATGAAAGCCAGAAGGTCCTGGATAGATGTACTGCAAAAACTAAGAGACCATGGATGCAAGCCCAGACTACTATATCCAGCCAAGCCTTCGTTCACCATAAATGGAGAAAACAAAATTTTCCAGGATAAAAACAAATTTAAGCAATACGTAGCCACAAATCCAGCCTTACAGAAAATAATAGAAGGAAAATCACTAACCAAGGAGTCCAACAAAGACCTCAATAACTCAGACATCTAGAGACCCTTCACCAGCGCAACTCAAAGAAGGGAAACACACAAACCCTACTACTTAAAAAGTGACCGGAGTTAACAACCACTGGTCATTAATATCACTTAATGTCAATGGACTCAACTCACCTATAAAAAGGCACAGGCTAAGAGACTGGATACGAAAACAGGATCCAACATTCTGCTGTCTACAAGAAACACACCTCAACCACAAAGACAGGCACCTACTCAGAGTAAAGGGCTGGGAAAAGGCTTATCAAGCAAATGGACCTAAGAAACAAGCAGGTGTGGCCATACTAATTTCTAACAAAGTTGACTTCAAACTTAAATCAATCAAAAGAGATGGAGAGGGACATTTTATACTCATAACAGGAAAAATTCATCAGGAAGAAATCTCAATCCTGAATATCTATGCCCCTAATATAAAAGCACCCACGTATGTAAAAGAAACATTGCTAAAATTCAAGGCAGCCATCAAACCACACACATTAATAGTAGGAGACTTCAACACTCCTCTTTCACCAATGGACAGGTCAATCAGACAGAAACCTAACAGAGAAATTAGAGAATTAATGGAGGTAATGAAGCAAATGGACTTAACAGACATCTATAGAATATTCCACCCAAATAGGAAAGAATATACCTTTTTCTCTGCAGCTCATGGAACCTTCTCGAAAATTGACCACATACTTGGTAACAAAGCTAACTTACACAGCTACAAAAAAATATTACTAACCACCTGTGTCTTATCAGACCACCATGGATTAAAGTTAGAATTCAACAACAATGCTACCCCCAGAAAGCCTACAAACTCATGGAAACTGAACAGTCAACTACTGAACCATACCTGGATTAAGGAGGAAATAAAGAAAGAAATTAAAGTCTTCCTTGAATTCAATGAAAATAAAGAAACAACATACTCGAACTTATGGGACACTATGAAATCAGTCCTGAGAGGAAAGTTCATAGCACTAAGTGCCCACTTAAAGAAAACAGAGAAAGCACATATTGGAGACTTAACAGCCCACCTGAAAGCTCTAGAAAAAAAAGAAGCAGACTCACCTAGGAGGAGTAGAAGACTGGAAATAATCAAACTGAGGGCTGAAATCAACAAAATAGAAACACAAAAAACAATCCAAAGAATCAATGAATCAAGAAGCTGGTTCCTGGAAAAAATCAACAAGATTGACAAACCCCTATCCAAACTAATCAAACGGCAGAGAGAAAATTTGCAAATTAATAAGATCAGAAATGAAAAGGGGGACATAACCACAAACACAGAGGAAATTCAGAGAGTCATTAGATCTTACTACAAAAGCTTGTATGCCACTAAACTGGAAAATGTAAAAGAAATGGACACTTTCTTAGATAAATACGATTTACCAAAATTAAATCAGGACCAGGTGAACAAGCTAAACAGACCTGTCAGTCGCGAAGAACTAGAAGCTGTTATCAAAAACCTCCCTACCAAAAAAAGCCCAGGGCCAGATGGTTTCAATGCGGAATTCTACCAGAACTTCCAAGAAGACCTAATACCTATACTCCTCAATGTATTCCACAATATAGAAACAGAAGGGTCATTACCAAATTCCTTTTATGAAGCTACAGTTACTCTGATACCAAAACCACACAAAGACTCAACCAGGAAAGAGAATTACAGGCCGATCTCACTCATGAATATCGACGCAAAAATCCTCAACAAAATACTGGCAAACCGAATCCAAGAACACATCCGAAAAATTATCCATTATGATCAAGTAGGCTTCATTCCTGAGATGCAGGGCTGGTTCAACATACGAAAATCTATCAATGTAATCCATCATATAAATAAACTGAAAGAAAAAAACCATATGATCATTTCATTAGATGCTGAAAAAGCATTTGACAAAATTCAACATCCATTTATGTTAAAAGTCTTGGAGAGATTAGGGATACAAGGGTCATACCTAAATATAATAAAAGCTATATACAGCAAGCCGACAGCTAACATCAAATTAAATGGAGAGAAACTCAAAGCCATCCCGCTTAACTCAGGAACGCGACAAGGCTGCCCACTTTCGCCATACCTCTTCAATATAGTGCTGGAAGTTCTAGCAATAGCAATAAGACAGCATAATGGGATCAAGGGGATTCGAATTGGAAATGAAGAAGTTAAACTTTCGTTATTCGCAGATGATATGATAGTGTACATAAGCGACCCCCAAAATTCCGCCAAAGAACTTTTACAGCTGATAAACAGCTTTAGTAATGTGGCAGGATACAAGATCAACTCCAAAAAATCAGTCGCCCTCCTATACTCAAAGGATATGGAAGCAGAGAGGGAAATCAGAGAAGCTTCTCCATTCACGATAGCCACAAACAGCATAAAATATCTTGGGGTAAATCTAACCAAGGAAGTGAAAGATCTATTTGACAAGAACTTTAAGGCATTGAAGAAAGAAATTGAAGAGGATACCAAAAAATGGATGGACATCCCTTGCTCTTGGATTGGGAGGATCAACATAGTAAAAATGGCAATTCTACCAAAGGCAATTTATAGATTCAATGCAATCCCCATCAAGATCCCATCAAAATTCTTCACAGATCTGGAGAGGACAATAATCAACTTTATATGGAAAAACAAAAAACCCAGGATAGCCAAAACAATCCTATACAATAAAGGATCTTCTGGAGGCATTACCATCCCTGACTTCAAACTCTATTACAGAGCTACAGTAATGAAAACAGGGTGGTACTGGCATAAAAACAGAGAAGTCGACCAATGGAATCGTATAGAAGACCCGGACTTTATCCCACAAACCTATGAACACCTCATTTTCGATAAAGGAGCTAAAAGTTTACATTGGAAGAAAGAAAGCATCTTCAACAAATGGTGCTGGCACAACTGGATGTCAACCTGTAGAAGAATGAAAATAGACCCATATCTATCACCGTGCACAAAACTCAAGTCCAAATGGATTAAAGACCTCAATATCAGCCCGAAAACACTGAACCTGATAGAAGAGAAAGTGGGCAATACCCTACAACAGATGGGCACAGGCGATCGCTTCTTAGGTATAACCCCAGAAGCACAGACATTAAGGGCAACATTGAATAAATGGGACCTACTAAAACTGAGAAGCTTCTGTAAAGCAAAGGACACTGTCACTAAGACACAAAGGCAACCTACTGACTGGGAGAAGATCTTCACCAACCCCGCAACAGACAAAGGTCTGATCTCCAAAATATATAGAGAACTCAAGAAACTAGACTTTAAAATGCTAATTAACCCAATTAAAAAATGGGGCGCTGAACTGAACAGAGAATTCTCAACAGAAGAAGTTCAAATGACCAAAAGACACTTAAGGTCATGCTCAACCTCCTTAGCGATCAGGGAAATGCAAATCAAAACAACTTTGAGATATCATCTTACACCTGTAAGATTGGCTAAAGTCAAAAACACCAAGGATAGCCTTTGCTGGAGAGGCTGTGGAGGAAGGGGTACCCTCATCCATTGCTGGTGGGAATGCAATCTTGTGCAACCACTGTGGAAGTCAGTGTTTCGGTTTCTCCGGAAATTCGGGATCAACCTACCCCTGGACCCAGCAATACCACTCTTGGGAATTTACCCAAGAGATGCTCTATCACATGTCAAAAGCATTTGTTCAACTATGTTCATAGCAGTATTATTTGTAATAGCCAGAACCTGGAAACAACCTAGATGCCCTTCAATGGAAGAATGGATGAAGAAAGTATGGAATATATACACACTAGAGTACTACGTTGCGGTAAAAAACAATGACTTCTCGAATTTTGCATGCAAATGGATGGAAATAGAAAACACTATCCTGAGTGAGGTATCCCAGGCCCAAAAAGACGAACATGGGATGTACTCACTCATAATTGGTTTCTAGCCATAAATAGGGTTCACGGAGTCTACAATAGGCGAATCTAAAGAAGCTAAGTAAGAAGGTGAACCCAAGGAAAAACATATAGTTATCCTCTTGGATAAGGGAAGTAGACAAAATTGCCGGGGGGAAAAGTGGGATCTTGGGGGTGGGGTGGGATGGGGGTTAGGGGAGATGGGGAGAGAAAAGGTAGAAGGGAAGGAGGGTGGACTTGGGGAAACAGGAGGATCGGGATAAAGGAAGGTTGGATAGGGGAGCACGGAACCACAATTCTTAGTTAAGGGACCCACTTTAGGGTGGGCAGGAGACTTGACCCTAGAGGGGCTCCCAGGTGCCCAAGCTGAGGTCCCCAGTTAGTTCCCTGGGCAGCTGAGGATAGGGAACCTGAAATGACCCTACCCTAGAGCAATACTGACGAATATATTGCATACCATCCTAGAACTTGCATCTGGCGATGGATGGAGATAGAGACAGAGACCCACACTGGAGCACTGGACTGAGCTCCCAAGGTCCCAATGAGGAGCAGAAGGAGTGAGAACATGAGCAAAGATGTCGGGACCACGAGGAGTGCACCCACCCACTGAGACAGTGGAGATGATCTACTGCGAGCTCACCAAGGCCAGCTGGACTGTTACCAGAAAAAGCATGGGATAAAACTGGACCCTCGGAACATGGCGAACAATGAGGGCTGATGAGACGCCAAGGACAATGGCACGCGGTTTTGATCCTATGCAATGTGCTGGCTTGGTGGGAGCCTAGCCAGTCTGGATGTTCACCTTCCTAGATATGGATGGAGGGGGGAGGACCTAGGACGTACCACAGGGCAGGGAACCCTGACAGCTCTTTGGACTGGAAAGGGAGGGGGAGAGGAGTGGGGGGAAGGGGAGAGGGGTGGGAGTAGGGGGAGAAGAGTGGGAGGAGGGGGAGGGAAATGGGAGGCTGGTGGGAGGAGGTGGAAATTTGTTTTTTTTTTCTTTTCTTTATCCTCCTTTTATCAATAAAAAAATTAAAAAAAAAAGCCTAAATTGAGTGTATTAGTCGGAATGACTTTCTACATATAAATGGGACAAGAGTGTCTTTCTTCCATTTCCTTTATAGAGACTGCCACCAGAAGGTGTGGCCTAGAAACAAGGTGTATATTCCAATCTCAAAAGATCTGGATTTAGAGTACGTCTTCCCACTTAAAATGATATTATGAAAAATTCCTCATAGGTGTACACAGCCACTTCAGTTGTAGCTACTTCAGGATGTTGTTAAGTTGAAAATCAAGGATATCCATCATACTGGTCATTATTATGAAAATAATAGCAAATATAAATCTTAATAACTATTAAAAAATGAAAGAGTTAGTATTGCTTCATTAGACCAAGAGGCCAATTTCTGCAAAATGACAGGGTAGAGAATGGCGCTTGACTCTCAAGGATGTAAAATCAATTTGGTCCTGGGACCCGAATCCAACCTGCAGATTCAAAGAAGACGTAAAAACAGAGAATGCATGCAATACAGTTATCTATTGAATTTCATCCACCAGCAGTTGGAAGCAAGCCTCCACACACATCTGTTAAACTTATATAAAGAACTCAAGAAGCTAGACATTAAAATGCTAATTAACCCAACTAAAAAATGGGCCACTGAACTGAACAGAGAGTTCTCAACAGAAGAAGTTCAAATGGCCAAAAGACACTTAAGGTCATGCTCAACTTCCTTAGCAATCAGGAAAATGCAAATCAAAACAACTTTGAGATACCATCTTACACCTGACAGGATGGCTGAAATCAAAAACACCAATGATAGCCTTTGCTGGAGAGGATGTGGAGTAAGGGGTACACTCATCCATTGCTGGTGGGAATGCAAACTTGTGCAACCACTTTGGAAATCAGTTTTTCGGTTTCTCAGGAAACTCGGGATCAACCTACCCCAGGACCCAGCAACACCACCCTTGGGAATATACCCAAGAGATGCCCTATCATACGACAAAAGTATTTGTTCAACTATGTTCATAGCAGCATTATTTATAATAGTCAGAACCTGGAAACAACCCAGATGCCCTTCAATGGAAGAATAGATGAAGAAAGTGTGGAATATATACATATTAGAGTACTACTCAGTGGTAAAAAACAATGACTTCTTGAATTTTGCATGCAAATGGATGGAGATAGAAAACACTATCCCGAGTGTGGTAGCCCAGACCCAAAAAGATGAACATAGGATGTACTCACTCATAATTGGTTTTTAGCCATAAATAAAGGACATTGAGCCTATAATTAGAGAAGCTAAATAAGAAAGTGAACCCAAAGAAAAACATATTGTTATCCTCCTGGATATTGGAAGTAGACAAGATTGCTAAGCAAAAATTGGGAACTGGGGTGTGGAGTCGGATAGGGGAAAGGGGAGATGGGGAGAGACAAGTGAGAAGAGGAGGATGGGGAGAGCTTGGGGGAATGGGATGATTGGGATAATGGAAGGATGGATATGGTAGCAGGGAAGTATATATCTTAATTAAGGGAGCCATTTTAGGGTTGGCAAGAGCCTTGACTTTAGAGGGGTTTCCAGGGGTCCAAAGAGATGTCCCCAACTAGGTCCTTGGGCAGCTGAAGAGAGAGAGCCTGAAATGGCCTGACCTTATAACCATACTAATGAATATCTTGCATATCACCATAGAACCTTCATCTGGCAATGGATGGAGATAGAGACAGAGACCCACATTTGAGCAATGGACTGAGCTCCCAAGGTCCAAATGAGGAACAGAAGGAGGGAGAACATGAGCAAAGAAGTCAAGACCGCGAGGGGGGCACCCACCCACTGAGATGGTGGGGCTGATCTATTGGGAGCTCACCAAGGCCAGCTGGATGGGGACTGAAAAAGTGTGGGATAAAACCGTACTTTCTGAATATGGTGGAAAATGAGAGCTGCTGAGAAGCCAAGAACAATGGCACTGAGTTTTGATCCTACTGCATGTACTGGCTTTGTGGGAGCCTAGCCTGTTTGGATTCTCACCTTCCTAGACCTGGATGGAGGGGGGAGGACCTTGGATTGCCCACAGGGCAGGGGACCCTGACTGCTCTTGGGACTGGAGAAGGAGGGGGATGGGAGTGAGGCATGGGGACTTGAGGCTGGGGGAGGGAAAAGGGAGGCTGGGAGGAGGCGGAAATTTTTAATGTAAATAAATAAATACACGTTGAAAGAAAAAAAAAGCTCTATCCAAAGAGACCTGTCACACCACTGCTCTATTAAAAAATTCAGTGACACAATTAAAAAAAAAAGAAAAAAATATATTTATATTGCTTCTTATTAAGAATTTTTAATACAAACTTTTCTCATATTGCATAGCTATAGCTATCCCCATTTCCAGTCCTTCTCTTCCCCTTTACCCATCCTCCATACACTCATCAGAGAGGGTAAAGTTTCTCATGGGGAGACAAAAAGTCTGACACTTCACTTCAATGCAAGACCAAAGTCCACCCTGCTATATCTAGGCTGAGCAAGGTATTTCTCCAGCCAGAATGTGTTCCAAGATGCCAGTTCAAACACTAGTAATAACTACGCCTGGTCCCACTGCCAGTGGCCCTATAGACTTCCTAAGCCTCAAAACTGTCCTCCACATTCAGTGGTCCTAGATTGGTCCTATGCAGGTTCCCCCACTTATCAGTCTAGAGTCTGAGCTCTCATTAGCTTAGGTCAGTTGATTCTGTGAGTATCACTGTCATGGTCTTGACCCCTTTG